>NC_090271.1:178316708-178636708 GCF_040414725.1 Anabrus simplex | reverse complement strand
CACACCAGGTGTCAAAACTTGTCTCTTGGGCTAGGAAGGTGTAGACCAGTGTTTGTCCCTAGCTCTGCTGTCCCATTCACATAAATAACCAGTCCTTCCAAATGTTGGGTGTGCACGCCATTCTGTCGGGCCATCCTTGCCTGTCAAACTCATTTCAGGAACACCAGCACCGCATCCGCCATCATCCAATAGCTCACTATCTGTATTATGGTCACTATCTGAAGATCATATTTCTCCTTCATAATCTCTTTGTGGCTGTTGTCCGGAAGTACCTTCTCCTGCCTCAGAAACTTCTTCTTCCAATAGGCATCCAACTGTTTTATCCCTGTCTTTCACAATTGCAGCTGTTTTGGCATGTTCTTCCTCTTCAACAGTATCTATCACCATTTGGATCCTTTTCTCTTCACTAGGGCCCATATTGAGGTGGATATACAAAAGAAACTAATTGACTATATGAACAAATTTAGGAAAACACTTCTGGGCATGTACTGGTCATAATGACCGAGACACAAGTTACACTATTAGGCGCATTGGTGTAAAAGACCACAAACTGACTTAACCGCCTAGCTCCTTGTCTACAGGGTGACTGAAGAAGGGTTAACTTAGCAGATGGCTAGATAATACCGTGGTCAAGATAGTCTGGCGGTGTGGGGGCATAGGTTGACCTTCAGATGGATTGCTTGTCAAAAAACTTCTAAAGCTTGGTCGTTTAGACTGCTATGCGCCTGATTGAGGGTTAAGAATCAAAATTAATTTATTTTCATAGTACCTGTTTTGAGAACAGATGTCCCATTTTGGATCTTACAAAATATGGTCACCTGGTATATGCATAAAGAGGAGAGCATTAGTACACTAACCTTCTCAGAGATGATGATGATGATAAGCATGTGTCAGGTTAATGTTATTTTTTCTGTTTGAGCAGGACCCTAGTCAGCAAAGTAATGAAGCTCAGGAGCAGGAATACAAAAAGTTACTCCAGACACTGGCTGAAACTGAAGAGGAACTAAGGAAGTACAGAGAACAGCATAAACAACAGTCAGAGGCAAGTACCATCTTCCTTGTTTTATAAGTTGTAGTTATGGTCTTGGAACTTTTTTTTTTTTTTTTTTTTTCAGTCACTCTTGGATGTTGCATGTATGTATCTCCAGGTACACAATATCATTTATGATCATGTTATTGAATATATAGTTTGTCTTTTATATAAAACTAGCAAGACACCCGTGCTTTGCTACTGTGTTATAATTAAATTTATAATTGAATGCTTAACGTTTTTTAATTTATTTTACGCCCTCATTAGAGCACTGAAATCAATCTATATACAGTCAAGTCTTATGAATATTGGTTACAAATTTGGTTGATTTTTCTTCTTTTGTTCCCAGAAATGTTTCATTCCCTCTGACCTGGCTGCCCGTTCTTTGTCAGTTATGTTGTACTGTTTGTGTGTATAGGTCTTCAGTTTAAGTCTCACGTCATTATTTCTCAGGATCCTCTTCTCTTCTCTGTTTTCAATTTGTTGAATTGTCAAGCCTAATTCATTTAAATTTTCTTGGACTTCTTTGAACCAGTGATTTTTAGTTTTACTTTTCCAAAAGTAGTTGAATGAATGTTTGAGTATCCTAGTCTCTGGTAGTCGTGATATGTGACAGAAAAAAGCAACTCTTCATTTCCGCATTGTATCTGTTATAGACTCAGTCTCCTGGTATACAATTTCATTGGGTAGTAATTGCCATTGTCCATCTACTTGGAGTTTTTTGTTCAGAATTGTTCTAATGATTCGTCTATCTATTTTCTGTAATTTATCTGTAGTTGATTTCGTATTCAAATTGAATAAGGTTTCACTAGCATAGGTTGCTTCAGGCTTAATAACGGAGTTGTAGTGTTTAAATTTTGCATTTATTGAGAGACATTTCTTCTTGTAGGTTGGCCAAGTAATGTGTTGTGCTTGTTTTAATTTGGTAATTCTATTTTCAACTGATATTTTCTCTTTTAAGTTCCAAGTTATAATCTCTCCAAGATATTTAAATTTATTAACAACCTTAATTTGTTTGTTATTGGTCAGTGTGATAGGTGATGTTTCCACTTTGAAGGATGGCATCATTTCCGTCTTTTCAAAGGAGATTTGTAATCCAATTTTTGCTGCTATTTGTTCTAATTCTTCAATTTGGAGTTTGGTCTCTTCCACACTACCTGCAAGTAAAATATATAGGAAAATATGATATATGATATGATTTTCATCACTACCTGCAAGTTGCGCAAGGTCATCTGCAAATGCTAGACAATTGAGTTTGATATTTTTGCCAATCTTGATGTTTGGCTGACATTTCTTAGACCATTCTCGCATGACTTTCTCCAATGCACAGTTAAACAGTATTGGTGAGAGACCATCCTGCTGTCGAAGTCCAGTCCGGATTTCAAGTGATTCAGACAACTCTCCTCAGAATTTAACTTTTGCTGTAGTGTTCTTGAGGGTAACACCAACGAGATTAATGAGTTTCTGGTGTAACCCAAATTCTTTACGGATTTTAAATAATGACTTACGATGAATACTGTCATATGCTTTCTTGAAGTCAACAAAAGTGATAACTAGCTTTTTGTTTCTCATTCTTTGATGGTTCATAATCCACTTAAGACTAATGATTTGGTCAGGACAACTTCTTCCAGGTCGAAATCCCCCCTGATACTCTCCAAGTTCTTGGTCGAGCTGTTCTTGAATTCTTGTGAGGATAATTCTAGACAGGATCTTATATGTGATATCAAGTAGAGAGATCCCTCAGAAATTATTTAGATCCAGTCTATCCCCCTTTTTGTGTATTGGATGAATTATAGCTGTATTCCATTCTGCAGGCAGTTTTATATATAATCTGCCAAAATTCACGATCTAACTCGTTTTCTGAGAGTATCCGCCAAAATTAGTGATCTGACTCGTTTTCTGAGAGAGATTACGGGAAAGTTCCTCCCATTTTTCAATCTTTCTTTCCAGCAATCGATTTCGTACTTCCTGGGGTAGGTCTAGGTATTCCACCCGGCCAGTTGGGTCCCTAAATCTTGCCATCTTTTCCTATAAGCATTTTAATATGGATCAAATCCTTGAGGAGATCTGGCGTGGTGTCGTCTTGGGTGCCTTGGCGGTACTGAACCCGCGGCTGGACTGTAGTAGCAGTCATTACCCGGCCAGGACCCATTTCCAGCCTGGTTCGCACATTTTGACGATGGTCCAGAACATTATTATTATTATTATTATTATTATTATTATTATTATTATTATTATTATTATTATTATTATTATTATTATTGATGGTCTGGAACCCACAGCAAGATGCAAGACCGCTACTTGGTGGTAAATTACATCCTCTGCCATTGTCATTGCTGACAATGTGACCAGCACCATCGTCACGCGTAGGCACGTGCACAAGATTTCTGGTGACACGAATGATATACTTCCATGAATTATTGACCTTATTACAGAGGTGAACAATTGCATGGTCAATATCATTCATATCATTCATTTCAAATGTGTTTAAATTTTTATTTATATGCCAGGAGAATCTACTGTAATCTAACTTTATGTACTCCGAAGGACAAGATGGTTCTTGAAAATGAACCCAGGAAAGATTAAAAAGATCAGTTTATGATCAGAATAAGTACATTATGAACAGTAAAATCAATTGGTCTCAGCTCCTTTTTCACCCCACTGCCATTAAGTTGATTTACTCCCCCTCCCCCCCCCCAAAAAAGAAGGCGTGTTTCCTTATGTTTAAAGAAGATTCCAGATACCAATGTTCATGTCTGTTACCTTCAGTTCTGAGGTATAAGTATCCCCATAAAAAGAATTAACTTTTTTTCACTTCCTTTCACACTCCCCTCACCTTAAGTGAATTTCCCATTAAAAATACTAGTCTCTTTAACACTAAAGGATCTTCTAAATACCAATTATCAGGACTCTAACATCTTCAGTTTTGAGATAAGTGTCCACATAAAAGGAAGTCAACTCCTTTTCACCCCCGCCCTCCAAAATGATTTCGCCCAAAAATGCTTTTTTCTTTGTTTTTAAAGGAGATCCAAATATCAGTTTTTACGTCTGTAACAACTTTAGCTTTTATTAGATATAAGTATCCTCATACAATTAATTTAATTAATTTTTCAATTTTTCACCTCCTCCCCCCTTTCATTGGATTTTCTGAGAATACGTATTTGTTTAATTTTAAAGCAGATTCCAAATACCAATTTTCACATCTGCAAAATATTTTGTTTTTGAGATAATAGTATCCTCATACAAATAATTCAACTCATTTTTCAATTTCTCTCCTCCCTTTAGGTGGATTTCCGAAAACAAAAAATACGTATTCCTTCATTTTTAAAGGAAATTCCAAATACCAAATTTCACGTCTGTAACATCTTCAGCTTTTGAGATATCAGTATCCTAATTAAAAGATTCAACCCCATTTTCAGTCACTTTTACCCTCCACCCAAGTGGTTTTTCAGAAAACTAAAAGTACATGATTCTTTATTTGCAGTAGAGATAAAAATACTATTTTTCACTTCAGTAACATGTTAAGTTTTTGAGATATGCTGTAGACATTCTCATTTTAAAATTTAACCCTTTTTTTAGTTCCCCTTAAGTGGAGTTCCCAAAAACAAATCGCCTATGTTTCTTTACTTTTACAGCAGATTCCAAATACCAATTTTTATGTCTGTAACATTTTATGTTTCTGAGATATACTGTAGATATAGTCTGTCTAAAAATGCACCCCAATTTGTCACTTCTGTTTAACCCCCATTAATTAGATTTTCCAAAAACAAAAACAAATTGAGTTTCTTTATTTTCAGAGGAGATCCCAAATACCAATTTTCAGGTCTGTAATATCTTCTGTTTCTGAGATATAAGTATCCTCATTTAAGGCATTCAACCCATTTTTCACCCTTTCTCACCCCTCCTATTGGGATTTTCCGAAAACAAAAAAAATATGTGTTTCTTTATTTTTAAAGAGGATTTTAAATACCAATTTTTACATCTGTACACTTTAAAAGTTTTGAGATATATATATAAATACTCATTTTAAAAATTTACCCCTCTTTTCAAACCCCCATTATATGGGTTTTCCAAAAACAAAAAATATGTGTTTATTTTTTAAGGAGATTCCAAATACCAATTTTCAGGTCCGTAATATCTTCAATTTCTGAGGTATAAGTATCCTCATTAAAGGCATTCAACTCCTTTTTCATCCTTTTCCACTCTTCCTATTGGAATTTTCCAAAAACAAAAAAATTCGTGTTTATTTTTAAAGGAGATTCTAAATACCAATTTTTACATCTACAAACTTTAAAAGTTTTGAGAATTAGATACACTCATTTTAAAAATTCACCCCCTTTTCACCCCCCATTAATTGGATTTTCCAAAAACAAAAAAAATTGAGTTTCTTTATTTTCAGGTGAGATCCCAAATACCAATTTTCAGGTCTGTAATATCTTCAGTTTCTGAGATATAAGTATCTTCATTAAAGGCATTCAACCCCTTTTTCACCTCTTTTCATCCCTCCTATTGGGATTTTCTGAAAACAAAACAATATGTGTTTCTTTATTTTTAATGAAGATTCTAAATACCAATTTTTACATCTGTAAACTTTTAAAGTTTTGAGATATAGATACTCTCATTTTATAATTTCACCCCCCTTTTCACCCCCTTAGCGACGGAATATCCAAAAATCCTCTCTTAGCGAGCACCTACATCTTAATATCAAATCAAATCAAATCAAAATCTCTTTATTTGCAAATGAGGTGTCTACCTCGGTGGCAAATGGTACATTAAAATACTTTATTGTCAAGCACTAAATATTAAATTAACAAGAAGAAAATTTTCCTACAATACAATATTATACAATTTATGCTAACAATTTTTTCTATTAAACACACAGTTCATCCTTAATAAATTTATACTGTTTACAAAATTCTACTTATAATATCTCCTGTACTACTTACAAATATAGTCAACTGATATACAATATGTGGAATTACTTCAAATGATACTATACAACTGGTATAAGATTAAAATTTACATTGCATTTATTTACTTATTTATTCTTTTACCCATTCTGAAACCTAAGCAGCATAATGACCTGCTGCGTCTTAACCAGAGCCCCTTTTGCCACCACTTTTCAGAGTTCCTGAAGGTCCTTCACAGCTACCGTAGTGGTCCCAGTGCCCTTGAAGTCCCCATTGTACTTCACCCCTACAGGCAGACTCCTACTTTGGCTGTCCAAACTCCTTAGACCAGGGGATGGAATTAATTTATTCACACACATTTTTTATTTTCATTAACCTGCACTGGTCGAATGCCCTCTAACATTTCATTTATTTTCTCTGTTCCTGTTTATTCTCTTCTTGAATATCTGTATTGATTTTGGAAAAGGATCAAACACTACCCCTGGTAAACTCTTCCACTCCTTCACACCCTTCCCAATGAATGAAAATTTACCCCAATCGCTTCTGCTAAAATTCCTTCTAATTTTATATATGTGGTCATTCCTGCCGATATAATTATTTTCCAACTGAAGCCTCTCACGGATATCTCCCCATGCTTCTTCTCCTGTATAGGCTCTATATAATCCTATAAGTCTAGTTTTCTCCCTTCTCTTACTTAAAGTTTCCCACCCAAGTTCCTTTAACATTTTTGATACACTACTCCTTCTCCTGAAATCCCCTGTTGCAAATCTTGCTGCTTTCCTCTGCACACTATCTATTTCTTTTATTAGGTATTCTTGGTGAGGATCCCAAACCCTGTTTGCATATTCCAATAATGGATGAACCATACTTAAGTAACTTTTCTCTTTTAATTCTTTGTTGCATCCTGTAAGTAGCCTCATTATGACATGTAACGATCTGTATGCTTTCCCAACAGTGTCATCAACATGACCCTTCCAGTGCAAATTACTTTCAAATCTCACACCTAAGTATTTGCACTTGCCATCTTTTGGGATAACTACCTCATTCAAAGTATATTCAAATTCAGTTTTAAAGCTCCTGTTTGTAAATGTTGTAACAGTTGATTTGCCTCCATTAACCTTCATATTATTCTCTTCAACCCATTGTTGGATACTCTCAAGGTCCCTTTGTAATTCTGAACAATCGTCAATGTTATTTATTTCCCTATAAAGAATTATGTCATCTGCATACAATCTTATTTTTGATGTTATATTATTCCCGAAATCATTTACGTATATTAAGAAAAGTAACGGACTGATTATACTACCCTGTGCAATTCCCTTCCAAACTTTCTCTTCCTGTGATATATTATTTCCTACTTTGACTTTCTGAACCCTTAAATTTAGAAATATTTTTATCCAACGTGTAACCCTTACGTCCAATCCTATTCCCTCCAATTTCTTTAATAATATTCCATGTTCCACTCTATCAATGTATCTATGAATGCATCCCCAAAATTTCATTTCTTTATGTCCAGTAGTTTTGGCTCGGCGATGATGAATCAGTCAGTCAGGACAAGTTATTTTAGATTAGCTGTTGCACCTATTGTTGACAGGTTAGATTTTGATCAGTTAGAGGAAATACTGTAGCCTATATCTCCATAACATTTTTAGCATAGACTTTACCAGTCAATAACAAGATATTTGTTCACTTTATATACTTAGAGGATTGATTTTATTTTCAATAATGTACTAATTTACATCTTCTTCCTCTTCTTCTTCTTCTTGGCTCGCTCGCAGAAAGGAGGCAAGATACTCACCTAATGGGAATGTAGGTGATTGAATGGATTGAGGGTATATCATCTTCTCTCTTGTCATTGTGGCATAAAATCATAAGATGGGTAAAATTCACCAACTACCTTTAGAAACGACTAGGTATAGAATTTGTCAAATTGCTTGGAAAGATTGTCCATTTACTCAATAAAATTAAAAAATTAAATCTTTTAAATATTATAGTGTGGGTGGATATAAATTACAATAACCCAATAGCAAAGGAATTCCTTATCAACAACACAAAGATGGATTGCGGTATTATCGTCTCAACGTTCACCGAGTACAAAGGTATATAGTTATCATCAGTAAAGTCTGACATTGACAGTGCTAATCATTGAATGCCACTACATGGTATGTTTTCAAATATGCATTTAATTTTCTTGAAATCTTTAACTAATTGCAGATATTGGAATCTTACATAACATAACATCAGTCATATAGAATTAAATGTATGTATGTTGGGTATTCAGCCAAAAGGCTGATTGTATCCTCAACAGGTCCACCATTAGCTGCCATAGGTGGCCTAAGCATTACTGAAAAGGCGGTCTAGGGAAATAAGGAGTGAGGTAGTTTCCCGTTGCTTTCCTCACTGAGCCAGAAGTTGTTATTACATATCAGTCTGCCAAGCTCACTAAAATGCATGAATCCATCAACCCTATGAGCAACATTTTCACTCCATTCAGAGCAGGGACTGGCTGCATAAGGAATGGTGTTACTAGCATCGCTCATACCTCTGTCACTTTCATATTGTCAAAGCCAAGGATAAGACAGGCAGGTCAATGAAAGTAACAAAATTGCTCTAGCCTATACCAGAAGACATAGTGCGCTGTATAAAATACTATGTCCCACCAGCAAAGGCATAAAGGTCCAATAAAAGTGCCTTGAGGAATTCTTCTCTTAATTATTACAGGGTCAGATAAAGATTTGCATGCTCTAATTTGTCTGAGATCTATTTTCTAGAAATGTAGCAACCGATTCACTCACTCTTTTGTCTAGTCCAATTGCATTCATTTTTGCCAGTAGTCTCCCATGATCCACCCTATCAAATGCCTTAGATAGGCCAATCACGATACAGTCCATTTGACCTGAATCCAAAATATCTGCTATATCTTGCCGGAATCCTACAAGTTAAGCTTCAGTGGGATAACCTCTCCTAAACCCAAGCTGCCTTATATCAATCCAGTTATTAATTTTGCAAACATTTCTAATATAATCAGAAAGAATGCTTTTCTCAAAGCTTACATGCAATGCATGTCAATCTGACTGGCCTGTAATTTTCAGCTTTATGTCTATCACCCTTTCCTCTATACACAGGGGCTACTATAGCAACTCTCTATTTAGTTGGTATAGCTCCTTCATGCAAACAATAATCTTCAGATATGGTACTATATCCCAACCCATTGTCTTTGGTATATCCCCCGAAATCTTATCAATTCCAGCTGCTTTTCAAGTTTTCAGCTTTTGTCTCTTATTATAAATATCATTGTTATCATAGGTAAAATTTAATACTTCTTTAGCATTAGTCACCTCCTCTATCTAGACATTAACATAGTAACAAACAATCTTTACATACTGCTGACTGAATACTTCTGCCTTTCGAAGATCCTCACAAACACACTCCCCTTGTTCATTAATGATTCCTGGAATGCCCTTCTTGTAACCTTTTTCTGCCCTAAAGTACCTATATATAACCTTCTATTTTTCACTAAAATTTGTATGTCTGCCAATTATGCTTGCCATCATGTTGTCCTTAGCTGACTTCTTTGCTATATTCCATTTGCTAGTAAGTTCCTTCAATTTCTCCTTACTCCCCACAGCCATTTCCAACTCTATTTCTTTCCAGTCTGCACCTCCTTCTTAGTCTCTTTATTTCTGTGTTATAATAAAGTGGATCTTTACGGTTCCTTACCACCTTTAAAGGTACAAACCTTTTTTCACATTTGTCAACAATTGCTTTAAACCCATCCCAGGGTCTGTTTACATTTTTATTTACCATTTTACACCAATCATAGTTACTTTTTAAAAACTCCCTCATGCCTGCTTTATCAGCCATATGGTACTGCCTAATAGTCCTACTTTTAAGACCTTCCTTTCTGTCACATTTATTTTTAACTGTGACAAAAACAGCTTTGTGATCACTAAAACCATCTATAATGTTGGTTTCTCTATAGAGCCAGCACCACATCCAGAATATTCTTCCCTCTAGTTCAGGGCCTCTCAAACGCCCAAAATCTCACGCGTGCAGATAGAGGCGCAAGAGCTCCGTGCACTGTGCATCGCTGCCGCTCGGCATGGCTCGGATCAACGCTTCGTCTCTGGGCTACTCGGCTAAGCTCGGCTCAACTCGCCTATACTTGGCTCAAGTCAGCCCGGATTTGGAGCGCTTCGGCGCAAGTGTGGCAGAGGGAGACAGGCGGAGCGAGCGAGACAGGCGTGAGGAAAGAGAGAGTAAGCGCTATTGCTCCAAATCGAGGAGTGGGGGGTCTGCACTCTGGTCAACCAAGCCAAGTCGTCTTTTGCACCGTGCACAGTGCATGCACCACGCGCATGCACCCTGAGAGGCCCTGCTCTAGTTGGTTCCATCACTTTCTGAATCAACTGTCCTTCCCATATTAATTTACTTGCCAGTTATTGGTCATACTTCCTGTTGTTTGCATTACCTTCTCAATTGACATTTTGTAAATAGAGATCTCCCGCTACAATCACATTCTTTTCCATGTCGTTTTCCACACAGCTGATTATCTTAACAAATAATTCTGAATCAGCATCAGCGCTATCCTTTCTCGATCTGTACACTCCAGTCGGTCAAGTCTCTTATCTTGGGCAAGGGATGAATCAAAACAGAAGTCCAGTCACTAGTTTTAATCTCCCAAATGGTTTGGAGGATCTCCATCAAATTGTTAACATTTAACAAACATCAAAATCGACTTTCAACCTATTAGGTCGTGTTACGTACATTTAGTATGTGTTGAAGAGATGTTAAGTACAGAACAAAAATGGCCAACCGAACACCAGTGGGATCCGAACCCACAACCTAATAGGTTGAAAGTTGATTTTGATTACAATGCAGTCGTGAAAATTTAATATTCATCAACTTGGCCCTCAATGGGTGACTTAAGCGCACTCTGCATTGTGATGGCAGTAGTGCCAGACATGTAGCTTAGATCCTTTCCAACAGAACAAAGATGACCTAGGCCACCATAGCTCAGTTGGTAGATCAACCGACACGAAATCGGGAGGTAGTAGGTTCGGATCCCACTGGTGTCCAGTTGGCCATTTTTGTTCTGTACTTAACATCTCTTCAACACGTACTAAATTTACATAACATGACCTAGTCGATTTCGATTACAATGTGGTCATGAAAATTCAATAGTCTATTTCGATTACAATGTGGTCATGAAAATTCAATAGTCGATTTCGATTACAATGTGGTTGTGAAAATTCAATATTCATTTAACACACACTTTGAAACACCATAAGATACTACTTATATCAATACAAGAGACCAGGTGAACAGATGCCAGGCTGAGTGGTTTAGACGGTTGAGGTCTTGGCCTTCTGAACCCAACTTGGCAGGTTCGATCCTGGCTCTGTCCAGTGGTATTTGAAGGGTCTCAAATACATCAGCTTCTTGTCAGTAGTCTTACTGGCACATTAAAGAACTCCTCCAGGACTGAATTCTGGCACCTCTGCGTCTCCGAAACCATAAAAAAGTAGTTAGTGGGATGTGAAAATGAAAACCTACAACCTGTTTTCCAGTCATTGACCGGGTCAGGGATGTACTGAATGAAACACATATAGGCTGTTATTGCAATGGGGTCGCCACTCCCAAGGTGATTTATTAATGAGTGATAAATGCTATGAAATGATAATGGAGAGTGTTGCTGGAATGAAAGATGACAGGGAAAACTGGAGTACCCGGAGAAAAACCTGTCCCGCCTCCGCTTTGTCCAGCACAAATCTCACATGGAGTGACCGGGATTTGAACCACGGTATCCAGCGGTGAGAGGCTGATGCGCTGCCATCTGAGCCACGGAGGCTTAGTGGGATGTAAAAAATAATATTATTATTAGGTATACAGATAAGCTTGCCTTTGATTCACAGGGTTACCTCAATCTTGAAGAAAAGGTGGGATGTAGGCAAATGAAGAATATTCCACACTTGGGACTGGTTTTATTATAAGCCATAAGATACTGGATTCAGTTATAGACTTCAGCTCACCCTTCTAATCTTCTGGTTCATAAACAAGGTCTACAATTGTTATTAGCGTTTCCAGGATGGTCCGACTCATCCTCATAGCATGTTGGCATGGGCTTCCCAGAATCCGAAGGCCCAGTCACCCGAGGTAATGGTGGATTGGGTACCACCTGGAGTAATCATTTCTGTATGTTTGTCCTCCATGTTTAAGTTGAAAACTGTGTTAGATGGATTAGAATTGTTACACCCTAATCATGTTACTACTGAGGTTTTGAGCTCTGGTGGGTTTGATTTCAGGGTTTACTCCCTTAGATTAGTTGCCTTCTCGGGCTGCGGAGACTAATCTTCCCCATCTTTCACCTCAGAAGCTGTTGACCAGGTTTCACCTGCATCCTAGGGAGGGGCCCTTCCAGGGTGCTATCAGTCAGGCCAACGGAATTCTGTTTTTCTTCTTGTTATTCTTCTTCTTCTCGTCGCCAGACTCTTGGCAAGACAGTAACAGGTGGTACCGTCTACAGTCACATATGGTAGCAGGATAATCCTGATCTGACCTGAGTCCTAAACACCATTTGAAAAGAAGAAAAACTAACCAAAGACTGGACTAAAGGCATCATCATCCCTCTATTTCAGAAAGGAGACAGATGGAAATCCAGCAACTATAGTGGCAGCACTCTTCTATCTCATAGACTCCAAATATTGGAACAAATCATAAAAAAGGGTTTAAGAACATCATTGAACCTCAGCTTGAAGAGGACCAGTATGGTTTTAGAAGGAGTAGGTCAACAACAGATGTAATATTTTCTGTAAGGATGATCATGGAGAAGTACTGGGAAAAAGGAAATGGTATCATGTTTATTTTCCTAGATATTGAGAAGGCTTACAACAGTGTACAGAGAAAAAAAAGTCTGGGAATGTCTTGAGAATAGATCTGTATTATATGCTTTAATTAATAAAGTCAAAATGCTGTATGACCATTGCCAGAGTTGTGTCCAAATAGTGTGTGGATATTCAGAGTGGTTTGAGACT
The DNA here is from genome assembly GCF_040414725.1 of Anabrus simplex. Lineage (NCBI taxonomy): Eukaryota > Metazoa > Arthropoda > Insecta > Orthoptera > Tettigoniidae > Anabrus > Anabrus simplex. Next base: position 178,623,734 of record NC_090271.1, on the reverse strand, counting down.
AGGCAGGGTGTACAACAAGGCAACACTTTATCCCTACTTTTATTCATCATTGTAATGAAATAATGAAATAATGAAAAGAGTTAAGAAACTCAACAACAACTCTGAGTTTAAAGCTCTTGCCTTTGCAGATGAGTTGGTGATATGGGGTGATAGTGAGGCTGAAGTACAACAGAAGCTGAATGACTGGAATGATATATTCAAGTAATTTGGTCTCAAGATAAGCAAGTTAGTTGACAGAACATCCGTACTAACATCACTCTAGATTGATCCAAGTTGGAACTTTTTTTTCTTTTACAATTTGTTTTTATATCACACTGATGCAGATAGGCCTTTTGGCAACAATGGGATAGAGAAGGCCTAGGATTGGGAAGGAAGCGGCCATGGCCTTAATTAAGGTACAGCCATGTGTGAAAGTTGAAAACCATGGAAAACCATCTTGAGGGATACTGGCAGTGGGGCTCGAACCCACTATCTTCCAGATGCAAGCTCACAGCTGCGCACCCCTAACCGCACAAGTTGGAACAAGTACAAATTATCTTGGTAGTGTAGTAACAACAGATAGCCAATCATCTCCAGAAATCACTAGTAGAGTACAGAATGGAGCACACTTTTATTATCTTGTGAGAAAACTTCTTTGGGATAAGCAAGTTCCATTAAGATCAAAGTTAGTAGTCTACAGGAGCATTTCTTGTACCAGTTACCACATACAGTCTGCATCCAAACCAACAGAAATATAAGCAAACTACAAGAAGTTGAAATGAAGTTCTTACGAACTTATGATTCAGAAAATAAGGAGTGACAAAATATGAAACAATGAGATACGCCATATTTTCCAAGTGAAAAAATCCCTTAGTGAGATCTGTGTTGAAGCCAGGCTGAAATGGTTTGGTCATCTCAAAATAATAGACCCAAAAGGAATAGCTAGAATGTTGTTTGAGAAGGAAATCGAAAGCAAAAGATCAAGCGGTCGACCAGGGAAGAGATGGATCGATCAAACTAGAAATGATCCAACTGGACGAGGTCTGGATTTACAGCACGTATGGAAGAAAACCTCTACATGGACAGAAGTAAATGGAAAGCGCTCATCCACTGCACCTGGGAAACTAGAGCTGGTTCAAGATGATGATGATGATGATGACAATTATTATTATTATTATTATTATTATTATTATTATTATTATTATTATTATTATTATTATTATTATTATTATTATTATTATTATTAATTCAAACTAAATTACCTTTCCTTAACCATAATGTTGGTAACAGGCTATAAAACATCAAGTGTTTTTTTGCACTGGGAATCACTTGCTGAAGACAGCCATTCAAAAGTGATTGAGTGTGTTCCAATGACATTCTTACCAATAAAAGCATTCTGAAGTTAAAATTATTTATTAATGTGTATTTTTTTTTGTACCATTTTAATTGTTGATGTAATATAATAAAAGTGCCACTCTTGACAGGTACCAACCCAGAAACCTATTGTTGCACTTAAGAAGTCTGCTTGTTTACAAACTCCTGGCCATGACTGGAAGGATGAAGAAGCCAGTAAACGTGTTTCAGCTTTACAAAAGGAAATGAAAAGTTTACTGAGTGAAATCTATTCACGTGATGCTCAGGTACTGTATATAAAACATTCAGGTCAGTTATAAAGTCAAGTTGCTGTAATCTGAAATTTATTATTGCATTATATTTTTATTTGTTTCATAGATTGCTGCTCTGATTTGTCAAATCGATGTACTGCAAGGACAGACACCACATCAACGTTTTGAATTTCTGAATGAAACGGAGGAAACAGGTTTAGAGGTACTGTATCTGCAAATTATACAGATTCTCCACTTCTATCTCCTACAGGTCTATTTTTATGAAGTGACTTGTTTGCTGTTGAAATATATGATTATGTGGAAACATTGCCCATTAATAATAATTTTCTGGCCTCAGCTACAATGTGTAGGCATTTTAATGTCATCATTTAGGCTGCCTGTGACTCAGTTTAGACATTCTGTTTTACTCTACTAGATTGTGGATTAGGTGATCTTTGGCTGAGTTTTAATTTTATCGGGTAGACACCAAATGTGTAACCAGAGATATTTTACATGTGGACATCGTAAGACGAGTTATTGAAGGGACTTTTTTCTGCGGTTCAAAATCTCAACTGCCTCTGCCGGGTTTGAAATCACGATCTTGGGATCTAGAAGCCAACACTCTACCACTAATCCACAGAGGGAAATCAGTGTCTCATCAATATGTGGCTTGATTGTGAAATTTCAATTAAGCCTTGAAGTATGGGTTATAATTTCTTAAGTAGTTCATAATATAGTCTACACTAGAATAAATATAAAATTGGGCATGGATAATATTAAAGATAAGGCTCTTCACACTAATCTTTCCAGTCTGGGAAATTAAGTACCTGGTAACCTGAAGAATGCTCCTAGGTGGTGATGATTATTGTTTAAAGAGGATGTCCCACTAGGCAACCATCCTCTGTATAACACTAATCAGGGAGAAAAAATGGAAGGGATCCAACACTTCAAAAAATGAAGGTAACGGCCAAAGGAAGGCAAGGGTCATGAAGGGCGTGAAAACAAAAGACTTCCTAGGCCTCCATACGTAATAACATTGGGGTCGGAAAAGAGCAAGAGTTGACGAAGGGAGGTCGGCCAAAATAGATGAAAGTGAGAAACGTAGCACAAGTAAGTGTAAGCAATGCCAGGACTCAATTAAGGGTCCTGTGGTCGCCAACCCCAAAGTACAGAGCCCCTGGGACTCCTTTTAGTCACTCCTTATGACAGGCAGGGGATACTATGGGTGTTATTCTATTGCCCCCAGCCACAGGGGGAAGAATGCTCCTAACATCACTACATTCAAGAAAGGCAATCGCAGTATATATGCCAACTGTTGTGCTATATCCCTGCTGTCCACAGATGGCAAATTTCTTGCAAGGATTCTCCAGGTATCTCTGAAATGATTCTCCTCATGTCTCAGTGTGGTTTCTGTGCCTCAAGACATGACATGATCTCCTGTGCATTGCAACTACAGAAAATGCAGAGAACAACAGTAACCCTTCTACTTAATGTTTTATGGACTGGAAAATACCTTTGACACTGTCCTGAGGCCTGCTATATGGGCCGTACTGAGAATTTTTTGGTTCCTTCGAGACTTGACACAGAGTCTTCATTATGGTTCTTATTATGGAATGAAACGAGGGGCCAAGGACAGAAAGGAATGATTGCATGGACAAGGCAATGCCTTTAGACACTGATGATGATGAGGATGATGCCTTAAACACTTTGTTGGCCTGCTTTGAGCACTACATGTTGGTATGGCTGGTCAGGTTCTCCATCAGGAAAGCATCTCTGATGCATTTCCTGTCACACATGGATTGAAGTATTGGAGCAAGGGTGTGTACTTGCCCCAGTGCTCTTTGCTCTGTGTGTGGCTGCTATGCTTTGTGCTTTATCGCAAGCCAACACCCCTGGCATTGATTTAAGGTATTGTCTTGATGGAAGTCTCTTCCACCTGATGAGATTTCGTTCACATTACTTAACTCATGTGATCAGGATAGCTGAACTGCAGTCTGCCTATGGTACTCCATCACCTACTCTACCCCTGAGGAGCTGCAGCAGTCAGTCAATAGTTTCAAGAGCACATAATGATTATATTAGCCACACCATCAGTGCCCGAAAAACCAAGATTCTTGCCCAACCTGACTAGCCTACCAGAATTTAATGTCTCTGTCTCAGACATCACTCTGGAACAGTTAGAACACTTCTCATACCATAAGAGCATCATGTCTAAACCATGCACTTCAGAAGAGGATGTTGAAAACAGACTCCGTGCTGTTCATTTGGCATCTGGTAGCCTATCCAGCTGGGTATTTTGGAATAAAGTCATACAGTTCATACCAAATTCATCCAACTCGTTGGCTGAATGGTCAGCGTAGTGGCCTTCGGTTCAGAGGGTCCCGGGTTCGATTCCCGGCCGGGTTGGGGATTTTAACCTTCATTGGTCAATTCCATTGGCTTGGGGGCTGGGTGTTTGTGCTGTCCCCAACATCCCTGCAATTCACACACCACACATAACACTATCCTCTACCACAATAACACACAGTTACCTACACATGGCAGAGGGTCTGCCTTACAAGGGATGCACTCAGCTAAAAATAGCCACACAAAATTTATTTGTAAGAAATTCATGGTGTATAAAGCTGTCTTCATCAAAATGTTACTCTATGGATATGAAACCTGGACCCTGTACCACCATGACATCAAGAAATTTGAATGTCTTTTCATCAGCAGAAACTTTGTTCATTCTTAAATACCAAGTGGGAGAACCATATCTCTAATCTTGCACTTCTTTAGAAAGCATGTATGAAAAGGGTCGAAGCCTGTATCATTGGCCATTGCCTTTGGTGGACTGGGCATGTTTGCCTTATGAGTAAAACCAGGCTTCCTTGCCCCTTCTTGTATAGTGAACTTTCCTCGGGCACAAGACCCTGTGTTCCCTCTTTGAAGCAATTACGGACCAGTTTAAACAAACCATGAAGGTCGCAAACATCAAACCTCAAAGGATTGCTTGCTGTTGAACTGTTTGTCCAAAAATGTCACAGGCATAAAGTGTCTAAACAACAGGTACACATACTCTGTCAGGTGCAGCCTCGTCCTCCGTCATCCATTGAGTGCAATCTCTGTGGATGCAGGTTTCACACTAGAACTAACTTGCTCAATCATCAAAAGTACAAGCATAAACACCATTGAGTACTTGTTGATTTCAAGTAGGAGAATTTGCATACCTGCAAAACGAGTTACAGCCTCTGCCGCTGAGTTTTATATCTTTGACTAGGTGCATGTGTAAGAAAATTTGTACAGACAGGTGAAATTGTGCAAAAGGATTTAATGAAGCCCTGTTACTATTTCAGTAATCAGGACATCTCAGAAAGGGTAGTGGTCCTCACAACCAAAGAACCTAGTTCAGATAACAACCCTTTACAGTTTCTTTTCTGTTTTTCAGTTTATTTGAATTTCTCTTATCTCATGATATCTACTCTCAGGGATTATTGATATTGCTGAAAATGACCATTGTATAGGTGAGTTATGAACTTACGATGATCTCCAACTTCCATTGACATCCAGGGCTTCCTCCATCAGGAAATATTGGCCACCAGGCTGATGTGAATTGGAAAGAGAACACCCATCAGAATAGCTCATTTTGACTCTTGAAAGCATAATAGTATTTTGCATTGTATGCTTTTGATAGGGTAGATCATGGGAGACAAAAAATTAGGGCTATTGGACTAGATAAAAGAATGACTGAATAGGTGGCTACATTTCAGGGAAACAGAGCTCAGAAAATTGATTATCTGACCCTGTAATGATTGGGGGGGGGGGGTATTATTAGAACCCTTTTCTGATCCATTGCATGGAAAGGGACCTAAAGTTGGATTTTTCATTTTTGAGATTTTTGTGGTTCTAAAATTGGCATAAGATACTGAGCATTTTAAAATATAGTTCTTCCTTCCAGGTGCAATACTTCAGAAGATATTAATTATTGACTGTTGCTATTAAGAAAATTGTATGTTGCAAGAAACACAATTACAGATTTCATTTTCTTAACAGTTGTATAAAGTTTCATGAGGTCAAGTGGCAAAGACTTGAGCTGCTGCATAACTTAGTTTGTTAAGAAGACCGATAGGTAGCACAAGAAGTCAAAACATAGAAATGCAAATTTTACACCCCATATGCTATTGTTCAGCTATGCTGTAAAATGTCCATTGCCGACTTTGGGTCCCTTTCTGCACAACGGGTCAGATATGGATTTATATTATTATTCTTTGTTGTTTGGGCCTACTGAGGACTACGGGGCTCATATCTTCTCATTACTTGGGCCTTCTGTTTTCTCCTCTTCCAGTACTCCTTCATTTTCTGGCTGTGAGCCAGCTTTCTTTCCTCTGTCCACATAAGTCTGCTGGTCCCTGTATTCTTCCTACTAGTAGGTGACATTGGAAAAATTCCCTGCTGGATTTCTTGCTGAAACTGTGGGCGGTCATACAAATATATGGACTCATGAGAGATATCCAGTTGTCCCAGGTCTAACTTGACCACAGAGATCCACTTGTTCCTGGACGTCTTTCCTCTACCTGCCACAGCAAAGATCCTCCTAGAAAGTCTGGAGGGGTTCATGCAGGTTAGATGCCCATAGAAAACCAGGTACCTGTTTCTTATACATGTGATGATGTCTTCCTGATGTTCGTATAACTCATTTTTATGCCGAATTCTGTAGGTGCCTCCTCTTCTCATATGGGTTGCAGTATTCTCCTGAGGATCTTCCTTTTGTTGAGTTCTAATTTCCTGTGAGGGCCTTTCCTGATCATCACAAGGCACTCAGATGTGTAGAGAACAGATGGTTTTACTACTGTATTATAGTGCCTGAGTTTGAGGTTCTTGGAGATGTACTTTGATGTGTAGATACTTCTGTAGGAGTGGTAAGCCCTCTCAGACTTGGTGCACCTGGTGTCTAGGGCTAGGTTCTCACTCTCGTTTGCTAAGATCCACACTCTCGTAGGTACTTGACCACCGGGACCTTTCTAATGGTGGTGTCTTCTAGGGGTATTGTGGAAGGGCTTTCCTTGATATTGGTCATGAATTCAGTCTTCCTGATGTTATCTTCAATCCAACCCTAGCCACTACAATGTGAAGGCTCTGTAGGTGGTGGGGAACCTCCTCTATACTGTTTGTTAGTATGGTGAGGTCATCAGCAAAGGCTGGGCATGAGACATTAAGGTTGTCTTTCTTGTACCCTAGCTGCAGTCCTGCTCCTGGTGGTAATATTACCATCCATTCCCTTGTGATCTTCTCTAGAATGCAGTTGAAGAGGTGGTGAAGATGGTCCTGAGATTTTGTATCTGCTCTGGGCAAGACCTATTGGCCCAGAAGCTGGCCTGATATTCACCTAATTGAGAGTCTAGTTGGCTGGTGACTCTAGCTAACAGGGCCACAGAAGGAATATTGTAGGTGACCTGTAATAAGGAGATACCTCTATAATTATTGAAGTCTGTCTTGCTTCCCTTCTTGTGGAGTGCAGCTCAGTCCATCCTTCTGCTAAGGTCTCTGTTGTCCATATACCTTGTAAGGCATTGTGGATGCTCTGCAGGGACTGTTCGTCTGCGTGTTTCCACTTCTATGCCACTATACCATCTTCAACTGATGCCCTGTTCTTCTTTCTTTTATCGATTTTGGCCAGCTGTGGACCACGCAAATAACTCCTCATGATTTAAGTTTTCTTTGGCGCCAGTACTCCTTCATCCCCCTGCTTGCTGCTTCTTTTCTTTCAGCTGCCCATTGTTGCTTCTTCTTGGTCACTGTTTCTGGCTCTAGGAAACTCTTAAATGTGTGTGTAACTTTTTTTCTGAAGGTGGTTCTATTGTGGATGTCTTGTGGATGCCCTATTATTCTTTAGGTTCTTGATTATATCTTCTATTTCTTTCCTATCAGGTTGTTGGGAATAACAAAGGCCACAAAGGGCATGAAAATGAAAGACTCCCTAGGATTCACAAAATGTATACGATTGGGGTCAGAAAAGAACAAGACTTGACCAAGGAAGGTCAGATAGGGCAGATGAAAGTGAGAGCCTGGTATAAGTAAGTGGAAGCAATGCCAGGACTCAACTAAGGGCACAATGGTTGCCAATCCATGCTCCCAAGTTAAGAGTGGTGGTGGTGATTATTGTTTTAAGAGGAAGTACAACTAGGCAACCATCCTGTATATAACACTAATCAGAGAGAAAAATATGGAAGGGGTCCGACACTTCGAGAAATGAAGGTATCGGCCAAAGAAAGGCAAGGGCCATGAAGGCTGTGAAAATGAAAGACTCCCAGCCCTCGCAAACCTAATAGCGTCGGGGTCGGAAAAGAACAAGAGTGGACCAAGGGAGGTTGATAGGAGAGATAAAAGTGAGGAGCCTGGCACAAGTAAGTGGAAACAATGCCAGGACTCAGCTGAGGGCCCCGTGGTCGCCAGCCCACACTCCAAAGTTCAGAGCCCGTTGGGCCTATTTTAGTCACCTCTTACAACAGACAGGGAAAAAATGTTATTCTACCACCCTCACGCACAGGAGGAAGAAAGACAAGGGCCATGAATGCCATGAAAATGAGAAGTCTCCCTAGGCCTCGCAATCCTAATAGCATCGGGGTCGGAAAAGAACAAGAGTTGACCAAGGAAGGTTGGATATGATAGGTGAAATTGAAGATCCCGGTACAAGTAAGTGGAAGCAATGCTAGGACTCATCTAAGAGTACCGAGCTCGATAGCTGCAGTCGCTTAAATGCGGCCAGTATCCAGTATTCAGGAGATAGTAGGTTCGAACCCCACTGTTGGCAGCCCTGAAAATGGTTTTCCGTGGTTTCCCATTTTCACACCAGGCAAATGCTGGGGCTGTACCTTAATTAAGGCCACGGCTGCTTCCTTCCCACTCCTAGCCCTTTCCTGTCCCATCGTCGCCATAAGACCTATCTGTGTCGGTGCGACGTAAAGCAACTAGCAAAAAAAAAAAAAAATCATCTAAGAGTCCCATGGTTGTCAACCCACACTACCAAGTTAAGAGCCCCTGGGGCCCCTTTTATTGACCTCTTACAACAGGCAGGGGATACCATGGAAGTTATTCTTCTGCCCTCACCAACAGGGGAAGACAGGAAAAGTGGAAGGAGAAGGGACTTAGTCATTGTACATCAATAAACTATGGTTAAATATAGGCTCTTTGGAAGTAAGAGATATGTCTTAATGGCAGATGATCTCATTTGTAACTTGTGATTCTATTTGTATTTTACTCTGAGACTCTTACTTGTAACTTACAAGTACCATATGGCTGTATATTGCTCAGATACTAGTTTAGATATTTTTATTTATTTTTAATCTTTTACTGCAAACATTTGATATTCCAACTCTGGGGGTTTACCATACTTCATAAGTGTGAGAAATTAATAATGTTTTAATTACAGTACTTTGTACATTTGGTTCATCAAATCAACATATTCACAAAACCTTCTTCTAACCTTAAACTGTCCTTACCACAATTATTTATTTACTGGAAAAATGAGTCATAATTTATGTTTCCTATCTGTAAACTTTGTTTCATAAAGGTGTATACCATATCTACATTTATTTTATAATATCTGTTACACACAACCAAATTTATTTTACACAGTTATGTGAGGTACTTATCAACTATTTTAATATGGCTGCCAACAATGTTTTGATATTCAGCCTCAGCACAAAATCTTCTGAAGAATTTTCTTCCAGTATTGGCAGTATCCATTCAGAAACATATCAAACTAAGGAAAATATTTTGGACGGTCTTAGAAATAAGAAGTAGGGCTTGAGACTTTTTCTGGTGTAAGGAAAACTGCAGTATTGGTGTAAGGAAAGGAGAGGAACTGAATAATATACTATTACACAAAAGGTGATGTTGTGTCATTCTTAAAAGAGGTTATGATTGCTTAAGTTATTCTCCTTGGGTACTGGATAGGCATATTTGGGAAGGTACTTAGTATAGGATGTGTCCTTGGGGATAATGGGTTGATATTGATGTTCAGTTAAACTGTGATACATGAACCATGAAACTTAAGTGACATATAAATGGCTCATTTGTTTACTAATTGACAGGAAATGAGAAAATTAAAATATTTCAGTATTTATAATAATGATAGTGGCCAATTTGCAAAGTCATGGAGTGAAATAAAATAAATAAAGAACATGGGACAGAACAGAAAACAACCATACTAACATTCAAAAGTAAATTTTTTTCAAATTCAGTAGATATTACAGGGAGTATCATACTGTGACCTTTATATCCTGCTATACTGTTGCCCTCAATCAATGGTTTATAGAAAAAAATGGCATTTGAAATAGGTAATAATAAAAATAAATAAACTTGTGGCCTTGTCCCGAGGTGGTGCATCTCTTGTCAGGCACACCCCCAATGGAGGTGAGCTGCATGTACCTTACCATTTTAACCACATACCATACCTCCTGCCATCCTTAAATTTCTACTTGTACCGGGAATCAGACAATCAGTAATTTTCACTACATTCACAGTTTTTTCCATGAGCTGACTTTTTCCTTACTGAACACCACTGATCATTAATGTGAGCTCACTGCATTAGCTTTCTTGCACCTTGATTCAATTTGACCTTGTATACTACCATCCTGGCAGAACACACATCCTAAATACTTATGAGCCACTTATATATTTTATAATACATTTGTATGAGATTTTTCTTATAAAGGCAAGCTTGGAGTTGTACATGACTATTAATAAAGTCATAAACCACTCACTTACATTTCTATATAGAATCAAAACCATTGGAATGTGACGTTTGGTTTTGAAAATCTCACTTGTTTTGACAAATCATGATTACACCCCACACATACCCTTTTTCCTTAATACACCTTTATTAAAGTAGGAGCATATAAACAGCAGATACAATACGTTGCTAGCATTAGCAAATCTTTATTAACATCTCCTGACTGAGGAACTTGGAGGAATTTGGAATAACAGATACCAGTACTAGTATACTTGGGTAGGTACTGATTCAGTCTTTTCACCCCATATGTGTGTTACAAAACATATTATAGTGTGCTAGATATTGAAGGAAAATTTGGAAATTGGAAAATTCATTATTGATAATAGAACATTTAAATGAAGGAACTCTAAATGACTTCAGTTCAGGGAAGAGATATAAGGTGTTATATGGATTACCAGGAAAAGTCTCAAACCCTCCACTTGAGAGAAAAGAGTATACCTATGTCATATTCCATAAGGGTGTAGTGGCATTATGTAGCTAGCATCTGTCTTGACAATTGTCTGTGCTGGGCATGGTGAATTGCTTGTTCAAGGTTCTGTCCAGTTAGGCTCTTAAGTTAATTCACACGTCTTAATGGAGCACATCTTGTGGGCCCTCCTCCAGCAAGTTTCCCTCCAATGATCATTTTCTCCAGTCAACTAGGTCTTCTGACATTCTGACCAAAATGCCTTAGCTGCTGTTGTATGGTAAGTGTTGATAGCTTTGTTTTAATATTGAGCTGTTTCAAGACAGACTCATTCGTACATTGTGCCCTCCAAGGTATTTACACTATTCTTCTGTAGTACTAAATTTCTGTGGCCATTTGTCATCTTTAAGGTCCAGGTTTCTGCTGCATGGATGGCAATGGGAAAAATGAGTGTCTGCAAAAGCATAAGTTTCATCATTACAGTAATGGAGGTGTCTTTCCATATGCAAGTAAGCTTTGCTGTCGCATTCCTCGTCTTCACGATGTGCCTGCAGACCTCAGGTTTGCAGTCCCCAGTGTTAGAGACAACAGATCAAAGGTATTCAAAGCAGCTGACCACTTCATAGTTAGCAACCCTCATGATGTCAGGAAGGTTATTGTTAGGGCAATCTATAATCATCATTTTGGTCTTCATGGTGTTGATTTGTAATCCATACATACTGCTTTGTTCTTCTATCCTCTGCATGATAGTTTCTAGCTTATGCTGGTCTTTTGTAATTATCAAGGTGTTTTCTGCACATCAAAGATGACTTACTTGTCTGCCTTCAACTACAATGCCACCATTCCAGTCTCAAATATGTCTCTCATGATGTGCTCACTGTAGATGTTGAATAGGAGAGGGGGAACTAATGCACCCCTGCCTCACACCAGTAATAGGTGGGAAGACACCTGAAAATGTGTCATTGACTCACACCATTGCCATGTTCAGAGAGTACAGTTCTGGATCAAGTTTACCAGGTGTTTTGGTGTCTCCATTTTGATCAGAATGGTCCACAGTTGTAACCACAAAGATGCACATTTGAGATGCTGTTAATTGTGTACACTGTTTTATTTACAAATTATATACACATTATACACACACATTAATAAACCACCATTTTGAACAAAACACTTCTACAAAGAAGAAGAAGACTGCAACATTAGTATGTCAACCAACTACCAACACAACAAAATCACAACATGAGTTCACACACTTGGCTAACGACTTTTACTAGCAAGTCACGTTAACAACTCAACTCCAACTCGTAAGGCTGCCTCCTTACATACATTGCCTGGCCAGGCTTCTAGAAAAGTATGACATAGCATGTTTTCTCGAATTTTCTCGAGTCTCCAATAACCTGTTTACAAAATAATCCCGCCTGTTGCCATTTCTTGATGGATGCAGTATTTTTGTATCCGTCTCTTGGCACAGGCCAGAGCAAAGTGTAGCTTCCTCCGAAGTCCCAGTCTCATTCATGGCTGTGACAGTATGGAAGCTGCTGGGGTATGGGTTGGTGCTGAGTAATGACATTTGGAGCACAACTAGTGTCTGAGTGTTATGAAAGGTGTTGCTCATAGGATCAGTCGTGCTGCAGTGGCACCTTCTGGTCCAGTGAGGAAAGCAATGGCAAACTACCTCACTCCTCATCTTGCCTAGTACGCCTCATTTGGGCTCTGCCATTGGTTTTTGCAGTTTCTCTATAACTGCATAGCCTTTGGTGGTGCTATTTGAGGATCCAGCCAGCCTCTGGGCTGATGACCTAACAGACAGACAAATGAATCGAACATTCTATACAGCTCTAGTGACAAGATGCATTGTTCTGGATTATTACCCTGTGTTGCACAACATTACATTGGATTTATACATCATATTTAAAAGTAATAATAAATAGTATACTATTAATTACGTGTTCTTATATGAAATAAAGTCATATTAATATACATACGGCAGACATGTCATGACATAACCGCATATGGTTTGTTACACAAGACAGATCACACAACACACAAATAATACAACCACGATTTATACCAAATAAAGTCCGTACATAACTACGTCAATAATAACATAATAGACATAAACAACTTCATAGCCATACCTCACAAGTAATAATAATAATAATAATAATAATAATAATAATAATAATAATAATAATAATAATAATAATAATAATAATAACAACAACAGCACTTACTAATCGAGCTCGATATTTGTACTATTTACCCATGGGTTTAGAGAACTGTTTCCAAGTTATACTAGTTCATTACACTTGCATCACAGTTTCAACCATTTCATCTTGTCAAAAGCTGTTCTGTAGTCCACAAAACTCATGTACATCATGACATGTTGTCTGGTCTCCTCCATGAGCTGCCAGAGGTTAGTAATTTGTTCATGAGTTCCTTTATGTGGAACAGACCCTATCTGCTCATCTGCTATTTGTGGGAGAAAGAAGGTTATCAGCCTCTCATTTAGTATTGTGAGCATTACCTTGCTGGCATGGAAACTGACAGCTATTGTTCTGTAATTTTTACAGTTAATGCCCGGTTTCTGAAATGGTGAGATATCTTTCCTATAGCTATTGCTTTGTTACAGCTGTCAAGTCGATAAATCTTCGCTGCGTTACACAGCGGTACAGCAGCTAACTTATCGAACTGTCAACTATTGGCTCGTTGATCAAGTTTCATAAATACACACTAGATGCCACCCCTCGTACTGCTTTGTTTTTTGTGCTTTAGGTGTGTTCCCTAGATTGTCAGGCGCATGCGCACAAGTATTTCATCGCATTTGAGGTTTCTGTGCAGCTCCTATTTACCCCTCTTTGCCATGCAGCAAGATATGGGTATTTGACTAGTTCTTGCAGACGTGGGTGTCAGTTTCGTGGTGTTTAAAGACTGTCAGAAGAATTTGACATTGTTTGAGGATTTATAATGGAATATGCACACGAATGGCACATGTCACGCACAATCCAGTTTGCACTGAGCCTTATAAGTATACTGTATCTCTTCCCTGTTATTACAAAATATGAACTATGTTTGATTATACTTGTAACTGCAATCGGGACAGACAATTGCGGTTACCATAATAATAATAATAATAATAATAATAATAATAATAATAATAATAATAATAATAATAATAATAAAATAAGAATAATAATAGAAAGTAATATAAGAGTAATAATAATAATAATAGTAAAATAATACCAGTAATAAATAATATAATACTTAATAATAATATGACTAAGGAAATAGTTAATAATGCAGAGGCGGAGTGTTCATTTCAGAACATAGAAGTGTGACAAATATCTTTTAAATATGCAAAATTAAAGCAAAAATAGGAAACACTTACAGGCCTAAAATGACAACTAAAAATGGATAGTGGAACGTACTGGAAACCCTAATGAGGTCCATGGAAACGTATGACGTTATGGGGGAGAAAAGACTTACATGAAACACCCTCTAGCTCAATTCTATTAAAAATAACAAATAACCAAAATTACAAGAGACTAAATTACATAACAGAGTAGCAGATACTTTACATATTTGACAAACGGAATAACTACGAAACCAAAACACAAATGAATGGATAGTTGATTAAAAGACAGGAGAAAAACTTTAAATTACGAGATCGAGAATCTAGGGCAAACTCAAGACACGCTGAATATTAAAACTTTGAAAATCACATTAACCAAGAAAATACCGAAACGCAAAGGAATTAAATTAAATTAAACAAAATCAGAAAACATTGAAAATAACATGAAAATAGCACTGAAATAACACGTACCTCGGAAAGTCAGGAGCTCCCGAGGGTAGCCCTCGAGCGCGAACGCTCGCTAGGGCGGTCGGATGGAAAAATGACGCCGAGCAAACGCATCATTTTTCCAAAGCCGGCAAGAAGACCGGATATGGCCCGATTACAATCAACCAATAAGAAACAATTTCCACTAGATTCTCGTTTGCCAATACATTCACATAACCATATATGTTTATTTCCTGTCTACAGACGCTAGATATATTACATCAGTATTTCAACATCCCTAACCGCACGTGCGGTATAGGCTGTTCCAAATTAAATGTTACCAAATCACATCATGATATACGAATCACTTTATCACTCTTGCAATGTTAACAATCCAATCTTGAGGTTTTCTTAATTTACTTTTTACTATTGCCTGAAAGAAAAATTATTACACATATCATATATTTCAGCTACATAAACAAATATTCCAGCAAAGTCCAGAGTTCTTATTTCTTCATTTCTCAAAATATTACGAACAAAATAAAATCCTTCAGTTATGTTAAATTTAAAAAAGAACTTTTACATTTTCAAACTCTAACTTCTTGCAACACACAACATCCAGTTCCAATTCTCTGTCCCAGCACAGCTTACAACAGTATAATGATATATATCAGGTAATTAACATACTTATATTACCTGTTAGTTGCTAGTAATGTAATATCGTTAATCAAAAACAATCCCACGATAAAATTATATGCTCACTGCCAATGCAAGTAGGCCTGCAGTAGGCCAACTACAATAAATGTGTAATTATCTGTTCAGTTACTGGTACCAGTGCTTTTATGGACACGAATGCAGTGACAGATACAGATATGATAAGACTCAGTAGTACTGAATTTTAAAGGGTTTTGTAATTAACAACTTATCAACATGGGACAATGGAAAATTATTTGTCACAGGATGCAAATTGTTGCCTGTAACCTCTACCAAACCTATGACAGTATATCTGTTTAGCCTCAGTCTGTCTTTGAATTCATTTTTGTTACTGTATACTTCATAAGAACATTAGGCCAATGATGATATAATCGTGATCATTCTAGAATGTTGACCATTTCTAAAATTTCTTCATCGGAAGATGAGAAAGCCCAAAAAAAATTAACAGACACAATGTTAGCTGCTGATACTGACATAGGCCTACTGTGCATGCACCCACCAAGTTAACAAATAGATATCTCCTGCTCAGGGCCCTCTAAGTTAGGAAGCGATTTATCGAACCGATAGATATATCTTACGTTCGTACAACACCAAAACACAAGTTAACCATTCGATACCGCTATAGGTTCGATATCTCATGTTCCAGAAACCAGCCATAACAGGGGAGAATTTTTAGAACAGTGGTATAAAGATGGAGTGGCATCTTCTGGCACAGTGTGTGAAGAACGTCAATGGTGAGTTCAACCATGTTCTTCACCACACTGGCGGTGATTCCATCAGAGCCGGGGGCTTTTCCATTGCACAGTTTCTTCACTGCACGTTCACCCTCTTCTCTAAGTTTTTAAGTCTTATTTTCCTTCTGGTATGTGTTTTGGTTCATCATGAAATAGTTGGATGCAGTACTTCTGCTGTACTTTTGCTATGCTTTTCGTGTCAGTAATGATATTTCCTTGGCTGTCCATGATAATCTGCATTCTCGAGGCAAATACTTCACTTTATTGTGTAGTTCTGTGCAATGATTGTCTGTTACATGGATCTCAAGCTCGGAACACAGCTTTTTAGCGTGCTCATTTTTTTCTTTCCTTTGAGCATATTTGATGTCATCTTCCACCTTTCTCAGCAGTTGTTCCAGGTGTTCAGGGATTGTGATTGTTCGTCACACATTAAGACATTTCTCAACCAATGTCAGAGTTTCTTTGAATGTCCATTGTTCGTGTTTTAGCACGGTGTGTCATTTTGGGATTTTGTTTGTTGCTTCTGTGATCCATTCTTGTATGTTTCTTCCATGCGTGCTGCAGCTTCCTTCAAGGTCAGGTGGTCCAGTGTTTTGAAGCTGTTGTTAGAAGACATGTGGCTCAGAAATTATTATTTCTTTCTGTTTCATTTTGGTCACTGATTTGCTCAGTTTGACTTTAAAATAAGCCCAGAGTAAAGGACGATCAGACTCACATTCAGCACTTGGTTTTGTTTTGATGCTATGAAAGGAGGTCCATGTGAACAGATGTCTTTTGTGATGTTTGAACATAGTGTTCATAATGGAAAAGCTGTTGTCGATAGCAAACTGTAACAGATGGCTGCCTCGCTCTTTGCGCTCCCCTAAACAATAATGTTCCACTGTGCCTGGCAGAATATATCTTCACTTGTGGAAGTGTGTAAATTTGAATGAATAACAATTAGAAAGAAGCACATCTCACTTTTTGGACATCTTATTAGAACATCAGAAACTAGAATTAGTAGAAAAATAATAGAAAAATCATGGAATAGCAATACCAGGATTAAATGGATCACAGAAATTAAGAATGATATTAATGAACTACAAATAACACTAAATGATCTCAAGAACAAAACAGAAAACATTAAGATTCTCAACGACTCACATGTGAGATTACTACCGGTAACCTAAATTAATAAAAGGGCAAAAGGTGGAGTGTTCTCAACTGAAGAAAGGATGTCAGCACCTGAGAGCATGAAGAAATATTGGAAGCACAGAGAAGCTAAATTTTCTTTGTATAATTGACTGGAATGGTTCTATGTTGGTCAAAAAATGTTACAACTTAATAAATGTAAGTTACTAGATTTTAATACTGTATTCTTATAAGCATATTAGAATTAAAATGCATTTACTTTTCAACTCATTGTACAATGTACCGTATACTTACATGTGTTCCAATACAGTGAAATTTCTCAATAATGACACTTTTGGGATTTACAAATGTGAGTTACAGTGGAACCTCGATTATCCGTTCCTGGAACCTACGTTTTCCCAGATCATGTGTTCAAATTACGTGGTTCCGCGAGCATAGTAATTAAATCACGTTGTAAAAATCCTGCATTATCCGTTCCTCGAAGAAATGATTTCCCGGATCAACCGTTCAGAAATTTCAGTCCCATCAACACTAAATCCTCAACCAAGCGTTTTTCAATAAATTGTATCTCATGAAAGGACGACTATGGCATATTTATGGATCTTGGCATCATTGCAATAATTAGAGCAAGTACTGTACTGGAAAACCGATCGGCAGTGAACTCTTATAAGGACCATCTTAGCATCGAATTTGGGTGATATTGTTTAGAGAATCTGGTAAATTATAAAGCGGAGAGTGGCCACAATAATTGTAAGGAGATACAGAGCATTTTGACAGCTCTACCGGTACTTGAAGACGGAAGGAGTTTCGTCAGATGTTCGCACTTATAAAACGTCCACATTATGCCCAGGGTTAGATGTTTACCTATATTTTTATTTTTTCGATTGTATTGCCGAACAGGTTTTTGGCACTTTCCTCAGGGCACTGTACAGTAACTGGGCTTTCAGGCAGGAATTGAAACTGCTCCTTCTTAACACAAATCTTGCAAAAAACTAGTATTTTAATATTATCGTATACCTGTACGATTATGTTATCAAGACCAGAACAGATGTTGCACCTTACATACAAAAATCCATAGGAGGTCTTGGGATTGCTTGTTTCTTGCTTTGGTCCTTATATAAAACTGGGAATTTTACGTTTTCGTGTTAAAAGTAAAAAACCGCAGTCCTTTTATTTGCGCACGTTACCTGTTTGTATAATTTCCAACTCGTACTGGCATGTGTAGCAAGCGGGCTTTCCAGCTGAGCCCAAGGTCACGAATAACCGTAATTTCTGAAGTTTTGATGATTTTTTTCTCTTTCCAGTTTGATTGGATTAGTGACAGGCAGAATTGAATATAATGCATTCAAGAACTTCTGAGAACCATGTTCTCGAGTTCAACATAACCTTTAAAAGTCGATGTAGGCCTAATTTACACGGTACAAGATTTCCAGAAACTGACTATGAACCAGAGACCAAATTACAATGGAAGATTAAGAAAAGAAGGGATTTTGCCATCATGCTGGGTGCTTTTGTATCTAATGTGCTTTATTTTATTACATGAGACAGTTAAGAACTACTTGTGATTGATTGTCATTTGGCTTGGCGTTATTTGATTTTCGAAGAGTTTGGCTAATCGAAGTTGCTGAACTGAAAGAAGTTTTCATGGGAAACTGATTAAGTTTCCCCTGTAAAACTGAATATAAAGTATCGAGATTTTGAACTCGCGTATCAGTAATTAATGTTTGATGCAGGTTTCGCAGTCTAACTTGGCTGCCTCTCATCCAGAAAGCCTGGGTTTATTCCCAGCCAGGTCAGGCATTTTCACCTGGATATAAGGGCTGGTTCCATGTCCACTCAGCCTGCGTGATTACCTTTAATTGAGGAGCTATCTAATGATGAGTCTAGAAAGCCAGGAATAACAGCCGAGAGGATGCATCAATCCTATGCACATGGGGGCGAAACGCTGGCAACCAGGAATAAGTTAGCTGGAAAATTTATAATGTCCGATAACGGACCATTTATATTGGTATTATAAATTTACTCATTCAGGACAAATATTTCAGGTTCCCTATGGGAATCAACATCTATATCAGGATGCGTCACCTTGTAATCTGCAGGCCTTCGAGCTGAGCAGCGGTCGCTTGGCAGGCAAAGGCCCATTGAGGCTGTAGTTTGGTTTGGTGTAGGAGTGTTGTAAGATTATAATTAGAGCCCGGATTTCCATGCACTATCAAATCTCAAAATATGCATGCATTCATGCACTATCATATGGCAAAACATGCACAATAAACTGGAAAATATGCACTATCAAAATTCAGTTTCTTTTGAAACATGAACAAAAACTACCCTGATTTCTCCAAATTGTCTTGATTTAAGCTCATCCGTTTATCATTCAGCACATACTTAAGCACAGAAAATTATCTTTTTACGTCATGAGAAGTGATAGATGCATAATTCAATGAAGACATTTGGACAAAGTGAGGTCAAATTGTACGTCTTTTGTATTTTCGCCACAATACGTCTTTTATAAGCTTGACGAATTCAAAATCAGGATTTGAACGAATTAGTTTGTTCAACTTATCTCTATCTGCGGCAACTGCTTCTCCATGCGATGATTGCAGACACATTTGAATGTCCTCAATAAGTGGTAACGATTGCTTGCTGCGATAACACAGACGTGTGACGATTGAGAATTCCGGGTAGGACATTCCAGGATAACAACGGTAGAGGGTTCAATGAAAAGCCAGAATTTGTAAGCTGCTATCCCAGTAACGCGGCGCCACAGAAGTGTGATACAAGGTTTCTTTTGTTCGTCTAACGGACAAAAAATGAGCCGTCAATGATTAAGGCACAATTTATGGTTCAATTTATAGCAATGTACAACTGTAAAACTGGGACACCTTATTCCTAAGAATTAGATTTCGACGTGGGGCCTTCCGACTTATGTCATTGTTTACTCAAGCAACAGATAAGAAAGTGTTTGGTTAATTGCATTATACTGCAGGACCTGTACCGTATGTAGGCTACTAACTATGGTTGTCACATAGGATGCCAGGAATACATTCTCTCCGTCTCTCAGTAATAGACATACTGTAGCCTACAACGTGAAAAATTGTCCCAAATTCTGCAAACTAACATTCAGAAAATGCACTATGATGCAAGTTAACAATATATATGCGTCAAAGTCAGAATAAAAGTCATATTATGCAATATTAAACGTCCAAATATGCACTATTAAATCCAAAATCTTCCAAATATGCATTATGCTTGAATTTTCTCCGAAAAATGCCAAAACGGAAAAAGAACGGTTATTTGGAATTGTTAAGCCGTAAAACGAATATTTACAAAGTTTGAGAAGTGTAGCTAGCTTATTTAAAAACATGCATTTGCATGGAAATCCGGGCTCTAATTATAATTATACATATTTCATTTTTGTAACGTTTAGCCAAATTGTTGATGGTTTTCATTCATTCCTGGATTTTCTGTTTTCCCATGTTGTATGTTTTATTTTAATGGTCCCTCCAAAATTGGAGAATCAAGGTTCCACTGTATTAAGAAGTGTCCACTATTTGGGGAAAAGTAAGGCATATATCAGGACACATTTTCCATATGAACACACAAAGCTGTAGTCCAAGAATAAACAATGGTCCATCATAAAAATTAAGTTAAACAGTAGACCTAATAGTGACTATCAGTTTCCATTGGTGGGGTCATAGTCCCTTCTAAGGAAGAATTGACACTGGAACCTAAAGAACAGCGACTGACCCCAGGTTAAGGGCGGCTGCAAAAGTTGTCTGTACTCCATGTTAGGAGCGGCCTGATCATCTCCTGGCAGTAGCTCTAAAATGCCTTTGGGAGTGGTGACGCCATAGTAATAATGGCACTTTTAAATCAGCCTTGGAAAAATATAAGGCATTTCCCGAAAGTGATGTGCAGTTTTTATGCTGGGGGGGACTGTGAAAATTGGGCAACCACCAGTAGAGAGAATTATGAAGGTGGCAATAATCAAACTATGTCACTGACTGGAAAGTCAGATAAGATGATTGATTTCATGCAGAAGGAGAATATAGCTATGATGGGATTGATTGAGATTAAGTGGAGAGGAAAAGAAAAGAGGAAGTTGAGGAAGGGATACACTCTCTACTGCAGTGGAAGAAGTAAGGTAAGGAATAGAGTGGGGAGATTATAACCAACAAGTTCTTAGATGATTATGTAGGTAAAGTGGACTGCATAAATGATAGAATAATCAAAGATAAAAATACAGTGGAGGACAGAGAATGGAGCAAAAAATTTCATCCAAGTGTATGCACCCCACTTTGTATGCAAAGAATTTGATATGGACAAATTCCTGGAGACACTGGAGAGAGAGCAAGAGAGAGAGAGAGAGAGAGAGAGAAGTAAGGATGTGAAAATGACTGTCATGGGATATGATAGAAAAGGAATGGAAGAAGTAATTGGATCTTTTGGATATGAAAAGAGGAATGAAGATGGAGAGAAGTGGTGGTTTTTTGTGTGTGAAATGGGTTAAGCTTGGGGAATACATGGTTCAGGGTAAAGAATGGCAGACAGGTTACAAGTTGTGGGAGGGGAAACAGAAGGACAAAGACAGTAACTGATTACTTCTTGGTGGAAAGAACAAATCGTAGACGGTTGTTAGATGTAACAGCCTTGTCAGAAGTAGCTTTTGATGGAGACCATAGAGTAATGGTAGCAAAAATGAAAATAGGAAAAATAATCAAAATGAAAGAATTAAGTGAAGAAAATGCAAGTATGGAAACAGTACATTCCCCAACTGAGGTGGAGAGTGTGGAAGTGGAATGGGACAATTTCAAGAGGGCATTTGTAAGCTGTGCAGAGAGTGCTTGTGGCAGAATAGCTGAGAGAGAGAAAGATAAAGAGACCCCATGCTGGAATGAGAGGGTAAAGGAAGCAGTGAAAAAGCATGGAAGAAAGCATGGCAATTATAGAATAGGGATAAAACAGAAGAAAATATCAGGAGATGTACAGAACGAGCAAGAAAGTTAATAAAATAAGAAAAGCTGGGAAGGATTTATATGAGAGTTGGAAGAGGATATGCATAGCAGTAAAAGAATGCTATATGGATTTGTAAGACAGAAGAGAAAAGAAGGAATCTACACTAAGCAGGTGAAAGGGAAAGAAGGAGAGATAATAACACAACCAGAGGAGATAAGGAAAAGATTGAAGGATTATTTCAATGATCTCCTGAATGTGAGAAAGGGTGTAGGTGAGATGATAGAGGTAGAATGCGAGGAGACAGAACGTGAGGGTGAAATCACAATGGAAGAAGTGGAAACTGCTGTTAAAATGAATGAAAGATAGAAAATCAGAAAGACTGGATGGATTATTTGTGGAAAAGATAAAAGCAGCAGGACCTGTTGGTCTACAGGGACTGTATAAGCTATTTAAATCTATTTGGAGAGAAAAATTGGAGCCAGATGACCGGAGTAAAGGAGTAATAATACCTATACTTAAGGGGCGGAGGGTGGGGGAGCAAGAAGATATGTAATAATTATCGAGGAATCACACTCATATCTAAGGTAGCAAAAATATTTGAAAGGGTACTAGAAAAAATTAGAAGAAAGTTGGAAGGACAATTACTGACCTTTGTATGTCACAAGATGTGACAGGTTTATACTGAAATGAAGACATTTAGAACAAAGTGAGGTCGAATTTGTTCAGCTCTAACTGTCACAGCTAACTCTGTGCAATGATTGGAAACACATTTGAATATTTTCAACTGCTAACGATTCAACAAGTGGTAAACTTGTAGCTCCCAACTTCATTATCGCAGCAGGCAATTTGCAAAAATTTGATTTGATATAAATCAAGTCTTGATACATATTCCCTTTATTGATTTCCACTTGCGCATCTTTAATGCAAGCTTCATCGTCTACAGGAAAACTGTCTACAACCTAAAACTGGAAAAAGAAAATAAATTTAGTATTATTATGCCTAATCAAAAATAGCATTAAGTTAATTGATTATACATTCAAAAAATTCAATATTTAGGTAATATTTAACCACAGTCCAGATTAATGATTTCCTACCAACTTAACTGCTTTGAAATTATCACAGTAAAAGATTGCAGCATTTAGCCAGGTACACTATCTTGTTAGAATACATTGTGGTGGCAATGGCAAATCTGGCAATCTCCCTCTGTATGCATCAGTACGAGGAGGATCTTTCAGAAATACACTTATTTATTTATTAATTTATTTATTTATACATACATGCAAACACACACACACACACACTCTCTCTCTCTCTCTCTCTCTGCACCAACACAGATATGTCCTCTGATGACAGTGAGTTAGGAAAGGGCTAGAAGTGGGGAGGGCCATGGCCTAAATTAAGGTTCAGCCCCAGCATTTGCCTGATGTGAAAATGGGAAACCATAGGAAACTATCTTCAGGACTGCCAACAGTGGGATTCGAACCCACTATCTCCAGAATGCAACCCGATAGTAATGTAACCCAAACTATAAAGCCACTTGCTCAGTCAAAATTTTGTCTTTTACTATTTGCTTTTAGCCGCACCGACATAGACAGACAGGTCTTATGGCAACGACAGAATAGGAAAGTGCGAGGAATGTGAAGGAAGCGGCCGTGGCTTTAATTAAAGTACAGCCCCAGCATTTGCCTGGCATCAGAATGGGCAACCATTGAAAACCATCTTCAGGGCTGCTGACAGTGAGGTTCGAACCCCCTATCTCCCAAATGCAAGCACACAGTTGCACGACCCTAACCACATGTCCAACTCACTTGGTTTATCACCTTAAGTACACAATTTAATTAATCGCAAATTTATTCATCACCACTTATATTTTATGCATTTATTTACCTTTATTGTGGAAGAAATCAGTATATTCATGTTCTCATACTTCAGACATATTGTTTCCGCCACACAATGCAATGCATGGGCTAAGCAGGTGGATGTTTGAGATTGGTGTAAAATATTTAAAGGGCTTTCTCTGACCTTCACCATGCATGACCCAGATCTCTCAACAGCAGGAGAACCCTTTCCTTAAGTAAATTATTTGGCCACATCATTCCTGAAATATCAATAACAGTATGAGAATTCATTTACATTTTAAAATATGACATACATAATTTTGCATGATCATTTACCAAAATTAATGCAACTGCTCACTCATTCCTTCATCAAAGAAGTTCACAGTTGAAGAATGTTTAGCTTTTTGTAAAATTTTGTAGCGCACAAGATGATCTGGACCAGGTCCATTTTTACTTAAATTTGCAACTATCAAATGTGCAACACATTGACCTGCTCAAGTCCATAGTTCCATTCAAATCAGTTTAAATTTAATCTAAAATGTACTTGGCAAAATCATTAATATAATATTATTCATGTAAATACTAAGCTTGAAGTTACCGGTATATATATTTTCAGAAATGATTTTTCATTTCCAAATAACATTACTGGATACCATCTAAAAAAAACGTGCAAATAAATTAATAAGTCTAAATTTCACATATGGCACCTGTGCATATGGTCTTGGGATTTTTAACTGTTTTTCTTTCTTAAGGTTGTTGGATTTGGGATATCTTGTATCGTATACCCATCTAAAAATGATTTCAATTTCAGTTTTTCAAGCGGTACATTTTTCCCCGATAGAGCATCATGTAAATCCATTAAAACTTGTTTCTGGCCTGGCTTAGCTGGTGTTTTAGAAACAAAGGTTTGGACTTATTCCGTTTTGGTTTCATTTCATTTTTTTCATTTTTACAATGTGTGAAACACAAGTTATGTGTGCATTTTCCAGAAATAGTAACATTTAAATAAAGTATGCCACTGCCTAGTATAAGGTGTTAATGTGATTTATTCTTTGAAATAAACTATTAAAGAAATTTAAATAATGTATGGGTACATACATCTCTATTGCAACATCACAATAAACTTCATCACCATCCATTCTTAAAACTTCCTTTCCCTCACTTCATTTAGACATGAGGTCTCTTTGTAGACTTTTAACAGGCAGCAAGACAACAACACTTCACAGCATAGTCCAACACTAAATTACAATTTGAAGCATGCAAGCGTGCTGCTTCCCAACTCCCTTCATTTTTCAATTATTTTGGCCTCGTAACAAGTGAGAGTTCGGAGTTCGGGGTAGGAAATTTCAGGATAACAAAAAGAGACAGTTCAGTGTAAAACCAATTTGTAAGCTGCTATCTCAGTAATGCAGCATCACAGAAAAAAATAGTCATCTTTTATCATTGAAATATCTACAGTTTGGTTTTTACTGGGACACCTTATTTCTAAGTATTAGAGCAGTAGGCAAGGGACCTTCCAGCTTATGTCAATGTTTACTCAAGCAAGAGATAAGGAAGTGCTTGGCTAACTGGATTATCAGACTTCTAAGTATCTAACTGCGGTTGTCAAGTAGTATGCCCGGAATACATTTTCTTTCTCAATAATAGAAAAATAACATGGACGTACAGTCCCAAATTCTGCAGACCAACATCATAAAATACACCATCATGCATGTTAACATAATATATGCATCAAAATCATAAGGAAAGTAATTTAATCAAATATAAACTTCCAATTATTCACTATTCAATCCAAAATTTTCAGAATATGCATTATGCATGAATTTGCTTTTAAAAAGGCCAAAACATGCAAGCATGCATGGAAAATGTACTGTGATTTGGAATTGATAAGTTATAAAATGAATATTTGCAAATTTTGAGAAGTGTAACCAACATATTTAAAAACATCATTTGCATGGAAATCTGATAGTGATGACAATCCTTGATTTAGAGAAGAATTACGATAGTGGACTCAGGGAAAAGGTACGGAAAATAATTCAGTGAATTTCGAAAACAAATGATGAAATACGTTCAAGCAATATACAAATATTATTGCAGCAGTCTCGACACCTGTGATGAGACCTGAGTAGTTTTGGAATGAAACTGGAGTATAACCAGGAAGTGTCCTGTCACTACTGTTATTCATAATGGTTATGCACAAAAATGTCCAGCTCATGGCTAAATGGTCACAGGGGTCCTGGGTTCGATTCCCAGCAGGGTCAGGATTTTAACTGTCATTGATTTATTCCACTGGCACATGGGTTGGGTGTATGTGTCATCTTCTTCATCATTTCATCCTCATCACGACGCGCAGGTCACCAACGGGTGTCAAATCAAAAGATCTGTACCTGGCGAGCTGAACGTGTCCTTGAACACTCCCAGCACTAAAAGCCATATGCCACTTCATTTCATGGACAAAATTGTGAAGAAGACAAAGGTAAAATACGGGGCCAAGGGGCTGAATTTAATGCTGTGTGCAGATAGTATTGTGGTGTGGGGAGCAAACAGAGAGGAAGTGCTAGGGCAATTCAGCATATGAAAATCAGCCTTGAAAAAAGTTAGGCAATGGTGTTGCGTAGAGGAGAGAGGGAAATGCAAGGAATTTAAGAAGAAAAGGACAAAACCTTGAAATTTTGGAGAGCTTCAAATACTTGGAAAGCAAAATTCAGGTTGCAGGGCTGGATATGGAGGTCAGTAAAAGGATTCAACAGGGTAATGCATTCAATGAGAGTGTGAGAAACCTGGTGTGGAAGAAGGAAGTACCAATGAAGTGTACCGAGGTGATGTGTAAGATGTTCAGTACTACTGCCCAGTACTGTTATATGCAGCAGAGACCTGGACATTGACAAAAAGACAGGAGAATAAAATCCAGAACAATTAAATGAAATTTTTAAGAAGTATGATAAGAAAGATGGATAGAGTAAGGAATGAGGACATCAGGAAGGAAATCAGAATGGAAAATCTTTTCGACAAAATTGAGAGGGATATACTTAGGTGGTTTGTACATGTGAAAAGGATGGAAGAGGGAAGGATGCTGAAGCAGATGGTGGAAACCCAGATAGAAGGAGGGAGAACAAGGGAGAAACCCAGACTATGGTGACTGAAAATGATCAGTATATTAAAAAATCCTGGATTGGAGCAAAGTTAAAGGGAATAATGGTGGTTGGGTAGAAGAAGATGGAAAGGTGCCATAAACATACCAAAATGGCAGGGGCTGGAGGAGGGAAATGGAAGATAATGATGATGAGTAAACCAAATAGAGCAATGACATTAATTTTCTTCAAGGAAATCTGAAATTGGAATCTGTGTTATGGAAGTACTTTGAAGTTATTTTCGAGATGCATTTCTACTTTTCAAATCTCTCCGTATCTTTGCTCTGGATGGAATAATTTTTTACTTCTCTTGCCTTTTTAATGGCATCCTTACATGAATTCACTTCATGAATTTCTGTTGCTGTCACTGCTTCACCATTCCCATCCATGTTTGATGCTATAGTATCAGCAGTCAAACATTGAGCAAGACTCCTGAACCATCACCACATTTTTATAATCTTTACCTAGTTCAGATTTAGTGCTTTCATCTTTACGTTCATTACTTGTAGAACCATGTCCATTATACAGAACATTTTTGTCCAATAATATTTATTTTGGAGTGTCCGTGTCTGTTGTTGAGAATCTCTGCTATTGAGAAGTTTTTTTAAAATTCCATAATGTCCAAGTATTTCTGCTAGGGAATTCCATAATATCCATGTACGCTCGTATTTCTGCCAGGTTATTTTAAACATTTCCATTATCTAGAAGAGTTTGCTCTGCAGAAGTGTCAGTTAGGAGAAGTTTCACTGTATGAGCAATTATATGTAGATAAGTTAGTGAGTTCCTCCACCTTTTGTTACTCTGAAACAAATATATGCAGTTCACTGAAATTGTTTACCTTCTACAAGATAGCACACAGCTATAATGACCAGTGAAGTAGAGTGTAGCACCATGGCACTTAATAAAAGAAGTGTTGAAAGTATTGAATTTGAAGGGAGTAGAGGTGTTTAGAACAGTGTCACTGCGAATTGCCTAAATATTTTTCAGCTTTAAGCCTGCTAACCTATGAGAAGAATCTTAGCTTGTCCATAGATATGGCTCTTTTTATTATCATATAGTCTCAGAGGAAGTGATAACACTTCTATACTCTCCCATTTCTAATCAGGCTACTGATCTTAAAATTATTAAATATACAGTAAAATTTAACATTTTTGATAAAAATATGTCTTATGGCTTGGGGTTATCTGAAAATTTGCATTACAAGATTCCCATCACAAAATGTGTGATGGAAGTGTAACTTAACAACCATGCAGGCTACGTCTTATGGCTGGTGGTCATCTGAAATTAGTAGCCATTGATGGATGGCTATGATCGAAACATATTTATGATCATTTGATTTTAGCTAAGGGAAAAGTGGTTTCATTTTTTTGTAAGTGTACTACTTCTACTGATGATGTGGTGGTGGTTTTCGTGGCCTGTCTCCTAGTTCTTCTTATCAGAAATGTAACCATTTTATTTAAGTAATTCACATTACAGACTGAGTATGATATTACTGGTAATGTTACAGGTGTTCTTAACCAAAGTATTATTTTATAATTTGACCTCTGCCATTGCTCCCACCTGTTAGTTCTAATAATTATCCTTGCATTTCCAATAATTCCTATGTATTAATAAAATGTCATGAATCTGCTCTGAATACTAAATGAATTTAATTTGACCTGGAAACAAATAAATAAAATTCAGTAGATATCAAGTGAGAGATCTTTGGATTAGCTTAATACAAACTAATTCTTTTTCTTGCAGTATCCTAGGATAATACATATTTCAAGTACACACCTTATTTGTTACTGTTTCATGTTTCTTACATAATATACAGCATTCTTTCATTTCTACCTACAATGCTAATTTTTATATCATCATCCCTACAATTATATATAAAATCCAATAAGTTAACTGTATTCGTCTTATGTAGTCTGCATTTTTAACTAATTCTTAGGTATAAGTTATGCACTTTATGTGGATTTGACCTAGTTTTACAACAGGATGCCTTTCTTGTAGAGGGATTTATTCAGTATTGTATGTCATTGTGATGGTCGGTAGTATGATGTGTTGTATGTGGATGAAAAATATTTCACTGAAGACAGCAATTGATTTAAAGAGAAATGTGTTTGAAAGATGTAACACAGTTGTAATGATGCCTAATGCAATTAACCACAGTACACTGTTCTCTTCATTCTGAAGCACACTGAACTCCCTCACTCTTTCTGGCAGTATCATACATGACGTACACAACTGCCAAAATGAAATAATGTTACAATGATATTTCCTAATATTGTTTGAGGTAAAAAGAAACCAATTAGAATAAATTTGTCTGAACTTTAAATTGCCTGCTCAATCATTATAGTTATTTGCAACACATCTCTTCTCAAAATGTTGTCATTCTCTTCATCATCAGCTAATTCTATCATTACATGATGTGGCCTCTAAGTCATGAACTCAGGTAAGTCTTTAGCAGAACTCTCCAGGTGGAATGGTCTTGAGCAGTTCTCTGCCAGGTAGCACCAGCTATTCTCTTGATGTCTTTGTCCCATCTATCTGGCGGTCTTCCTCTAGGCCTCTGATGATCTCTTGGACTCCAGCTTTGTCCATCTGTCATCTTCCCTTCAAGCAATAAGTCCAGCCCATTGCCATTTTAAGGTGGGTATTCTCTCAACGATGTGAACAATATCACTTAGAATTGTGCAAAAGAGGACTAGATCAATCAGAGACTATGCAACCAATGGTGCAAGTGTTAAATTGTTATAACACCTTTCGCTAATGTAAGGCTATTTAGCTGCAATGAATCTTTAATAATAATATTCTCTCAAGAATGTCATTAACTTTAGTGACTGTTGATGTCATCTGCTCAAAACTATGTTCTTCAGATTCACTGGCATATTTGATCTGAAGACAGTTGAGTTTCTTCCATATGAGTGCCATCCTAGCTTAATGCGTTGAAAAATTTCTGGTCTTATATCACCTTTCATATTCATCAACTGGCCTAGATTGATATAGTCATTGACCTTCTCTAACAGTGTGTTATTGATGTTCACATTTCCTGCTGTGACCCACTTGTTGGACATGAGTTTTGTTTTGGAAGGTTGATCTTCAAGCCGACTGAATCACATTCCATGGCAAGATCAGTAACTAATGTCTGGAGTTTGTCATTGTCGTTTGCCAGTAATGCAATTTCATCAGTAAATCTCTAGTTATTAAGCCTTCTATCGTTGATCCTTATACCCTTTCCTTCCCAATGTAACTTCGACATTGCCATCTCCAAAACAGCTAGCTCTTCTTCCTTTGTTACGTGAAACTCTCTTTGGATGACTTTTTGGAATTCTTCTTTGTTTTCTTCTAAATTTTTGAGATTGATTATAGTTCTCTACGTTTTTAAGTTTTTTCTTTCATCTCTTACATTGGTTTTAGTTTTTGCTTTTACAAGTTGGTGATCACTGTCAGTATTGAATTTGTTTAAAACAGAGACATCTTTCATAACATGAGGCGTATTTGACAGAATAAAGTCTATCTCGTTTTTAACACTGAAGTTGAGGCTTCTCCATGTCCATTTCTGGTTAGGATGCTTTTTGAAGTATGTGTTCATTATTGTCGTGGTGATATATTTTGCAAATTGGACTAGTCTCTCTCCTCAGTCATTTCTGTTATCAATCTTGTAGTTGCCCACCACTGAGTCGCCAAGTTTATAGGTGATACAGATGTTGATTCCCATTGGGAACCTGAAATATTTGTCCCGAATGAGTAAATTTATAATACCAATGTAGTTGGTCCGTTATACCAATGTAGTTGGTCCTTTATTGGACATTATAAATTTTGCAGCTAACTCATTCCTGGTTGCCAGCGTTTTGCCCCAGTGTGCTTAGTTGGGCTCTAAAGTGAGCATCCCGCGAGCATGGCGGCCTGGTCTGATGAAGATGTGCTTACTCTAATAGACATTTATCAGACACATTCTGTTTCTGGGACCCGAAAAATGGTGATCACTTAACAAAGAATGTGAAAGAGGAAGCATGGCGGGATATTGGTACAACAATTGGACGACCCGCGGATGAATGTAAGAAGAAAATTATTTCTTTGTTGGGATCACACCGGACGGAAAGGAGCAAAGAGAAAAGCAGTTGCACTACTGGAAAAGGAAAGTTCTCGTGTTTGAATAAAATGAAGCTTCAACTTCCTTTTTGTACGTGATGTATTCATTTATTATCTTTTTAAAGCAACAATTGTTGTAAACAAGTAATGATATAATAACGAATAAATATCAAAAGTGAACACATGTTGCAATTCAATAGGTAGTACTTATACAATACCGTATTCAATCATACATATTTTGCACGTTTTTTTGGTTTTGTTTTAAAGGAGCTACGGAAATTTACAAAAGCCGATGGTTTGCGTATAAAACTTTGGTTCCTCAATGAAAAACAAACGCTAAACACAGGAAGTAATTTTCCTTTTCTTTATCTTTTTCAAGCGTACGTATTTTGCCATGACAGAGCTCCTTCTTTCGTGCAATAGTCAGCTATTTCATCTCTAATTTTGTTTACATAAGCAGAAGATCTCCTAGGAACTTTTCATAGCTCTCTCATGGAAGTTATCTCTTCATTGTGTCTCCATGTTCCTTCAATAATCTCTCCGTTTGCTTCATGGTCTAGTGAACCGGGTGTTGTGTATAAGTGTCCGGGTCCATGGTCCATGCTCGCAAGTGTACGGGGTACTGAGTGTAAAGCGAGCATGTTGTGAGCCGCTCACTGAGAGCCGACTGGAGTTGGTTTTCTATGCGAGCACAAAGGAATGCTTGTGCTCAGTGAGGACGGCCAAGGAATGTGCTCGCAAGTGTGTACAGCTACAGTGAGCATCCCATGAGCATGGCGGCCTGGTCGAATGAAGATGTGCTTACGCTAATAGACACTTATCGGACACATTCTGTGTTATGGGACCCGAAAAATGGTGATTACTTGAAAAAGAATGTGAAAGAGGATGCATGAAGGGATATTAGTACAACAATTGGACAACCCACGGATGAATGTAAGAAGAAAATTATTTCTTTGTTGGGATCACACCAGAGGGAAAGGAGCAAAGAGAAAAGCAGTCGCACTACTGGAAAAGGTAAGTTCTCGTGTTTAAATAAAATGAAGCTTGAACTTCTTTTTTGTACTTGATGTATTCATTTATTGTCTTTATAAAGTAACAATTGTAGTAAACAAGTAATGATATAATAACCAATAAATATCAAAAGTGAACATACGTTGCAATTCAATAGGTAGTATCTATACAATACCGTATTCAATCCTATTCAATGGAAAAGCATTCTTGCTCAGAAGACATCTTTTGATGGAAACAAGACACAGACTGATCCTGCTCACGCGCAAATGTCTCAAGCAGTGCTCGCGAGCCGCTCGGATATTTTAGATTTCCACGAGCGGCTCATGAGCCGCTCGGCTCACAATATGCTCGCAAGTGTGTACGCACCTTAACATTCAGAACCAGTCGAGCAATTCTGCAGTATACTCCTTCTAATACCGATATCTTGTCGGTGATGTTCCTGTTTACTAAAAACCCAGCTCCATTCAGTTTTCCTTCTGGCTCACCACAGAAATAAAACAAATTGCCGAATTTTAAGAGGAGACAGTCTTCTCCTTTCCAAAGTATTTCACTTAGGCCAACAATACCCCAGTTGATCTTCCCAAGATCTTCTTCAGTGCCTTCTAGTTTGTCATTATCTAGCAATGAATGACAGTTAAAGGTACAGACATTGAATATTTTAGGTTTCTTTGTAATAGATATTTGTTTTGGAGACATCAAAGCTGCTCCCACTCGGAGATCCAAGTGTGGGAATATTTTACCTCCAGAGAATTTATTAACCTTAATGTCATTCATTATTTGACTTAAAGGGTGGGAAGCATAATCACCATGCCTACTTCAATGATGGACTGGTGATCCCTCCACACTGATTGGCTCGCCAACCCAGTTTCCCACTGCAGTTGGTTATCCAAACCTTCCACTGGGTTGCTCGGCTTTATCAGGGGCACCTCTTGTAGGTTGTATGTTTGAAGTTGAAGTGAGAGGGGAACTCAAAATTGCCGAGCCATTATATTATTGTTGTTAGATGGATTGCAATGATGTATCTCACTCCCATTTGCCAGAGTCAAAAAGACTCTTCCCAGGTCAATTCATTCTCTTACATATGAAAATATGCTACCTCATCTTGCTGGTCTTCCTCTAACGCAACTCATTATGCACTACACTACCTTCATCATGCAGAAATTATTGCCAGCAGAGAGAATCACATAATCAAACAACACTTTTTTAATAGAGATTATAATATTGCTTTTGGGCTTTTGCCGTTAAAGGAAATAAGGTGAAATTCTTTATGTTTCCCAGAGACTGTGCTCTGCATCTTCAAAAGAAAGTCTCATCTGTCTATGGACAGCTGCGCAAACTCCCCTCCTTCGATTGAGGTAGGAGGATCAAATCCCACATAAGAATATTTTTTAGCAGCCAATTGCCTGGGATGTGGTAAGGTTGCATACTTGATAGCTTTCAAGGAGAATCAGACAGTAGGGCATGTTTAGGTCCAAGAACTTCCTTGACGGAGACAGGAAGTTGAGGAATGTTGTCGGGTTCAGTGGGACAAATTTCCACAAAATGTTCTCCAGAGACATCATCATCATATTCGTTATCACTAGTTTCATCTGTCATCATCTCCTTATCCTCGTCCACCCCAGCAGCATACCCAATGCAACGATACATATTGTCTTTTACAGGGTCAAAGGAGATGATGGTCTGTGACCAGTTAGCTACGTTGTACATGTTTTAAGCTTCGTAGACCACAGGTAGGGCAAATTATGCCCCATTGGAATGACAACAACATGCGATGGCAGGTAAGTGTGTAGCTGCGCAAACTCCCCTCCTTCGAAGCAATTCACAACACAAAGTTTATTCACTGCCTCGAGATGTATTCCAGCAACGAGTATGTGGATATATTACTTATCTATGGAGAAGCCAGACAGAATGCATACCAGGCACAATGCCTGTACCAAGAGCTCTATCCAGATAGACGACAACCGACAGGCATGACATTTCGGAGTGTGAAAAGATGTCTGCGGGGTACTGCATCACTGGAAAGGACACGGCCTGTTCGAAATCATCCTGTGATATCTGCTGACAATGAAGAGGTTGTGTTTGACACTATCCGGCGTAACCCTCATACTAGCACACGGGCCATTGCACAGGAGACGAACATCAGCCGAGCGTCTGTTATGCGGATATTGCATACCCATCAGTTTCACCCGTACCATCTGCACTTACACCAGAAGCTCCGTGGTCATGATTTCGATGCCCAGGTGGAGTTCTGTCAATGGATCCTACAGCATGTGGACCTGATCCTGCTTTTCTAGTGACTCTCTTATTTATGGACGTAGCACGATTCCACAACAATGGAACCATTAATCGTCATAATATGCATTACTGGAGTGTGGCTAATCCCCATTGGGTACGGCGGAATTCTTTTCAGGTACAGTGGGGTGTCATTGTATGTTGTGGAATCATGGGTCCCATTTCTTTGAAGGCCATCTGACCTGCCAACGCTATCTGCGGTTTCTCCAAGATAAACTACCACAATTTTTGGAACATGTGCCACTCCTTGACCGTTGCAGGATGTGGTTTCAACATGACGGAGCTCCACTACACGCAGTGGTGGTCGTCCGAAACCATCTCCATGCAACGTATCCTGATAAATGGATAGGAAGGGGAGGACCTGCCCCTGGCCCACCAGATCGCCCGATCTTACGCCCCTGGACTTTTTTCTGTGGGGCCATTTGAAACAACTGGTGTATGCACAGGAGCCGGCCAGGCCTTATCACTGAGGGATGCCGATCCGTTTCACCAGAGATGTTGCAACGGACCTGACGGTACTTGCAACATCGGACATTGCTCTCTATCGACCATGGAGGTCATCAGTTAGAGCAGGTGCTGCATTAAACGACGTGGATAACTGAAATCCTGTCACATGTTGCCTAGCCTCTATCAACCCAGCTCAATAACAACAGCCTGTTTCAGGGCCAAATCAACAAATAAGTCTATGAAAAATACCGGTATCCCAGGCAACTGGCTTAAGAAAAGTACTTGCATGGGACTCGAACCTTCTAACCCTCGAGCACTGTCAACTATCACACATCTTACCACGCGCTAGCTATGTGAGCAACTGCGACACTTGAGCTATGGTGCTCACTTCCCAGCCTATACTGGTCACAGACCATCATCTCCTCATCCTCATCCAACCCAGCACCATACCCAATGCAACGATACATATGGTTTTTTACAGGGTCAAATAAACAAATCAGTCCTTGAAAGCTATCAAGTATGCAACCTTACCACATCCCAGGCAACTGGCTGCTAAAAAAATTTCTTATGTGGGATTCAAGCCTCCTACCTTGAGCACTGTCCACTATCATATATGCTTACTGAGTGAGCTACTGTGACACTTGACCTACGGTGCCCACTTCCCAGCCTATACAGTACCGTGCTCCCGGGCTGTGTTTCCACCTTCTGTTTTAAAGTACGTGTTTTACGTATCTGTACTCATTTTACGGATTCATTCGAGGTACTCATTATGAATTAATAATGTTGTTAATGATTCCTGCTGTCTTCTAGCCCATAAACACACATCTCATTATATTACCCCGGTTTAGGGAGAGGGACTGCTGTCTTTCAGAATTGTAGTAAATGTGAAGGGATGCATGAAAGTGGATCGCGAGGGGCTGGTGGACCACCTGGTATTATCGTGTCTATTATTATGGGCCATGAAAGCATCAGTCTAAACACTTTTTAAGTTCTTTAACTAATTCATATTGTGAACTGGGTTGTTAAATTTACTGCTTGAATACTCTCAGGTTTCAACAACGAACCACAGTCATTTACTGGCTCACTCATTATCCACTGCAGTAGACCTACCCTATTATGGAGAAATCGTTCACTATCAACATTGAGAATCCATAAACAAACAATATCTTGTACTTTATTTAATTCACATTACAAACTGGACTGTTAGATTTACTGTTTGAATACTCCCAGTTTTGAACAACAAACCACAGCTATCACAAAAGACAACCAAAACTCTTTGCTTCCACATGGTTATTATTGCCAATGCCATTTATTAAAAACACTATATATTAGGGTTTTTAGTTTGTAATTTGTTAAATTTATCAACGCATTTTGAGTTTTTAGTAATGTTGTACGTTTCTTGAGTTAATAATGAATCAAATGAGACAATTTTGCAACATCATAGATGCTGTAGATTTTTCATCATTCTACATAAACAATGGACTTGAATGAGGACTTTCATTTAAGCACAAATTCTTCTCTTGAGGACTTAATGAGAATTTAGGAAACATGCTAATCTAGATCACAGACAAAATATAACCTCATTATGAGTAGGTAATTGCTTTACAGAAGGTTAACATTTCTAGTACATGAGCTATGTAATCTACCAGGATGGGATTAGAGTAGAATCATTATGTATCAGAATTAATTCTATGAATGATTATTATTCACATTCAAATTTATTCTTAATACTGTAGAAAATAAGTTTCTACTTTGCATAATTTTCATCTCTTAAAATCTTTAATGTCAAAGGGACATAAAACAAAAATAATGTTCAATATTAGAAGTTAGGAGAATGTGCATGGGAAAAGGAGATACTTGATATAATTAACATAGTTATGTATTTACTTGTTAATAA
Source organism: Anabrus simplex (assembly GCF_040414725.1). Lineage (NCBI taxonomy): Eukaryota > Metazoa > Arthropoda > Insecta > Orthoptera > Tettigoniidae > Anabrus > Anabrus simplex. The sequence goes on along the minus strand of NC_090271.1, from coordinate 178,586,963 downwards.
TAAGTACACCTGCCATTCAGTTTCTAATTTTTTAAATTTTTATGATAGAATGTTACAGGTGTGACCCAAACAATGGACTCACTGGATAAAGATAAGCAAATACAAATATTGCAGCAAAAATTGGATGCAGCTCAAAAGCAGATCAGTGATTTGCTTGCACAGAAACATGTAAGTATTACAGCTATGATAATAATAATAATAATAATAATAATAATAATAATAATAATAATAATAATAATAATAATAATAATAATAATAATAATAATAATAATAATAATAATAATAATAATAATAATAACAATAATAATAATAATAATAAGAAGAAGAAGAAGAAGAAGAAGAAGAAGAAGAAGAAGAAGAAGAGTTGATGCCATACAGGCGACCTATGTGTCTGTGAGGATAGGGCCCTACCTATGATGAATTCTAATGATGAAGAAGGCACACCACATACCCAGCCCCCGACCCATTGGAATTAACCAATGAAGGTAAAATTCCTCATCTGGCCAAGAGTTGAACCCGGGACCCTCTGGCTTGCACGCTAACCATTTAGCCATGTAGCCAAACAGTATATTGCTACTTCTACCGCTTTTCTCATGCCTGTGGGGTCGCATGTGGATATCGCCCTGTTTTACAGCTGGATGCCTTTCCCGTCACCGACCCTACATGGAGGAATGTAATTACTATTGCGTGTTTCTGTGGTGGTTGGTAGTGTGTTATCTGAATATGAAGATGAGTCTGTTGGAACAAACACAAACACCCAGTCCCCAAGCCACAAGAATTAATCACATGTGATTAAAATCCCCAGCCCAGTTGAAATCAAACCCAGGACCCTCTGAATGGAAGGCCTCAATGCTGGACATTCAGCCAAGGAGTCAGACACCTGTATATCCTTTCTAAAACCACTAACTCCTTTATTTGCATAACAGATTCACTTTTTAATGAAAAATTTGGACAAACACTTTGGTATATAAGTTTCACAAGAAATACAGTTTTCTTAAATGAAAAATTGTTAGAAATGACCTATATATATATCTTTATTGATTTATTTATTTTACGTGATCAGGTCCTACGGAACACACACTGATGCAAGTCTCCTCCTCCATTGCGTTCTGTCCATTGCTATCAATCACCATCCATCTACACCTATTGCTGACCATTGCAGGTCCTCATGGAGGCCATTACTCCACCTCGTCCTTTGCCTATCCAGGGGTCTTCCATCCTAGCCACATATCCAGCCCATTACAGTCACTTGTTTCTGATGGTCCCTGCTATATTGGAATCTTGGTACAGTTCCTCTAACTGACAGTTATGTCTGATCTCCCATTCACCCATGTTTGCGTGCAGCACCGAACCAAAGATCTTTCACAAAATTTTTATCTCAAGAATGAGGAGTTTTGCCAGTTGTTCTTTCACATACTCCACATCTTGCAGCCACATCGTACAACAGGGTGAACCAGGGTTTTTTACAGCCGAATCTGGAACTGTTTTGAGAGACTTTTGGAATGGAGCTTCAGAATAAGTTTCCTTTGTGGATCATGGCATTCATTTCTGCTTCGTATGGTGAATCCTCAGTGAAAAGCACTCACAGGTATTTGAATTCTGCAGACTCTCCTCTAGGACCCATCTTCCACCTGCTGTGACTGTAACTCTTGAGCAACTTGACAATGCTCTCGTGTCACAATGAGATAATCCATCTTCACTTTGTTTATGAGGAGCCCGAATCTGCTGGTGGCCATCTCCAGTGCTCTGCTCATTTGTATCAACTCCTCCTCAGAGTTGGTGAGTAAACAGATATCACCTGCATAGACTAAGTGCATCAGGTTCCTCCTTTTGATTGGGATCCCTTCAAGGTTTTCTCAGAAAGTCTCAGGAGAGAAATAGAACAGGGTAGAAGATAACCCATCTCTTTTTCTGAGACCCATCACAATTTCAAAGCACTCTGTTATTCTGTTTCCCAAGTAGATGCCATTTGCTGACTCTGGACCAAAGACCACTTTTTTAACTTTTTCATAATTCTGCATATTTTTTTCTTAGAATTTTATATCTTTTCCCCAAAAGAGTCCCATTTTTAGGGAAAAATTTCAAAAGTTAATATTTCTATAAAATTTAAAAATTTAAATAAAAATTGCAAAAAACACAAAAATCACCATATTATTGGTATAATATATTAAAAATTAATATTTCTATAAAATTAAAAATTCACAAAAGTAAAATTGAATCTAACAAATAATACAAAACATTGTTTTGTTGACTATTATATTTTTGCTTGTTGTTTAAAGAGGCTTAACATCGAAGGTCATCGGCCCTATTATATTTTTATTGACCTGCATAAATAGAGGTAGTTGAAATTGGGATGGTTGAAAGCATAGCAAGGTACTTTTTGTACTTATGTGATGGCTCATTTTTATATAATAAAAAAATGATATTCTTTATTCTTTAGATTCAATTTGTTTTAATTCGTAATGGCCCCAAGGTAATGTATCAATTCCATTTTCTAATATATATCTTTTATCATCATCAGAACTTAGAACTATTTCATTTAACTATTCAACAGAATATAAATAAAACATTTATTGCAGCAAAATAGCCATACATTAGTGAAAAGTGTTATAACAATTTAACACTTGCACCATTAGTCGCATAGTTTCTGATTGATCTAGTTCTCTTGTTGCAGAATTCTAAGTGATATCGTTCACATAACTGTCCACATAATGTACACTTGCATGAGTTTGACAGTTCGTGGTATGCTGGGTTTTTGCAAATGACGTGGTGGAATCCATGTACTGCAAGTCTTGTAAACACGTGCCTTGTCTCAAAATTTGCTGCTGTCCATGTATGATCAATCATGGCCCCAGTTCCATAGAATTCCATGGGTACTTCTTCTCTTTTCCTTATTAGTATTCTTAGTAGGTTCTCCAATGCCGTTGTGTTAGGTAGGGGTACATTGTCCATAAGTCCTCTATGAGGAAAGTTTCCCACGGGAGAAGGTAGACTAATCTGGATCTTGTTGTTTTTGCCACTCCGATTGCTCTTTTGATGTATGTTGCTTTAACTCTTTCCAGTGTTGCTAAGTTTTTTCATTCAGGTGTGTCCATCTAATTTCAGTCCCATATATAAGTACTGGAACAATTTTCGATTTGAAAAGCGCCATTGCTGTGTCAAGATTTAGTGTTCTGATGAAGCTTATTTCGTTTATCGCTCTAATTGCTTGTGTCACTTTCTCTATTGTGTGCTTAGTGAAACATTTTGCAGATGGCTGGAGTGTTATTCCTAGATATTTGTATTCTTTCGTAATAGATATTATTTTCCCTTCTAAGGTGATTCTTGTCGATTTTGGTATTTGCCCTCCTGATCTGAACACTATCATTTCCATCTTCTCAGTGTTTATTAATTTGTGTTCAATGCACCATTTTCCCACTTCGTCTATAGTGTTCTGCAGTTTCTTTAAGCTTTTTGAGCCGAGCACAATATCATCCACATAGGTATATGCTGCTACATTTTCATTTTGTGCAATTTCCATTATGTCCTTCGCTGTCAGGATGAACAGCAGAGGGCTTAGTAGGTCCCCTTGGAGTACACCATTTGTTTGAATTATTGGTTCTGAGATCCTTATCTTGTTCCATTCATTTATGGAGTTTATGATTCTTGTCCAGACGCTGTCTCTTCCCAGAGTTTCCTCAAGTTTCCTTTGTACTAATGCTCGGTCCAGGAGATCAAAAGCTTTTGTGAAGTCTATAAAGATTGTATAGTATTTTTCCTTCCTTTCGATGGCTTCCCATATGGTATTTAGCAGTAGTTCTACCGCTGCAACAGTGGATCTTCCTCTCCTAAATCCAAATTGAGATTCTGGGAGGTGCTCCTCTTCTACTTTGTCCCTTATTCTTTCTGTGATTAGTTTTGTTAATACCTTAAAAGGATTTTTTTCCAGGGCTATTCCTCTGTATTTATTTTTATCCTTGGAGTCTCCTTTCCCTTTGAAAATTACCTTTGCTATTGATTGTCTCCACTGATCTTGGATTTTAGCTGTTTCTATGCATTTATAATAAAGTTTTGTTCAAATAGGTGCTAGTAGATGAGCCGTGTCTTTAAGGTATTCATTGTATAGCATATCCAGTCCTGCAGCTTTTTTCTTTTTTGTGGATTCAATAATGTTTTGAACCTCAGTTGTAGTAAGTGGGGACCATGCTGCCGTCTCACGAATGGTATGCACTTGATTGGTTTCCGGTGTTTCTTCTCTTCCTTCTTTGTTGAGGGTGTCTTTGAAATATCTCGACCATTCCTCCATGCTGATATAGTGGGTCTGTGCCTGCTTTCAAGGGCAGATTGCTATGAATGGGTCTCTCCTGGCTTCCTCAACTATTCTTCCTTCTTCTTTCCTGTATGCTGTTTTCTTCTCCCGTGTTAGTGTTTTGTAGCATCTTCTTTTCTCGGTGTATGTCAGAATATAATTTGTGTTTATGAGATCTAATTAAATTAATAGTTCTATATTGTTTTATTTTTTCATCTAAACATTTTTTATAATCATCATAAGTAATTTCATTTTTAACTACTGCTTTTATAACTCCTTTTCAATTTTTATATTATTTGTCTTCCACTCTATAAGCGATAATTTTTTATTTTAAACTAGCATATTACATCATTATTTTACCACAGTTTTCATCTTTCATTTTTCCTAAAACCTTTTTATTAACTTGTGGTAATCGACAAATATTATCTTTTTTTATATTTGTTTATATCAAATTCATTTAACATTGTTTTCATATCTCTATAAAAATCATCAGTTCTTATATCATATATAAATCTCTTTATTTGCAAATGAGGTGTCTACCTCGGTGGTAAATGGTACATATTAAAATACATTATTGTCAAGCACTAAATTTTAAATTAACAAGAGAAGAAGGAAATTTTCCTAGAATACAATATTATACAATTTATGCTAACAATTTATTTTCTGTTAAACACACGGCTCATCCTTAATAAATTGATATTGTTTTATAGTCAACTCATATACAGTATGTGGAATTACAACTGGTATAAGATTAAAATTTACATTGCATTTATTTACTTTTTTTTTAAAACCCATTTTGGAACCTAAGTAGCAAAACGACCTGCTGCGTCTTAACCAGAGCCCCTTTTGCCACCACTTTTCTGAGTTCCTGAAGGGCCTTCACAGCTACCGTAGCAGTCCCAGGGCCCTCGAAGTCCCCACTGTACTTCACCCCTACAGGCAGTCCCCTACTTCGGGTGTCCAAACTCCTTAGTCCAGGGGATGGAATTAATTTAATCAAACGCATTTTTTATTTACAATAACCTGCACTGGTTGAATGCCCTCTACCATTTCATTTATTTTTTCTGTTGCTGTTTATTCTCTTCTTGAATATCTGTACAGATTTTGGAAAAGGATCGAACAATACCCCTGGTAAACTCTTCCACTCCTTCACACCCTTCCCAGTGAATGAAATTTTACCCCAATCGCTTCTGCTAAAATTCCTTCTAATTTTATATTTGTGGTCAGTCCTGCCAATATAATTATTTTCCAACTGAAGCCTCTTACGGATATCTCCCGATGCTTCTTCTCCTATATAGGCTCCATATAATCCTATAAGTCTAGTTTTCTCCCTTCTCTTACTTAAAGTTTCCCACCCAAGTTCCTTTAACATTTCTGATACACTACTCTTTCTCCTGAAATCCCCTGTTGCAAATCTTGCTGCTTTCCTCTGCACACTATCTATTTCTTTTGTTAGGTATTCTTGGTGAGGATCCCAAACACTGTTTGCATATTCCAATAATGAACGAACCATACTTAAGTAACTTTTCTCTTTTAATTCTTTGTTGCATCCTTTAAGTAGCCTCATTATGACATGTAATGATCTGTATGCTTTCCCAACAATGTCATCCACATGACCCTTCCAGTGCAAATTACAGTAGAAGTCCGATATAGCGAGTACAGCATATAACGAGAACCCCGTTATACCGACAACTTTTTTCTGTCCCTTCAAAATTCCTATATTAAACTGTGTATTATCCTTCAGTTACAGCCAGAGCCCTATCATTGACGCATCCGTTATTGCAAGTGATTAAGCGCGCAAGATTTTTTGTTCTCGATATTTGTGGCCCCCCCTGGGATTATGTTGCATGCAATCGATTATCTTTGGTATGTCCACTAGCAAGTTTTCTCCTCAACATTCGAAGGCGATGTCGGAGTCGATTAGTAATACCTGTCGACTGCTGTTCTGTAAAGAAAATTCGAATTGAAAGAGAACATATTTTAGTAATATGTGCGTAAATAATGTATCCGTAACAGTTCTAAACTCGTTAATAATGAAGGTTGACTAAACGATCACTTAATTTTAATGATAAATACTGCAATCAAGTAAAAATGGGATACACCTCGAGATATGGCAGAGTGCGTAATTGATTTCAGAGGTTAGTTTAAATTTTCTCGCGTCTGGTTAAATTACGGAAAGGTTATTATCATGTAAATTTATAGCAAAAAGGTTATCATCATATGTATAGTACGGTTTGAATAAGGAAACAAAATGTGATCGATCATCATCTTTGGTACGGTATAGTTTTCTCATTTGTGCATTTGCGAGCTCTCTTGTCGACATTCGAAGGCGATGTTGGAGTAGATTAGTAATACGGTACCCAACAACTGCTGTTCTCTAAAGAAAATTTGAAATGAAAGAGGATAAGTTTTCGTAATAAATGCGTAAATAACGTGGCCGACAGCAGTTGTCAACTCATTAAAAATCACGGCTGAAGTAAACGATCTCTTAATTTTAATGTTATGTACTGAAATTAATTTAAAATGTGACACCTCCAGATATGGCAGAGTAGGCCTACTTCACTGATTTCAGAGGATAGTTCATATTTTCTCGTGTCTAGCTAAATTTTGGAAAGATTATTCACATGCAAATTTTTAGCGAGGGTAAATCGGCTCTACATACGTTTCAAATATGTTTTCATGACTCATATACGGTTAGGTTAGGTGACGCCATTTGAAGAAGGAAACTCTTGAGTGATACTATATTTCTCCGAATCCAAGACAATGTTTTTCCTCTCAGAATCTCATGCAAAAAAATCAAGGGTTGTCTTTCATTTGCGGCCTAACAGGAATGAATACCACTGGCAATTACCGTGGCAACCATGCCGCTTCTTTTCACACCCGCATGCGCATGCACACACAAAATTCGTTGACAATAAATGACCGCCTCTTTATTATACATCGCTAGCCGTGACAGCCGGTTGTACTGTGCCTGTGTGTAATGTCCCTGGATCTCAGGAAATAGTGAGGAGAGAATTACATTCTACTAGCCTCTACAAAAACGTTTCTCAAATCTGCAGAATGGCATCAAAACATGCGAGCCTTTGAATTCTTAGAAAGGTCTTGGCTACTCAGTGGCAGAGTTATAACGCGTCTAATGTACCTGACTCATAGTAAAATTAAGTTTTATAGACAGCAGGAACATTTTCGTGATGGATAGTCGTAAAGATACGTGGAACAGGTGTTGCTGGCAAATTTTCAATGGGTTCTAGTCGATACCGTATTATGATGCCAATTTTAAATTCTTCTTCTTCTTTCGGTGCCTATCCGTTTCGGATGTTGGCGATCATGATGGCTGTTTTCGTCTTGTTTGTGGCAGCGCGGAACAGTTCAACTGATGACATATTGCACCAGCCTCTAAGATTGTCAAGCCAAGATATTCTTCTTCTTCCAGGACCTCTTTTGCTGTTGATTTTCCCCTGGAGTATTTTTTGGAGTAGGTTGTATCTATCTGTGTTGCGCATTATATGTCCCAGATACTGCAGCTTTCGGCATTTCACTATCTTGATCAACTGAGGTGTTGTGTTCATCCTTTTCATTACTTCCACGTTTGTAATTCTCTGGGTCCAAGATATTCTCAGGATCCGCATATAAAGCCATGTTTCAAAGGCCTCCAGCTTCTTCTCTGTGTTTTTATTTAAGGTCCATGTCTCTACACCATATAAAAGAACAGAAAATACATAACAGTGCAGAAGTCTGATTTTAGTCCCTAAAGTTAGATTATGGCTTTTAAACACATTACTCATTTTCTGGAACACACTTCTTGCTTTTCCAATTTTAAATTAATTGTTATAAAACACTCGGAAATGTAGAATAATTGTACAGCCGCAAGAAAATATGGCATAGGCCTAAGTAAAGCCAATATTTGGCGTCAGCGTGAAGACAACGATAGCTAAAAAAAAGTGTACTGAACAAAAAGTGCATTCTGGTCCGCAACAAGGACGCTTTAAAGAAGTCGAAAATGAAATTGTGAGGCATGTGCACGAAAAACGCAAGGGTCGAATGGTCATACCGTGCAGCAATAAACTTGTTCGTTGACTTTCAGCGTCCACTATTAGGCCTATATATCGCTAGCCGCTGAAGTTGGCCGAACCCGGCAAGCGAGATGCGCGTGTAGCGGCAGCCAGTTATATCTGACGCTGAGTAAAAGTAATGATATAGATGTTGATTCCCATAGGGAATCTGAAATATTTGTTCCGAATGAGTAAATTTATAATACCAATATAAATGGTCCGTTATTGGACATTATAAATTTTCCAGCTAACTCATTCCTGTTTGCCAGCATTTTGCCCCCGTGTGCTAGGCTGGGCTTATCAGTTGGTACCTAGCACACCTACCAAGACACTGGCTAGTGCATACCATGGAGGCCACTGCATAGGCTAATTGTAGCCACCGGCGGTGCCAATGCACTATGAGAGACTTTGTCTCCTTATCAAAAATTGATGCCTGCTTGGCCATCAGATGATATAGATGTTGATTCCCATAGGGAATCTGAAATATTTGTTCCAAATGAGTAAATTTATAGTACCAATATAAATGGTCCGTTACTGGACATTATAAATTTTCCAGCTAACTCATTCCTGTTTGCCAGCGTTTCGCCCCCGTGTGCTAGGCTGGGCTCATCAGTTGGTACCTAGCACACCTACCAAGACGCTGGCTAGTACATACCGTGGAGGCCACTGCGTAGGCTAATTGTAGCCACCAGCAGTGCCAATGCACTATGAGAGACTTTGTCTCCTTATCAAAAATTGATGCCTGCTTGGCCATCAGATGATATAGATGTTGATTCCCATAGGGAATCTGAAATATTTGTTCCGAAAGAGTAAATTTATAATACCAATATAAATGGTCCGTTATTGGACATTATAAATTTTCCAGCTAACTCATTCCTGTTTGCCAGCGTTTCGCCCCCGTGTGCGAGGCTGGGCTCATCAGTTGGTACTGAAATGTGTAGTGACTGTAAAATATTTATCTGGACTTGGAAAATCTGTGGGGAATCTGGTATGTTCATGTGTTTATTTGTTGTTTTTTATTTTTTATTTTATGTCTTCTGTTTGTGAAGATATCTAGGATTAACTTCTTCAAAATTATTTGCTTATGACACTACTTCAAACTGATTTAATTATTGTGAAAAATTTTATTAGGTCTTAGGAACGTTTAAAGGTAAGATGAAAAACTTGTGGGATGCGGTATGGTACATGTGCCAGATTTCGTAGGAAGCTTCGAGGGATTTCCGGTTGCATCAGTTTGGAAATTTTGTGAAGCGATACACAGTATTTTGTCAGAAGTATTTTCTGGGCCCTCATTGGCCATAATAAGACAATTTGTAATTGGCGAATGCGAGAAATGCGGGGCGCTCATTGTTTGTTTCGCGATTTCACCATTTCCGGCAGCAGAGCTCTTGGCGAGAGCCAAGTGCATCCAAGCCATCTTGTTGAGTTGACCGGCAACGGGAGAAGTACTCTCCTCGAGGGGATGGGTCCCTTTTCCCCCCTATAAGGGAAGCACTTGGCTATTTCATTTTTTGGGTAGTAATTTTCAAATGTAGTGTTAAGTTTAATTTCTCTTTAATGCCGGAGCTTACCCGCCAAATTTAATTTCACATGACTTAGCACTTGCGGCTAGTCATATCATTTTTGTTTAGAGGCAATTCCCTTTTCCTTTTATTTTCTTAAATTGTGTTAAAACGTAAAAATTTTTGATTCCCCTTTCCTGATTCCAAATCGTAAAAATGTGTAAATTTCACCTCGGAGCTGACTCTGTTAAATCCGTGTCCTCTTAGCATACTCTCATTTAGGACGAGTTCCTTATTCAGAAGTGTTTTTGAAAACATTGCCTCCTAGAAGGGCTCTGTACTAAGATGTTTATTATTTTGAACTTTCCCTTCCTTCCTTCCTTCCTTCCTTCCTTCCTTCCTTCCTTCCTTCCTTCCTTCCTTCCTTCCTTCCTTCCTTGTGTGTGTGTGTGTACTCTTTCTTTGCAATTTACGTTACTTAATATTCGCGCCATGAAATTTGTACATTCAGTGTGATGTTCCTTCTTGAAATAATGTAAATTAGCATCATAGAAGTTTGTATGTTCAGTGTAATCTTTTATTATTATTATTTTGAGAGTTCCTTGTGTAATGGTTTTTTTGCTCACTTCTGCAAATTATGTTATTTCTATCAGAATGATTTATTCAGTAAATTGTATTTAAATTGAATCACCACTGATTTCACTTCATCAGCACTACCAATACCTTCTCACTGCCTGGATATGGTCCTAACCACTTTCCACCTCTGTTCCTTTGTCGTCATGTTGCTCAACCTGATCATTACTGTTTGTTGTTTTCTTGTGCTAAACATGCGTATGTTTTCGATTTTGTTTGATCACATCTGAAACCTTTAGCCTACCACTTTACCTTAACTATTATTATTATCAACTGTCATTTGTATGTAACTGAGGTAACAAAATGATGAGAGTAATGCTGTCTTCTTAGTACTTCTCTGCCACCTCAGTCTCCAATATTTGTTCCATAGAATTAGGGTCCCAAACCATTTGGCTAAATACACAAAAATGTTGTTAGACTACACTATTAGTTCCATATTTGTTTGTGTATGAACAGGTCAGTACTTTGTATCATGCAATAGCCATACAATACAGGCATGTACCATATTACACAGTGAGGACGTATACTATAGGTACATAGTGTATGACATTATAAGACAAACATACTACATTTGTCTCATTTGTCTACCCAAAACGGTTTTGTAAAAATTTATGTTGGAAGGTCAGATAACTTCCCTTGTTAGTTCCTAGGCTGAGGTTTATTTTGCTCCATTAAGGACCAATGGAGGGTAATACATTCATCCAATGCAATAAATATAATAATAAATAAATAATAAAAGTAATTTATTCCACATCATATTTCTTATATTGTGGAAGAAAACACTTCCCATTTATATTCTCCTGCTGATTTTCACATCCACTCCATCATTTGCTGTTAATTCACATCCTAAGTACATAAAGTGCTCTATCACTTCTAGATCCTTCCCACCAGTTTTTATTCCTATTCACTCCCTCTTTCTCCTGTTCATTACCATTGTTTTACTGTTCTCTGCATTGATCTTTAGTCTTTCCACTTACAATGTCCATCTGTTCCTGTTCCTCAAACTCATCCCTTCCTCAGATCTTAATATCACCAGTAAACAGTATTAGACTCATTTTTATTATATAGGCTTTTGTTGCTTCCTCTGTTATCTTTTCCATTAACAGTATAAACAGCAAAGATGACAGAACACTTCCTTGTCTCAATTCCCAACTTTCATTTTCTCACAACTTCAACATTTGTTCTGATCATATCTATTATATCTTTACGCACACTTTTCAGCTCCATGTTTCCTAACTAATATCACTGTATAGGCCTAATTCTTTTTATTAATTGCTTAAATTATAACCTAACATTGTCTCCAATAATATCTCATGGAATGTTGCTGCAGGTTCCAAAAAAATCATCCAATCTGTTAGCAAGATCACCCAGTATTAGACGAGAACTGTACACTGGAACGGATGCAGATGCCAAAGTGATGATAGAGAAATTACAACATGAGATAGATAATTTGATTGAGGAACTAGATAACAGAGATGCTCAGGTATATTGAATTTCTTTCTTACATAATGGTTTTATTTCATGCGAATAATCTTGTTAAACATTGGCATTAATTATGTTCTTCTTACAGAATGAGTTACAAGAAGGAATAATAGATTCTCTTCGCACATCATTACTTATTGCTGAACGTGGAATTGAAGATCTAAAGGTAAATATATTTACTTCATTACTTTATTAGGGACAGTGTTCACAGTAGAGGTCTGTACTCTTATCAGATTAACTCAGCCATAAAATAAAACTTGCACCATACTGAAAGTACACCTTGCACCATATAAGTCAGTCCTGTTACAATGGCATTAGAAGTTACTATAACTAACTACAGTATTTTTGTATATATGGTCAATAGTTATTACTGTCTGGAAAAGTCATATTGAAATGATTATTCTACAGTGGTTGGCAGTAGCTCTTGGTCTAAGTAATGAGTGTTTGTTTTTGTTCATGCTGGATAACATTAGTGACAACACTAGGGAGCTAATGTTTGTAAAGAATGGATAGCCACCCTTCTGTCCCATTGAACAATCCATGATGTTACAAACCGAAACAAACTTCACCACTACAATGTGCATGGCTCAAGTTATCTGATGCAGGCTGTATTACTGGTAACTTTTGCAAATTATCAGGGTCCTTAAAACTAAAATGATTACTTGAAGAGGGAGCATGTTTTACTATTGACTGCATGTATTAAACAGCTGTGTACAGTTATTACAAGTGCACTGGAGTTCAAATTTCCCACTTCGTACAGTTTGTACTCACTAATTAGGCCAAACACACAGCCCTCCAGAACGTCAAAATCCTGCTCTATAACAGGGCCTCCCTCACTGTAGTGTCATACCCAGAACAGTTCGCTCCACAACACAGCTAAGCCCAGGAATGTGACTCACTTGCCATGCTGACTTTTACATATCGTAGACCATCTGTGTGACTCACTCATCACTGATGCACTGCCAGGTGACTCAATCCTGTCTTGCCTGCATTAAAGAGTAACTAAATCTGCAAGACGTGTAAACGAGTCAAACATTATACCATACTCTTTGGGTCATAATGGGCAATAGATATTCTACCTCATTCTGTATCCCAGCAATGTTAGTGCTGCAGTCTAATCCCATCACCATTTATATGAGTTGAAGTGTGACTCATTGTATCAGTAAGGATCGTATTTTTTTATAATAGTGATACGCATGAAGTTTTTCACATCTTCCTTCTTGCCTATATATGACCTTCTAGGTACCATACCGTTCCGTATTTTCCTGAAATGAACTCGCGAAATATCACAAAATCTGATTTATTATTCAAATTGTGCAAATAATCACAAAATATACCCCACGTGGTACGAAAAATGTGAAATTATACCAAAAGAGCTCTCCAATAAAAGTTTAAATGCTTCTGAGAATGTGACTATGGTAGACAGGGCGAATTGGCCATGCGGTTAAGGCCGTGCAGGTGTGAGCTTCTGTCTGGGAGATCGTGGGTTCGAACCCTACTGTCGACAGCCCTGAAGATGGTTTTCCATGTTTTCCCATTTTCACACCACGCAAATGCTGGGGCTGTACCTTAATTAAGGCTACAGCCTCTTCCTTCCCATTTCTAGGCCTTTCCTATCCCATCATCGCCATAAGACCTATCTGTGTTGGTGCGACGTAAAGCCAATTGTAAAAAATTACTATTGTAGTTTCCTTCTCAGTTGATTGATAGCATTGTATATTCTCTACACAAACTCACACAAAACGATGAGCACTGTGTATCGGAAGTTAGTGACCATCAGACATCCGTAAACAACTAAGAGACCATTTATTCCTCAACCAACACAAGGGGCTCACCTGTTTCATGTTTTCCATCTAGAGATCTTTTAGTCTCCTGTTCGAAGATTAATGACAATATATATTGAATAACACTACAATGAAATATAACACAAGGGAGTCTTAAAGTCATATTACGCTAACCAGACAATGTTTTATCCGTCCATAAAATTCATTTTTCAACCAACACATGTGATTTTAAGACATCTGTAACAAGATAGCAGTTCACAATAGTTCACTCTTATGGTGTAAAAGTGTTCACAACTATAAACAGTTTAATGCCATCGTGTGAGGATGACGTTCATCGTTCCGTGAGAATAATCATTCACAGCAATGCACAAATAACATTTCTTACCATTCACCTACATTTCAAGTTATTTTAAGGGTCACTAAATGTTTTAATTTAATAGACATATTATATTTTTAATGATCATTTTTAAATTGTTGTAATTAGTTTTATCATTGTATTATTAGACGTTTTTACGTTATATGTACTGGGATCAGGGTCCTGACGTACCTTGAATTAGGTTATTCTGGCTGATGGTGCTCACAAGGTGTGAGCAAAACGTGTCCTAATTTTAATATCTGTTGATGGTTTTATCCTAAATATAAAGGATTGCTATGTATTGGAAAGGTGGTTTTTATTAATTTTTCAACTTTTTGTTCCTATTCAGTTCTGCGATCTCTAAGGCAATCAATAAAAATCAATGTTTGTTATCGATTACAGCAGATGGCATTGTGGTCATAGCAACATCGGTCGTAGATACAGCAGTGCACATTATAGTCTACTCTTTTGCAGTGAGTGTTCGCTACTTATGAACCTTTATCGACACGTTTCCATCATTTAAGTATAAAAATTCTGAAAACTAAAGTCACAACAGTTTTTTCGAGTGTCGAGGATTACAACAGTGACGCGTTATATGTATTTGATGCTGCAAGATTCTAATGTGTAAGTACTGTAATGTTCATATTACGTGGAAACAAAAAGACACGTGTGATAGCAGATAATCAGAAACACACCAAAAGAAGAAGAATGAAGCAAATGAACATAATTGTAAGTGGCAAATAACAATCGGTGATACTTTAGACATCGCAAAGGAGTTGAAAAGAGATAGAGAGCAATTTGTAATGGACACAACAAAAGCATTCAGGCAAACCAGCATTTCTATATAAAAATTGGATAATCCTGGCATTAGGAAGTGGATGAATATAAAAATAAAGATAAATAATAGCATCTTTATTGTAAAATATGATGATATCTGTTGTAAAAATAAGCCGCCTGGTTGAGTTGTAATAATATTATTGTTTTTACGTAGCACCAACTACGTTTATGGTTTTTGGAGACGCCATGATCTCGGAATGTTGTCCCACAGGAGTTCTTTTACATGCCAGTAAAACTAGTAACACGGGGCTAACGTATTTGAGCACTGGACTCAGCCAAGATTGAACCTGCCAACTTGGGGTCAAAAAGCCAACGCCTTAACCGTCTGAGCTACTCATCCCTGGCCGGGCAGCAAAGGCATATTCGTAAATATCTTCCAGGGCTATATGGCTTTGCAAAATGCAGTGAAATCACGTCTGATAGAGGAGGAGAAAGAAGACTTTGTTAGTGAAGTTTTAGGAGGTTTGATAGAAGACCATAGTGAATTTGCATCCAAGTGTTGGCAAGCATGATGGTTTCCGGCATCTAATGTAGTGAGCGGAAGGGCCTTCTTTCTTATACAAAGATACTTTCTGACTGTCGCACAACTCTGCATCCTGATAATGTTGAAACCATGCTTAGTTTGTACTTTGGAGACAATAATTCAAAATGTAAGAAAAAGTAGGCTACGTATAAATTCCTAACTGCCACGTAACTTCATTTCGAGGTATCAGTGATTTATATACTAGTATTTATTTCTATAACATTTTGTATATTTGGTTGTTCTTACATATAATAACAATTGAATACATTACGAGAGTTCACTTTAAAACCCCTAATCACAAAATTAGTTAGATTTACCCCATACTGTAAGGAAGATTTCACAAGAAACACAGATCAGTATGAACATTTATTTCACGAAATGCCTACCGAAATAGTGTCTGTTTTAACACCAAACTCAACAGTTTTATTTCACCAAAAAATAAGGCACTTATGTATCAATGACTTGCCATAATAAGATGATTTCCAGTTACTGGTAGTCTTGTGAGTGTAGACTACTGTTAGGAAGGCTTTGGTTATGAGTCATTCTGCTTCAAGGGTTCAAACTTAGTAATAATGCAGCACTGACCTAACCTGTTGTGGTTTAGGCATAGAATATGGAAACAAATATACACTTCTTCTTCTTCTTCTTCTTCTTCTTCTTCTTCTTCTTCTTCTTCTTCTTCCTCTTCTTCTTCTTCTCCTCCTCGATTTTGGCCATCTAAGGACCACAGAATGTAACCCTGTGCATTCATCTTGACCCTTCTTTTCTTGACCTCAAGCAGTTCTTCAACCTTTCACTTTGCTGTTTCCTCCTCTTCTGTGTCCAGATGTTGTTACCTTTCCTCTTCTCCATCTCCTGGAAACCCTTGAAATTTTGTTTCAATCTTCTGACAGTGTTGTATTATATTGCCATTCCAATCTTTGTCATACATATTATTTTACTCCTTGGATCCACTGGTTGCCATTCTCGTTCTTGTAAACATGGTTTATCAATTGTTTTGTCAATCTGCTGTTATCCATCATCGTTATGCAACCAAAAATGTAATTCTCCTCTTTCTGATCGTGTCTGACATCCTTAAATTTTCTTCATCCTTGTATAAATCTTTAATCTTCGTATGCATAAAATCTTCTTCATCTGTTTTCAGTAGTCCTAAGATGCTCCTCAATATTTTCCTTTCCTTTTTTCTCTCTCTCTTCTATTTCACTGGTTTTCATAGAGAATATTCATTCTGTGGCATACATACTGTGGTGTTTGATTTTAGTTTTTTTTAGAGAATCTTCTTATTGTAGGTATCTTTAGTCAGTTGCTATGCTAGTTCCGGTTTTCTTGCTCTTGATCTGTTTGCTTCCATATCGAGTCTGTTAATCTGAATTATTTCACCAAGGTATGTAAATTTATTAACCTTGTTGATTTTCCTGTAATCTGTTCTTAGCACTATGGGTAAATATCTAATACAGGCCATGAATTTATTCTCAAAAGATATCTGATGTCCAAATTTTCTTGCTTTTTTCTTTCAGGAGGTTGATTTGTTCTAAGTCAGTTTCTATACTTCCAGAAAGGATTGCTATGTCATCAGGGAAGGCCAAACAGTTTACATCAGTCCTTTTGTGCTTTGGATGTAATATTATCTCATGATAAAGTCATCTTTCCGGCCTAGAAAGCCAACAATAACAGCCATGAGGATTCATCGTGCTGACTACCCAACATCTTAAAATCAGCAGGTCTTTGGGCTGAGCAGCAGTCGTTTAGTGCTTTTCAGGGCTGTTGTGCCATAGGGTTTGGTTTTTTGGAGTCCCTTTTTTTGAGTCTCTCTTCCCAAACTCTTATTACCTTTTTCAGGATGCTATTGAAAAGAATCGAGGAAAGTCCATCTCCCTGCCTGACACCCACTGTTTATAATTTCAGATTCATCTGAGATCTCTTCCATAAACACTCTGGACTTTGTTTCTGGCTGATTATGTTGATTGATTTTCTGTCAACTCCAAATTCCTCTAAAATGTTCAGTAGCATAAATATGTCTACTGAATCATACACATTTTTAAGGTAAACAAAAACTATGACATAGGTTTTGTTCTTTGTAACTCTGTTTTGTATTATAATTTTCAGGTTGAGAATTTGTTCTGCGTATGATCTGCCTTTTCTGAACCCACCTGGGTGTTCTATGATTTGTTTCTCTGTTCCTGGTTCAATTCTATTTTGAAGATTGCTACTAGGGAGATCCCTCTGTAATTGTTCACATCTGTTTTGTCACTGTTCTTGTGTAATGGGTATATCAGTATGTTCTTCCAGACGTCGGGGATTTTCTCCATTTGCCAAATTTCTTGTATTATGTTAGTCAGTTCCTGTCTTGCCGGACTGCCTGCTTCTTTCCACAATTCTGCAACAATCAGATCTACCCCTGCAGCCTTATTGTTTTATAGACTCTCTATTATGACATATATTTCTTTCCCATCTGGTAGGCCGATGGTTTAGTTTTTCTTTGTGGTTGAATGAATACTAATCTTTCTTCAGGTTCTTTGCACTTCAGTAGTTTTTCAAATATGTTACAAATTTTATATTTTTCTTCTTTCCTGAGAAACTTGGCATGAATATCATAATATTGGTGTTACTAATCTTCTTCTTCTTCCATCGCTTTTCCAACATCTGTGGGGTCGCGGGTGCAAAATGTGTCACTCCTGTGGATTTGGCCCTGTTTTACTGCTGGATGCTCTTCCTGACGTCAGCCCTATATGCAGGGATATAATTACTAATGCATGTTTCTGTGGTGGTTGGTAGTGTAGTGTGTTGTCTGAATATGAAAAGGAAAGTGTTAGGACAAACACAAACACCCAGTCCCCGAGTCAGAAATATTAATTAGATGCAATTAAAATCCCCAACCCAGCCAGGAATCGAACCCGGGATCCTCTGAACCGAAGACCTCAACGCTGACCATTGAGCCAATGAGTCGGACATTTTGGTGTTACTTATCACTGTAATGAAATTCATTTGTTCCTATCAGAGTTACTTTGTTAGAAATGCACAATTTAAAAAATTGATACTAATGTGGTTCAATTGGTACGTAAAGTACAAAGTATGTACAAAAATGTTGGCATAAGTTTCACAATTTTGATGTTATTGAGAAAATCTGAGCTCTACGATGAGTTCTGTGTACAGTTACTAGATAGCAATGCAAAAAAATATTCCAAGTAAATAATAAAACTTATCACCATCCTTATGAATAATAATAATAATGATAACAATACTAATAAAAAATTTATAAAATTATTATTTATTTATACTGTTTATGCCCACATTGGAGCACCAAAATCAACCTCATACAATAAAATCTTCAAAAATTAAGTACGTCAAAAATAAGTTAATTTTTTAACGCTTGATAATTTCTTCTCTTCCCAAAATTTCTTAATTCTAAACGATCTTGCAGCCCGTTCTTCTACCGATATAACATACTGCTTACGTTTTGATGTTTTAAGTGATAGTTTTGTATATTTGTTGTTTAGTATATTCTTCTCTTCTCTGTTTTCAATTTGTTCTGTAGTAATTTTCAATTTATTCAAATCCATTTGTATTTCTTTAAATCAAATGTTTTCAGTTTTACTATTCCAAAAGAAATCAAAAAGCTGTTTTAGGAGTCTAAAATTTGGCAAACGGTATATGTGTCCAAAAAATGCAATCCTCCGTTTTCTCATAGTGTCATTAATTGATTCACTTTCCTTGTAAATTACTGAATTGGATAAAAGTCTCCATTGGCCATCAACCTGAAGTATTTTATTAATAATTGTCTGGAGAATTCTTCTATCCACTTTCTGCAGTTTGTCTGTTGTTGCTTGGATATTAAGTTTGAATTATGTTTCACTTGCATACATTGCTTCTGGTTTGATCACGGTGTTATTATGGCGAAATTTAGCATTAATTGAAAAACTCAGCCATGTAATTTGTTGTGCTTGTCTCAATTTTAGAGCTCAAGGGAGTATATCAATTCCAGGTGCCTTGTTCCTATTTAGGTCTCTTAAAGCTCTGTCGAATTCTGACCTCAAAATTGGGTCTCTCATTTCATCAGCATCAACAGCCTCTTCTTGTTCCTACCATCTTTCAGCCTTGTCTTCTTTCCCTAGAAGTGGTTTCCTATCTGAGTTCATAATAATCATACAACTAGATTTTCTTTCTCCAAAGGTTTCCTTGGTTTTCGTCCATGCAGCATCTACCTTTCCTATGACCATACAACCTTCAACATCCTTGCACTTCTCCTTCAGCCATTTTTCCTTAGTTGTCCTACAATTTCTATCTACTTCATTCTTTAATCACATGTATTCTTTCCTGCCCTGTTCATTTTTTGCATTCTTGTACTTTTGTCTTTCATCAATCCTGTCCAGTATATCCTGAGTTATCCTCTGATTCTTAGTTGATCTTTCCTTTCTTCCTAACTTTTATTCAGCTGCCCTAGAGACCTCATTCATCACGACTGTCCATTTTTCCTCTATTTTGTTTCCTTCAGTCTTTTTATTTAGTCCTTGTGCAACATGTTCCTTGAAACAATCCCCTACACTCTTTTCTTTCAACTTGTGTAGATCCCATCTTCTTGCATTTCTTGCTTTCTTCAACTTCAGATGGCATTTCGTGACTAACAAGTTGTGTTCAGAGTTCACATGTTCTCCTGGAAAGTTTTGCAATCCATCACCTGGTTTCTGAATCTCAGCCTATTCATAATGAAGTCTATTTGATACCTTCCCATGTCTCCAGGTCTCATCCATATATACAGCTATCGTTTGTGCTGTTTGAACCAAGTATTAGCAAGGACTAAATTATGATTGGTGCAGAATTCAACCAGCCGACTTCCTCTTTCAATCCTTTGTCCCAATCCGAATTCTGCTACTGTATTACCTTCTCTTCCTTGGCCTACCACTGCATTCCAGTCTTCCATCATGATTAAATTCTTGTCACCTTTTACATATTGTATTAAATCTTCTATCTATTCATATATTCTTTTAATTTCTTCATCATCTGCTGAACTAATGGGCATATAGCCCTGCACGGTTGTGGTGGGCATTGGTTTGGTGTCTATCATGACAACAATAATCCTTTTACTATTCTGGTCATAGTAGCTTACCCGCTGCTCTGTTTTCTTTTTCATTATTAAACCTATTCCTGCATTACCCCTGTTTGATTTTGTGTTGATAAATCTGTAATTGCCTGACCAAAAAACCTGCTCTTCCTGCCAATGTACTTCACTTATACCAGCTACATCTGAATTTACTCTATCCATCTCCCTTTTCAGATTCTCTAACCTACCATAACAATTTAAACTTCTAACATTCCATGCTCCGACTTGCAGAATGTCAGTATCCATCTTCCTGATGATCGCCCCCTCTCGTGTAGTCTCCACCCGTAGATCCGAATGGGGGACTATTTTACCTCTGGAATATTATACCCTGGAGGAAGCCATCATCAGTACATCATTCATACAGAGAAAGCTGCATGTTTTCAGTAGTTACAGCTGTAGTTTCCCATTGCTTTCAGCCGTGTAGCAGTATCAACACAACTAAGCCATGTTGAGTGTTATTACAAGACTACATTAGTTAATCATTTAGATTGCCACCCTTGTAACTTCCGAAAGGCTGCTACCATCCTACGATGAACCATTCGTTAGTCTGGTCTCTCGACAGATACTCATCCGATATGGTTGCACCTGCGGCTTGGCTATCTGCTTCATTGGGACATGCACCCCTCCCCACTGTGGCAAGGTCACATGTTTCGCAGGGGAGGATTTTAATTTTACAGACTGCTAATTCAACCTCTACTCGTACACTGAGGGATGCAACCAAATATTGCCATGTAAATGGTTGCACTATATTTTGTATTTTCTTCAAATGTTGCCATTGTTGTTTAATGCTTGTAAAGATTGTGGATGACTTTTTTTTCTCTTTAGTTGTTTTGAGTCACCTTTAAAATTTCAAAGAACTTTATTTAATCAATGCTATGCCATAAATATTACATCTCTAAAAGAAAAATAACAAATAAATATGTGAATTGTTGAGGTACACAGTCAGAAATCTGGAAGATGCTGGAAGCTGCCCAGTGATGGAGAGGCGACTAAAATGATGTGGAAGTGGAGAGTGCTAGGTGATTTGTTGAGAATATTCTGCAGGCCTATAACAAGGGAGAATCTGGGGGATTGTGAATCAGTGACGAGATAGTGACTCAAGAACAAGTCATACGGTAGTGAATCAGCAAGGAGTAAGATGGTCCTGACTGAGTAAAGTGCGTCTTGTGAATTGAGGTCTTGTGCTTAGTGTTTTTGTCGAGTGAACTGCTCTGAGGATGACATTATGTTGTGAAAAGCCCTATTAGAGTTAAGGAGGGCATAGGGCAAGTTAGTGAGTACTAACCGTATGAACAGTGCCACCCGATAAAGATAAATAATAAAATAATAATAAAAACCCATAAATAGCACAAAATGAGCACAAGAAGCAAATTACTTACCATTGAGAGTAGTAGCATAAAATATACTAGTGTGGAAGGCACAGAACATAAAGGATAAAGGCCAGGATCATAACTAACTACTTGAGGTGTTGCCAGGTCAATATTGCTAACTACTAAATGAAAGCAAAATTAAATTTCACTAAATTAAACTTTACTTAAAAATGAGGAAAAATAAAAAAAATGATGAATGAAAACTGAAGAACAAATAATTGAATGTTAATAACCTCTTTGAATTATGGATTAAAATAAATTTTTAAAACAATAAAACTATGAGTGCACACTCGGATAACAACGTAAAATAATTTTTATATTGTAATAAATAAGTAAATGGAAGAACATATACCCCAAAAAAGAAAAAAAATCTTATTAAATTAATTCATTGAAATAAGAGACAAATGTCTATTTTTAAGATAATTAAAGTCATGAAAACACACTCTGATTACAAACTACAGAAACTCTTAAATACAGAGAACTTAGCAAGACTGCAGCTTGCATTAGAATCAACAAATGACAAATGTTAAAATGGATCTGTGCTTTTAAAAATTCATTACACCACTGACCAGTGTTTTGTAAGCAGGTATACTACAATAAACCTCACTAAACTGAAATTTGTTTCCAGACCCTGTACACAAGGATTTCAATCATCCCATAAACACGGAAACTCACTGAATATTAAAGGCAACGATAGCCAACCAAATATTCCACACGTAAATAATTAAAAGAACAGAAGAGAGAATGGCACGAACCCAAATAAAAATATTTCCCAAATTATTTACAAATTATGAAGGGAAACACAATTAAAATTCCACAGAAAAAAGAACAATGGTACACACGATGAAGCATGCAGCTTCCTAAACCAAGCCAACATTAACAGCCGGCATGGCCCACACAACGTGCTGGAGATAAGATAAAAATATGTCACACAATAATGAAAGAAAGAAAACATGGACACGAATAGTCTGAGGAGGGTAAACGTAAGAATCATTAAGAAATGGGAGAAACAAATTTCAGTTTCCTACAACCATAATATTACAATAATAATGTATAGTATTTTGAATTTAACATTTCCTCCAACAAAATATTAATAGGGGTTTAAAATGCCAGTTATAAATTTAAATTTTAGGAGGCCCTGGAAAATGGTATTGCCTGAATAAGACAGGAAATAAACCATCCTGGAAAGGAGTTAAAGAATGATCAATGAAAATAATACAAGCGTACAGCATCATCCAACACATTGATAACAGTGCAATGGATACCACAAATATGAACCAAGAAAAGTAGAAGGAAATCCACCAATCAAATTAATAATAATAATAATAATAATAATAATAATAATAATAATAATAATAATAATAATAATAATAATAATAATTGTACCGGGAGGTACACCTCCACTCCGCTAATTTAAAATGTGCGCCAGTTGAAACTCCTCTGCTGGAGGAAGTCTGAACTTTATCTACGCTATTAATTCTCTACTTTCTCAGAAGATGTCACCACGTGGAAAATTTTGAGTTTTTGAACTGTGTCATTTTTGATGTGGTTTTGTTTCACTTGAAGTAAGAAGTGTGAACTTTCTCTTCTAGAGGACACTACTGAAGATCAACAATAGTGCACCCTAGTGCGGAGTCAAAGAACTATTTTGTTGGAGAAATTTTTATTTCAAATGTTTGTTCTTTGCTAAATTTCTTTCAGTTATTGTTTAAGTTGGCTGTTTACCCCTCTTTTTCCCCTTGTTTTAGATTTATCCAATCCCGAATTTCTTTGAGTTATTTCCGACCAATCCGATGTATCTTCCCCCAACTTGGATATGTTTCTGTACCCTAGCCAATAAAAAGTTTGCGGGAGGGTGTTTTCATTCCCCTAACGCCTAGAACTTTCCGCGAGAGGATATAAACTGCTGATTTTAGGGTCTCCGTGCCACTTCTGTTCCATCTTTCAGTGTATTAAGTACATAGCAGGAGGCGGGAAGCGCCTCTTTCCTCGGCAGCGGTCATCAATAAGGTAATGGCCGATTAATAAATTCTTTCTTTGCTAGCTCAGCAGTTTAACTCTCGGGGCGGATACGAAGCGTTCCACCATGTAACCTTTTCCTAAAATGTAACAATCTTTCTTCTATTCTCTTTTAAGCTACCTTCTGGGATAGAGAGTGCTAACCCTCTCGAGCTCCCACTCTTATTGTTTTGAGGTGAACTTATTTTCTCAACCTATTCTTCGTTAATGTAAAACAAATTGCTCTTTTCTAAAGTCACCTCGGTAGTATGGGATTAGCCCTTGCATTAGTGGCCTAGAGCCAGATTAGGTTTTTTTAAAAACATGTGTATTAGGAGTGCAGATTGCCTCCTCTCAAATTGTTATTTTAGAGGTCATGTAATTGCCCCTTTTCATTTAATAGACCTCAGTAGGTTGGGTATTGTACCCCTGTGTCTATGTCCAGTGAGGACAACTTGAAGGTGGAGTTTGGTGTGGCCTGGGAGAGGCTTAAATTTTGAGAGCGAGTGGCTCTTTTGAAAATTAAGTGTTGTATGCCTCGTGGAGGCTTTTCTGTGTAATTTGGAGCAAGGGCTCCTAGGTATGAATGGGGTTTTCTGCCCCTCTGTTAAAACTCATGTTTGGGGTAAAACTGAGCTGATTGCCCAAGCTGTGTAAAATCAGGGCGTGAAGCCCAATTCCTGTAAATGTTGTAACTACCCTTTTTGACTTGCTACTTTGTACCTGCCATGCTTGTTATTTCTTGTTTTTGAAAAGAAAATATAACCTTGTTAAATTTTAAATTAATTTTGCTTTTGTAGCTGGAGACCTATTCACACCCGCACCTTCTTTCACCTCTACCTACCACGGAAAAACTCCGTAACAATAATAATAATAATAATAATAATAATAATAATAATAATAATAATAATAATAATAATAATAATAATAATAATAATAATAACATTAAGAAACAGAAGAAGGTATCACAACGATAATCACAGTTAAATAAAATGAATAGAATAATTTGCCTCTCATCCGCGCATATACCAAGTTCCAGAATTACTCCATAATTAATTATAATTTGGATATAGAATTTTACAAAACTCTTGTTACATTTTAATAGCTTAAAGATTCAAATTATATCATTAAAATGTCCGATCCAGATGAAATTCCAGTTTAATTTAATGAATAAATGGTGGTCGACATGTCCATAAACTATAGGCCACCGAGCTCGATAGCTGCAGTCGCTTAAGTGCGGCCAGTGTCCAGTATTCGGGAGATAGTAGGTTTGAACCCCACTGTCGACAGCCCTGAAAATGGTTTTCCGTGGTTTCCCATTTTCGCACCAAGCAAATGCTGGGGTTGTACCTTAATTAAGGCCACGGCCACTTCCTTCCCACTCCTAGCCCTTTCCTGTCCCATCGTCGCCATAAGACCTATCTGTGTCGGTATGACGTAAAGCAACTAGCAAAAAAAACTATAGGCCTAATTTCAATTACAGTTGCAAGGTAGACACGAAATAATACTTGCAGCGTTGCTGAAACTCCCCACAAAATTAATGTCACTTATAGCGTGTTATTCACATTCTTCTTCTCCAAATAATCCGGCAGTAGAACAGTTTTGAAACAACTAAGATGATACTTGTTCTTACATCTTTGGGAGTCCAATTTAATATATTCCAATAGTTATGTAGTTAGCTCATATTGCAAAAGGTACACTCACTCAGATACTCATTCCACAACACAAATACGAAAGAACGATGAATAGAAACTACATTAGATATACACTGACTGACAGAGCAAATGCAACACCAAGAAGGAGTGGTCAGAACTTTATGCCAATTGCAGGGTAGACTGACGTCACTGAGGTATGCTCATGATGTGAAATGCGCCACTGTGCTGCGCACGTAGCGAACGATAAATGGGACACGGCGTTGGCGAATGGCCCACTTCGTACCGTGATTTCTCAGCCGACAGTCATTGTAGAACGTGTTGTCGTGTGCCACAGGACACGTGTATAGCTACGAATGCCAGGCCGCCGTCAACGGAGGCATTTCCAGCAGACAGACGACTTTACGAGGGGTATGGTGATCGGGCTGAGAAGGGCAGGTTGGTCGCTTCGTCAAATCGCAGCCGATACCCATAGGGATCTGTCCACGGTGCAGCGCCTGTGGCGAAGATGGTTGGCGCAGGGACATGTGGCACGTGCGAGGGGTCCAGGCGCAGCCCGAGTGACGTCAGCACGCGAGGATCGGCGCATCCGCCGCCAAGCGGTGGCAGCCCCGCACGCCATGTCAACTGCCATTCTTCAGCATGTGCAAGACACCCTGGCTGTTCCAATATCGACCAAAACAATTTCTCGTCGATTGGTTGAAGGAGGCCTGCACTCCCGGCGTCCGCTCAGAAGACTACCATTGACTCCACAGCATAGACGTGCACGCCTGGCATGGTGCCGGGCTAGAGCGACTTGGATGAGGGAATGGCGGAACGTCGTGTTCTCCGATGAGTCACGCTTCTGTTCTGTCAGTGATAGTCACCGCAGACGAGTGTGGCGTCGGCGTGGAGAAAGGTCGAGAAAGGTCAAATCCGGCAGTAACTGTGGAGCGCCCTACCGCTAGACAACGCGGCATCATGGTTTGGGGCGCTATTGCGTATGATTCCACGTCACCTCTAGTGCGCATTCAAGGCACGTTAAATGCCCACCGCTACGTGCAGCATGTGCTGCGGCCGGTGGCACTCCCGTACCTTCAGGGGCTGCCCAATGCTCTGTTTCAGCAGGATAATGCCCGCCCACACACTGCTCGCATCTCCCAACAGCCTCTACGAGGTGTACAGATGCTTCCGTGGCCAGCGTACTCTCCGGATCTCTCACCAATCGAACACGTGTGGGATCTCATTGGACGCCGTTTGCAAACTCTGCCCCAGCCTCGTACGGACGACCAACTGTGGCAAATGGTTGACAGAGAATGGAGAACCATCCCTCAGGACACCATCCGTACTCTTATTGACTCTGTACCTCGACGTGTTTCTGCGTGCATCGCCGCTCGCGGTGGTCCTACATCCTACTGAGTCGATGCCGTGCGCATTGTGTAACCTGCATATCGGTTTGAAATAAACATCAATTATTCGTCCGTGCCGTCTCTGTTTTTTCCCCAACTTTCATCCCTTTCGAACCACTCCTCCTTGGTGTTGCATTGTCACTGTCAGTCAGTGTATAATGCACTATAACTAAGGCCAACAGCCTAATTCCATGGTTATTAGCCTGGAGAATCAGACTCTATTCCACCAACTTTCAATCGAGTCTTGTACACAACAACTTCTCCAAACGCGTCCATCATGGCACTCAGCCGGCAACAGACTGGCTTCCAGCTACCGAGCAGCACATCACTCAGTTCAAAGCAGTAGTACGCCTGCGCGCACACTTCAACTAGTTTATTGGGCGAATCAGAAAAATTCAAAGCTACTGACGTAATAGTAGCAGAATATGCAATTTAAATAAGCATAGTTCAGGTGCGTAAATTAACAGCAATGGCCGAGAATGGTAGATAAAATCCCCACACACGCAAATACATATGTCCAACAAATGAGGGTAGCATTAATTCTTGTCACAAATAGGAAAACACAAACTCAAGTGTACATGTAAATAACTGTAAATAGAAATAGAAAGATAGGAAAACTCATGTACAAGATGGACAGGAGACAAATATCAACACTGCGACTAAGTGACACTAAATGGGAAGAGAAAGAAAGTAGGACTCTTCTGGAAGGATACAAACTTTGTCAAAGAGTACAGGCTAAGGAGGTCAGGAATGGTGTTGGATTTTATTCAGAAAAGATGCTGATGATATAACTTTAGTTTCCTGTAGGAATGATATGTAGAGTCATAAAACTGTCTAACAGCTATTGATTACTAAATACACAGTCATACAAGTGTATACCCCACAGATGGTCTGCAGTGAAGAAGACAATGTGAAATTTTGTCAAGACCTCAAAGATATAATTAGTGAGGAAAATGTTGTTATTGGAGACCTGAATGCACAAGTTAGAGTAGACAGGTGGTGGTGGTGGTGATTATTGTTTTAAGAGGAAGTAGAACTGGGCAATCATCCTTTATTAACACTAATCAGAAGGAGAAATGCAAGGGATCAACACTTCAAAAAATTAAGATATCAGCCAAAGAGAGACAAGGGCCACTAAGGGTGTGAAAATGTAAGATTCCCTAGGCTCCCTAAGCCTCGAAAGCTCTAATACCATCAGGGTCAGAAAAGAACAAGAGTTGACCGAGAGAAGTCTAATAGGATAGATGAAAGTGAGGAGCCTGGCACAAGTAAGTAGAAGCAATGCTAGGAATCAGCTAAGGACCCTTTAGTCGCCAACCCATGTTCCCAATTTAAGAGCCCCTGGGACCCTTTTTAAGTCACTTGTTACGACAGGCAGGGGATACCATAAGTGTTATTCTACCGCCCCCTCCCACACGGAGGTTGCAGTTGACAGACGTGGCTGTGAGAACATCATTGGGCCACATGACATTGGAAGTATAAGCCCGGAAGGAGAACAGCTGTCATAGGGATTAGTCTTATCACCAAAATTCTTCAAAGACAGGGACAGCCAGAAAGTAACATGGTACAGCTGAGAGGGCAAGTACAGGTAATTGATTATGTCATCACAAACAAGGAAGGAGGCTGATACATCAGTAATATTAAGGTCATCCCAAGTAAAAGTATGGACAGTGTCCATAGACAGCTGGTAGTGAATTTCAAACACATGACCAACAAAACTTATGTCAAGAAAGCACCATAGATTAAGGTGTGGAAATTGGAAGAAGTTCAAGTAAAGGAAGAATACAAGATAAGAATCCAATAAAGCCTGCCCAATAGGTGAAGTTACTAACAGAGAGGGAGAGTGGAAGACTTTCAAAGAAACATTTATGGGAGAGGCTAATATCCTATGTAGTGTTTTAAGTTTATTCGAGAAGGAAAAGCAGTTACCATTGTGGAACATTGGAGTCCAAACAGAAACTTGGGCAAGAATGCAAAGGCCAAGAAATCCTGACTCCAAGAAATATACCAAGCTAAGAAACTTGCTGTTAAGATCATAGTAAGAGAATGAAAAAAGAAGAAATATAGTGACTTTGCAGACAAACTGGAAGAAAACAGTAGAAGAAACATGAAATTGCTGTATAGAGAAGTGATTAACCTATTCAAATTATGTGATGAGCTGTAGTCACATGCAGTGTTTTGATGCATGAATCAAATGATGAGTTCAGCTCACAATGATGCAGTGTCTCACTTATCTTCATGTATTAGATTCCCTTTGCAATATATGTTCTTACAACACTCACTGTAAGGAACTAGAATCATGTAGTGTTGGTAAACATTGCTGTCTATATTCCTGTGTGACACTGGGATTGTTGAACAACAGTTTATTTTCATCGGTATTCAGTATTCATTATGCAGTAGAGCCAGTATCATGGTAGTGAAGATAGTTTGAAAGTGCTTGTAGACAGCGTTTTAGATGGCGATTATGGCAAAAATGACATTTTGGAAAATTAATACTAGTTTGAGGGTAGTCATAGCAACAGTGAAAGTTACTCAAGTACGAAGAGCATTGATGAAAGTAAGAGTGAAAGTGCTGCACAGGTCTTTCCAAATGCCCGTGGCACAAAAGAACCATAATGATTGGAAATTGGAGAATAAAGACAGTAATCTTGATATATATCCATTTAATAGATACAGCGATGTTTCAGAAATACAACAAATTTAGCCTCTGAACTTGTGAAGTTTTTAGAGTACACTGATCTGCTCTTTTTGAAATTATTTTAAATGAAACATTTGTACTGCAGCCAGCAGTCATTCAAGGATTGAAGTGTGGGTAAGTCATAAGTTTCAATGGTATGAATGCCAACTTTGTGTGAATTATGTTCATTAGTTAGTATTTTATGCCTGTTTTTGTGTGACATGTATGCTCAAACTACTGGCTGGCAAATTAAATCTGATTCTACAGTCAACAATGTGGCTGTTTATTGTTACTTAAATGGGTTAAGAGGCCATGAATGTGCTAGACTGGGATGATAGAACTTTGTCACAAGATGAGGAAGAAATCAGGAAAGACTCAAGACTACTTTTACAAGCTTCTGAATGGAGATGCAGAAACTGTACAACAGACAGAGAAAAGCAAAGTCAAGACAAGGCACTGAATCAGCAATCACTTAACTTGAGATTGAGAAGCTGCTCAAGAGCATGAGTTAATGAAAGGCAGTAGGTGCTGCGAACAGTAACAATTCTGGCAGCCCAGTGGCTGTACAGACTGTTCAGCGTGATATGGCAGATAAACACCATCCCAGAGGATTGGATGGAGGAAGCAGACATAAATGAGCCAATTATTGCAGTATTATGCTGATGTCTCATGGCCTGAAAATATTGGAAAAAATCATAGAGACAGAGAGAGGAAGAACTGATGGTTTTAGGGTAGGAAGGGTAACAATAAACCTCATCTTTGCAGTTAGGATGCTGATGGACTATTACTTAGAGAAGGAGAAGCCTCTGTTTTTAGTATTCTTGAACCCTCGGAGAGTCTGTGACATTGTACAAGGTAAAGAATTTGCTTGCATCCGGGCGATAGTGGGTTCGAACCCCACTCTCGGCTGCCCTGAAGATGGTTTTCCATGATTTCCCATTTTTACACTGGGCAAATGATGAGGCTGTACCTTAATTAAGGCCACAGCAGCTTCCTTCCCACTCCAAGCCCTTTCTTATCTTATTGTCACCATAAGACCTATATGTGTCAGTTTGACATAAAGCGACTAGTAAAAAAAAAAAAAAAAATTTGAAAATGCATGCAAGAACTGAAGGTGTGAGGCAGCCTTATAGATAAAGTGAATGTTATGTTCTGAACACTCTACTAAATATACGTATCCAGTACTTAACATTATTTTATTAGAAAATGCATTTGTCACAGCATTGCGTAACTATTCACTACAAAGAATGTTCCAATGAGAAGAACAGCTGTTCTCTCCAGAGAGTATACATCTCTGTGTTAGGCTGTTGTTACTAGCGCACTCACTGTATTATTATTTTTAAATACACTATAGTCTCCCCCACTTAGAAATGTGTTATAGACTGAATTTTAAATAAACACTTTGAAGCTGTGAACTTATCAGGTAAGGAATATAGACGAATTAAAAAAAGGGAAAACCAGATAATCTATTGAATTTTGAAAAAGGTACTTCACTTCTCACAGAACAGTTGAGCTGTGTTGGTTCACAAAACAAAATCACGGAACCGCACAGGCAGTCGAGTATGTCTTGATGATCTACGGACACGTACATTTGTTGGAACATCGGGATTCTGTCGTGGTGTCACTGCCGTATCTGGGGTTGATGGATTTTCTACTGGAACAGGTGGATCTTGGCGTGGTGATACTGTTAAATCAGAATTAGCCGAGACATGGCATTCTGGAGCTCTAGGTACGTCGTATGACTGGGCTGGTTCAAATGTAACTGATTTAGGTTGAATCAGTGTCCCACGCATTTGGTCAATATGGCGTTTCAGTGTCCTTCCTGACTCGTCCAAAATAACTAGGTAGTGTCGCTGACCATACTTCTTTACAACCTTACCAAATTTCCAAGTGTACTTGTTATTGCAAAAGAAGCGCACCTGGACTCTCTCCCCCACGTGAAACGATCGTCCTGGTTTGGCTATCGATAATGAAGGTTGAGGTCGGGTAGGGAAGAAAGCATCAAGGCGAATCCTCATTTTTCGGTTCAGGTATAGCTCTGCTGGTGACTTTCCACATGCAAGGGGTGTAGCACGGTATCGAAAAAGAATCTTTTGTATTTTCTCGTATATTGGGACATTATCATCTGAGGCAGTACGGAGACGATTCTTCAATATTTGAACATGTCGTTCTGCTAAGCCATTAGTGGCTGGGTGACCAGGTGCAATGAATTTTTGAAAAATTCCATTTGTTGAACAATAGGTGCGAAATTCATTGCTTTGAAAAATGGCTGCATTATCTGAGACAATGCTTGCTGGAAATCCATGAGAAGCAAATATACGGTTTAGCAACATGATTGTGGAGGTACTTGTTGGCGAATCTCGTAAAATTTGCACTTCTGCCCATTTCGATTTGGCGTCCACACAAATCAGAAAGTTGCAGTTCTCAAAAGGTCCTGCATAATCAATATGCACTCTTTCCCAGTTCTCTTTTGGTTCGTCCCATGGATGCACTGGTGATTTTGGTGGATTTGCTCTTGTCAATGCACATGTTTGACATCCTTTTACTAGGCGATCAATGTCTCGATCTATTCCAGGCCAATAGACGTAGCGACGGGCCAGCTGTTTCATCTTCATGATGCCCAAATGAGTTTCGTGAAGTTCATTTAAAACCTGATCTCTTAGTCTGGAAGGGATAACAACTCTATCTTGTCTAAACAGCACACCATCATTCAGAGTATATTCTGAAACCATCCGTTCATTCTGTAAATCAAAAACAAGTTTACTCAGTTCATGATCTTTACGTGTTTCATCCTGGATGGTACGAAATGTGATTCGTTCGCTTGAAATTTGAAAAATTTGGTGCGTAAATAACTGGTTAACTTCATCCCCAATGGAGATATCTGTTGAAGAATGGACTTGCTGTAGGGAAGCCCGCGATAAACAGTCAACATTTTGGTTCTCTGCACCCTTCTTAAATTGAACTGTGTAATCGAATCCCGACAAGAACGAAGCATATCGTAGTAGACGAGCAGATGTCATCTGTGGTAGAGCTTTGTTTTGCTGAAAAATACGAGTTAGCGGTTCATTGTCAGTCACTAGTGTGAAGTGCCTGCCAAAAACATAGGCGTAAAAGTGGTTGACAGCAAACATTATTGCCAAAGCCTCCCTGTCTAGTTGGCTATAGTTCTGTTCTGATACAGTCAGTGATCGTGATGCATACGCAATCGGTCTTTCTTCTCCATCAATTAGATGGCTAAGGACAGCGGCAACACCTGTTGGACTTGCATCTGACGTCAGAACTATTGGTAATTTTGGATCATAGGGCGTTAAGACCCTATCGCTACACAACTCTGCTTTTAACTTGAGGAATGCGGTTTCACATTCCGAAGTCCATATGTAACGTTGGCCTTTGCGGAGCAGGAGCCGTAATGGATATGACATGGTGGAGAAATCTGGTATAAACCTGGAGTAGTATGTGATTAGTCCCAAAAATCTGCGTAGTTCATCAACGCTTGTAGGATGAGGCATGTCATTAACAGCTCTAACTTTTTCTGGGGACTTACTAATGGTATTATGCTGGATAACATGGCCCAAATATTCAATTCTCTCTTCAAAGAAAGAACACTTAGCTCGGTTGATGTGCAGATCAAAATCAGATAATCTCTTCAGACATAACCGCAAATTGTGTGTGCACTCCTCCAGAGTTGATCCATGTACGATTAAGTCGTCAAAATAGGCTTCTGTTTTTGGAAGTCCCCTGAGGATTTGTGAAATGATTCGGTTAAATTCGGATGGCGCTGTTTTAATTCCGAAACTTAGACGATTCATTCTATATGTTCCACGATGTGTAGATATAGTCTGGATTGTAGCACTTTCATCATCAACTACCAAGTGTAGAAATGCTTTGAACAAGTCCAGTTTACAAAAATATTTGGAATCACGTAGGCTGTTCAACACATTATCAATTCGCCTTATGGGGTAATTTGCAGCAACAAGTTTCTCATTTACACCACATTTGTAATCAACACATAATCTAACTCCTCCATCTGGCTTGGGAATGACGACCAACGGTGACCCCCAATCACTTGATGATACAGGAGATATGACCCCAGCTGCTTCTAGTGAGTCCAACTCCCTTTCAACTCGTTCACGAAGTGCATAGGGAACATCCCGTTCTCGTGTAAATACTGGTTTAGCTCCTTCACGTAACTGTAACTTTACTTCAAATTTTGGAACACGTCCAATTCTCTCTTCAAAAACATCAGGAAATTCATTAATTATGTCATCAACTGAAAAAATAGCGTTAACTGGATATGACATGACTGGAGTTTCCTTGCTAGCATCTATTTCCTTTAATTCAATACCAAGTCTCCTAATCCACAATCTTCCAAGTAATGCCGAGTAGCCCTTAGGGACAATATATATATCATCTTGGATTTCCTTGTCTTTATATACAGCTGAGACTGTAACCTTTCCCATAGGTGTGATAATATTGCCTGAATATGAACGAAAGGCAATTACAGATTGTTGTAAGGGTAAACCTAGATCCAATTCATTAAATGCATCTTCAGGAAGCAAAGTAAAACATGCACCAGAGTCAACTTCAAAACACTGTGTCTTATTGTTTAGTGATACAGTAACCATATATTTATCAGAGTCGGGAGTAACTTCAAATAATTCTACATGTGACGGAGAGAAAGTAGGTTCTGCTTTACTCACACCGTATGAATGATCCTGGGCATCACATGGGATAACTGAAATTGATTTAGTTGAACTGGAACTATCTGCTTTTGATTTGGAATTTCGCATTAGGCTGGTGATACACACCTTGGCGAGATGACCTTCTCTTCCACAAGAATCACATCTAATATCATACCTACTAACTCGGCATTCTGACACACGATGATTCGGCTTAGCACATCGGAAACAGAGGTTATCAATTCCTAATCTTCTGAAATCAGGTCTGATTCTTCCACTAGAGAGAGAACGTTGACCATATCGGATACTTTGATTCGGTGAACGTGTGTTGCATGAATGGTCAGGGCTCAACGAATGGTTACTCTTGCTATAACTGGGGTTCGGTGAACGATAACGAAAACTGTGATCCCGTCGAGATCGGTGATCTGAGCCAGCAGAAACCTTATATGTATCGCTGTTGTCGAATTCAGATGCCGATGAAAAGGCTTGTCTGGTAAATTCCCTACTTTCTATTCTAGACGTTTCCAATAATGTTGCCTTAGCTAGGATTTCATCAAAAGTGGTGATATTAGATTGAAGTAGCTGTTCGCGTAACCAATTGTCTCGTAAACCTCTTATGAACTGGGCTCTTAGAAATACATCCGAAATTGAAACTGTACGTTGACATTGGCATTTGACTGTGAATTCGCACTCAGCTAAATTACGTTGAAGAGTTGCGACAAAATCGGCGATAGACTGTCCCTCTTTCTGATAGACATTTAAAAAATGATGCTGAGAAATAATGGCACTTTTCTTGGGAACAAGCATTTGGCTGAACAGTTTAACCAGATCTGTAAATGACTGAGTTCTGATCGATTTTTCTGGGCCTAGAAATGCAGATAGACTGTTGTAATGCACAGAACCTATAGAGACGCATAGTAGCTGTGCTTTCTTTTCATCATCTGTGATATTTTTCATTGCTACGTAATTCTCAAACCTCTCCATATAGCATGCAAATTTTTCCTTCCTAGAATCAAAATTTTCAAATGGTTGTATGCTTGAACAGTTACCTGAATGCGAGATTTCTCTTCCTGATTCTCTTTGGAATGTTGTTATAAACTGAGTAAGCAGGGTTTGTTGTTGTCGGTTGAAAGCGTCTAATAGTTTAGCAAATTGTTCTGAATCCATTCTTCTGAGTGTAACCTAATTGTGTCAAAACAGCGGTAAATATTTTCGGTGGTCGATTGATAGTACTGTGCAGGATATTAGTAATACTTATTTATACTTTCACCTCGTCGCCAACTGTTATGTTCTGAACACTCTACTAAATATACGTATCCAGTACTTAACATTATTTTATTAGAAAATGCATTTGTCACAGCATTGCGTAACTATTCACTACAAAGAATGTTCCAATGAGAAGAACAGCTGTTCTCTCCAGAGAGTATACATCTCTGTGTTAGGCTGTTGTTACTAGCGCACTCACTGTATTATTATTTTTAAATACACTATAGTGAAGATGTTGTATAACGAGAACAGAAGCTGTGTTCAAGTAAGTGGTGGCTTTTTAGACTGGTTTGAAAGAAAAAGAGGACTACAGCAGGGCAGTTTGTTGTCACCTGTATTCATCATCATGATGGATGTCATAATGGAGTCACATAAAAGAAAAGGACATGGGGACCTTCAAGCCTTCACATTCATAGATAATGCAGGGTACCCATTTTCTGGAAAAACAGGAAGAATAGTATCCCTATTCTACAGGCATCCAAAATGACAATTCTTCACATTATGGTATAGAAAGAAGACCAGGAAGGACAAATCATTAATGAAAAGATTTGAGAAGAAGTGGGAATAGCAGATTTTCTCATCAACAAAATCCAGAAATCAAGACTGAAGTTATTTGGGCTGATGAAGAGGAGCCCAGCAAACAGAACTGCACAGAGGAAATTTGAGAGAAATGTGGAAAGATGTCAATCTGTGGGAAGACCCAGGAGAAAGTGGACTGACTAGTAAAGGAAGATGTACTGCAGAGAAAACATGATTGGGGCAAGATAGTGGAAGAAGAATGGTAATATGACAGGATGAGATGGAGGGGACTTGTATTCCACACATGGACAACTGAAGATGATTGAAAATTTTAATGATAATTTTATAATTAATGTGAAAAGAAGAAAACCAAATTATGAAGTACACCATGATAGCGATTGGAAGGCTAACTAACATCTGGCTAGAAGGTGACAAGTTTCAGCAGGTAAAATTCTTTGTTTATCCAGGCAGCCATATGACATCAGATGGAAGATGTCAAAAGGAAATTGTAACCAGGATAACACAAGCAAAACAGAAAAGAAACATTTAGTAAAGAAAAGCTTACTACATCTACAACCATGTTGCTAAAAAACAGAAAATATGTATAAAAATGGATGGGGCATTGCTACATATGCATCATAAACATGGCCTCTCAGTAAGACTGAGAAGGATACACTTGGAGCATTTGAGATGGGATGCTGGCGAAGTATGTTGTGAATATTTTGTACAAAAAAGGAAAAGATATGAAGAGGTGTTCCTTCTAATACATGAGAGGTACAGCATTGTTGATGCCATGTAATGTTGGAAAACTCAGCTTATGGGCCACCTTAAAAGATACTCCAGCTGGTGCTCATCACCATTAGAAGCCTGTGTTGAAGGCAGACTACCCAGAGGAAGAGCTATAACAGTATTCCTTGTTAGCATGAGACAAGGACAACCTTATCAAGAAATCAAGCAATTGTCTGAAAGAAGACACACAATACACTACAGTATTTCTATGCTGCCTACCAACCACCACCATTATAATCATCATCATCATCACTAACACCATCATCATTTCAAAATTGTATCTTAAATACCTGCATATTGTATTTTTAATATTCATAAGGCAGCACACCTAATTTAAATGGTATATAATGCTCTTCTTTTGTCCTCTTTCTAGAGTTAATAACTCTATAATATTGATGTTTAATTCCAGAGGCAGAAGGATGCAGCTGAAGAAAAAGCTGCCATTTTACAAAGTAAATTAGATGCTTTAGAAGTACAGAGCAAAACTGTGAGTATAACAACAGTCATCATTACAGTAGTTTACCGGTACTTTGGTTAAGAATAGAATCAAAAAGCTTATGGATATGTGTGTATGTTCCACTATAGCTTTCAACCAAACTTTGTACACATATAACTTAATATCTGGAAAATATACTGTGGGGGCAAGACACCACTAGCACCCCTAGGGGTGTAGATGACGTATAAAAATAATAATAAACAACCAATATTATTGTTGAATCCACATATCCTGGCCTGAGAGAGGACATCACCCTCACTGTGCACCATCCGGGTATAGAATGAAAACATTTTAGTAGTAGTTGAACAGTTCTTTGTATAACCATGGGTAGTTGTCTATTAAATAAGCATTTTTCCAGTGCTGCCATCATCATCATCATCATCATCATAATTTACCATTATCCAGCTGTAGCTGGGTAGGGGCAAATATGGTTCCTCTCCACTTTCTTCAGTCTTTCCATCACTCCTCCTCCAACACTGTGTGCCAGTCCAGGTTTCTTTCTATAATACTGCATTGGATTGTGTCCTTCCATCTCAATTGTGGTTATCCGCGGCCTCTTCTTATTTGCATTTCCATCACCTTTTATTGGCATTCTTTCATCACTCATTTGCTTTATGTGCCCAAACCATCTTAAACGGCTCTTCTCTATTCTATCGTTCATTTTTTCCACTCCAATTTCTTCCCAAATTTTTTAATGCCTTATTTTGTCTCTTCTACTTTTCTGTATCATACTCCTCAAGAACTTCATTTTGGCTGCCTGTATTCGACTCTCATCCTTCTTTGTCATTGTCCCATAATATGTTTCTTACACTATGATAGAAACAGCTTCCAACTGGAATCCTCTTACTAATTTCAGCATCTAGTTGAGCATTCTCCATTAATTCAGTCCCCAGGTATTTGAACGTCTCCACTACTTCCAGGGGCTTGTCTGCAAGTCTAATCTGACCTTTCCCTTCCTTCTTCCCTCTAGTCATAATGAGAGTTTTATTTCTTCTACACTTATTTTCAATCCACATTCTTCGATCTTCTCATTCACTACATCCAACTTTCCTTGAGCCTTCATGTCGTCTTCTCCCCAAGTCACGATATCATCTGCAAATAACAACATGTTCATTTCTCTTCCTCCATATGCTGCTTTTGCTGTTTTCATGATGTCATCCATTACTTTTGTAAACAGGATTGATGATAGAACACTTCCCTGTCTCAGCCCACTGGTGATTTGGAACCAACTTGTCCTGCCAGCTATTGTTTGCATGCAATTATAACACTCATTGTCCACTGCCATGATCATTTTTATTAATCACTGTTCAATTCCTTTCTGCACCAGGCTGTCTCAAACATTAGTCCTGGGGACGCTGTCATATGCCTTTTCATTGTCAATGAATGTCATCACCATATCATTCCCATATTCTCTTTGCTTTTCCATTAGTTGTCTCATAATGAAAATGGTCTCTATTATTGACCTTCCACTTCTGAAACCAAACTGATTTTCCTGTATCTGATTTTCAACCCTCAACCTTATCCTACATTCCTGTATCCTCTCCGTTATCTTAGCAACATGGGATATCAGAGTAATTCCCCTGTAGTTCTTCAATACTTTCTTATCACCTTTCTTGAAAATTGGGATGATTATTCCTTTTTGCCAATCTTCAGAGACATCCTTATTCTCCCAGACAATCCTGAGAACTCGATATGTCCACTGCAGGCCTATAGCTCCAGCTGCCTTTATCATCTCCACTGAAATTTCATCTATCCCAGCATTTTTTCCATTCTTCATCTTTCTTACTTTCTTACTTTCTTACTTTCTTACTTTCATTCATTGTAATTTCTTTATCCATTTCTTCATCACCTAATTGCCTTTCCTGGTAGTCCATTGAATGACTGTCATTATTTCTCATGTTCAGCAACTTCTGGAAATACTCTCTCCATCTATTTCTTATTTCTTCTGGCTTTGTTAATATTATGCCATCTTCATCCTTCACAAATCTGGTGTTTACTTGATCTCTCTTTTTGTTCCTTAAGATACTATACAATACAGTGGCACACGCACACGCACACACACACGCGCGCGCTTATAGATATGTGTGTATGTTCCAGTATAGCTTTCAACCAAACTTTGTACACATATAACTTAATATCTGGAAAATATACTGTGGGGGCAAGACACCACTAGCACCCCTAGGGGAGTAGATGACACACACACACACACACGCGCGCGCGCGCGCGCGCACTGTATCTATATCTCAAAACTTTAAAAGTTTACAGATGTAAAAAATGTATTATAACTATTATAAATAGTTATATTATACATTCAGACCAGTCAATACGGACCAAACACAATATTAACCTATCATGTTAAGTTTATTAACAGACCTGCATCTGGCGAGCCAAAGTATTCCTTGGACACTCCCGGCACTAAAAGCCATACGCCATTTCATTTCATTTATCTAAAATATATAAGGTAGAACTTATGTTTCGTTTCAGTAGTAAATTTCAGCCTTACTTACACAAAACCATGAAAAATGTCATGTTTATTTTAATGTGAGAGAAAGTCTCATGTGGGACCACTCACGTACATTTCGGTTAGCGACCACTCTCGGGTTAAGGGGGTGGAAAAAGGGGGAAAATGGGTTGAACACCTTTTATGAGGAGCTTATATCTCAAAAACTGAAGGTGTTACGGACATGAAAATTGATATTTGGAATCGCCTTTAAAAATAAAGGAATACGTATTTTTTTGTTTTTTGAAAATCCAATTAATGGGGGTTAAACAGGAGTGACAAATGGGGTGAATTTTTAGACATTTTTAAAATTACTGTATCTATATCTCAAAACTTTAAAAGTTTACAGATGTAAAAAATGTATTTTTTTGTTGCTAAGCGGGTGAAAAGCGGGTGAAATTTTAAAATGAGGGTATCTGTATCTCAAAAACTTAAAAGTTTACAGACATAAAATTTGGTATTTGAAATCTCTTTTAAAAATAAAGAAACACATATTTTTTTGAAAAATCTAATCAATAGGGGGTGAACGGGAGTGACAAAACGGGGTGGAATTTAAAAAAAAAATATCTAGGCTTACATTATATCTCAGACACTTAACATGTTAGACTTGAAAACTAGTATTTGGAATCTCCTGTAAAAGTAGAGACATAGATATTTTTTTCAGAAAATCCACTTAAGGGGAACAAAAAAAAGGTGGTGAATTTTTACAATGAGCATGTCTACAATATATCTCCAAAACTTAACATATTACAGAAGTAAAAATTGATTGTATGTATTTTTTTTTATTTCGGAAAAACCACTTGGGGTACGTGGGTGAGGGGCAGGTAGAAAGGACTGAAAAGTAGGTTGAATTCTTTGTATTAGGATACTGATATCTCAAAAACTCAAGAATTACAGACATAAACATTGGTGACTGGAATCTGATAAAGAAATGAATATTTTTTGTTTTTGTAAAAATTGAAAAATTAGGAAAATTATTTGAATGAGTCTACTTTTATCTCAAAAACTATAGATGTTGCAGATATGAAAATTTGTGTTTGGAATCCCCTTCAAAAGTAAAGTTTTTTTTTTTTTTTTTTTTTTTTTTTGCTAGGGGCTTTACGTCGCACCGACACAGATAGGTCTTATGGCGACGATGGGATAGGAAAGGCCTAGGAGTTGGAAGGAAGCGGCCGTGGACTTAATTAAGGTACAGCCCCAGCATTTGCCTGGTGTGAAAATGGGAAACCACGGAAAACCATCTTCAGGGCTGCCGATAGTGGGATTCGAACCTACTATCTCCCGGATGCAAGCTCACAGCCGTGCGCCTCTACGCGCACGGCCAACTCGCCCAGTTCAAAAGTAAAGTAATACATATTCCTTTGATTTCGGAAAATCCAATAAAGGGGGGGTGAAAGAATTGAAAAAGTTATTGAATTATTTGTATGAGGATACTTATATCTTATGGAAACTAAAGTTGATACAGACGTGAAAACTGGTATTTGGAATCTCCTTTAAAATAAGGAAATGTGCATTTTAGTGGGAAAATAAGCTTTGGGGGGGGGGGGGAGGGGGTGAAAAGGAATTGAATTCCTTTTATGAGGACACATATCTCGAAAACTGAAGATGTTACAGTCATGATACTTGGTATTTAGAAGCTCCTTTAAAAATAAACATGTATTTTTTGTTTCAAAAAAATCACTTAAGGAGGGAGGGTGAAAGGAAGTGAAAAAATTGAATTATTTTTATGTGGATACTTATATCTCAAAAATTGATGGTTACAGATGTGAAAATTGGTGTTTGAAATCTCCTTAAAAAGTAAAGAAACACGCATTTTGAGGGGGAATCAACTTAACGGGGCTGGGGTGAAAAAGGAGTTGAATTATTTTTGTGAAAATACATACATCTCAAAAAAAAGTTACAAATGTGAAAATTGGTATTTGGAATCTTCTTTAAAAATAAAGAAACAATCCTTCTTTTGTTTTCGGAAATTCACTTACAGGGGGAAGAATTGAAATATTCGTTGAATTATCTGTAAGTGGATACTTATATCTCTAAAAGATAACGACGGGGTGAGTTGGCCATGCGGTTAGGAGCGCGCAGCTGTGAGCTTGCAGCTGTGAGCTCGCATCTAGGAGATAGAGGGATCGAATCCCACTGTTGGCAGCCCTGAAGATAGTTTTCCATGGTTTCCCATTTTCACACCAGGCAAATGCTGGGGCTGTACCTTAATTAAGACCACGGCCACTTCCTTCCTGTTCCTAGGCCTTTCCCCTCCCATCATCGCCATAGGACCTATTTGTGTCAGTGCAACGTAAAGCAAAAAAGAAAGATGAATATGTTACAGACTTGAAACTTACAGTTAAAATTGAAATAATTGATAAAGAGATTCAACCTATTCGATTATCAATTATTTCAATTTTAACTGTAATATTCTTCAATACGGAACAATGAAA
The DNA here is from genome assembly GCF_040414725.1 of Anabrus simplex. NCBI lineage: Eukaryota > Metazoa > Arthropoda > Insecta > Orthoptera > Tettigoniidae > Anabrus > Anabrus simplex. The sequence continues at coordinate 178,544,640 of NC_090271.1, read as the reverse complement.
TTCTTTTAATAGACTTGAAACTTGGTATTTGGAATCTCCTTTAAAATAAACATCTATTGTTTTGTTTTTGGAAAATCGACTTGGAGAGGGGGTTTGGGAGAAGATGTGAAAATAAGTAAAGAAGGAGTTGATTTCTGTTTAAGAGATATCTCAGAAACTGAAGATGTTACAGACGTGAAAGTTGGTATTTTTAATATCCATTAAAAATAAAGAAACACATATTTTTTGTTTTTGGAAAGTCCACTTAAAAGGAGAGGGGGTGGAAAAAAAGGGAAAAAGAGGTTGAATTCATTTTATGAGGATACTTAGAAGATGTTACAAATGTGAAATTTGGTACTGTATTTTGAATCTACTTTAAAAATAAAGATACACATACTTTTTGTTTTTTTGTAAAATCCACTTAAGGGGTTGAAAAGAATTGAAAAAGTGGGTGAATTTTGAAAATGAGTACCGGTATATCTACAGTATATGCCAAAAACTTAACATGTTACAGACATGAAATTTGGTATTTGGAAAGTCGTTTAAAAATACAGGAACATGTACTTTTTGTTTTCAGAGAAGGCACTTAACGGGGGGGGGGGTGAAAAGAAGTGAATAAATTTTAATGAGGATGCTTATATCTCACAACTGATGATGTTACAGATGCAAAACTTAGTATTTGGAATCTCCTTTAACACATTGACTGCCAGGACACATAGCAAGAAATGTCCCAGGGGCCAAAGTATTTTTTCTTCTATGCATGTAGTAAATAAGCAGTAAAGCAAAATTCGAAGTGATATTTCACTTAAGTGTTCAATGTACGTACGAAATACAATAAAAATTCCCAGCACCCCGATGTACTGCCATGGCCCTAGAGAAAAGTTCACTGCATGGTTTTGCCTAGACGGCCAGCGCAGTACTAGAAGCTTGCATTGCCTTATAGTAGACACTGTAGATAACAGAACGAGCCACGATTTGTTTACTAGTGCTTAGGACTACAATCGCAAGGCACTCATTCTTTTACAGTAGGGTGTGTGTGAAATAATTGCGAGATATTTATATGTTATTTTACCAGTGAATAGTGAGGTTAGTTATAGAAATGAAACCAGTATCTTCTCGAACTCGGAACAGCAGAGGTGAAAGATTACAGCCTTGTCTAACCCCTGTAAGTACCCTGAACCAAGAACTCATTCTACCATCAATTCTCAATGAAGCCCAATTGTCAACATAAATGCCTTTGATTGATGTTAATAATCTACCTTTAATGCCATAGTCCCCCAGTATGCTGAACATCTTTTCCCTCGGTACCCTGTCATATGCTTTCTCTAGATCTACGAAACATAAACACAACTGCCTATTCCTTTTGTAGCATTTTTCAATTATCTGGTGCATACTGAAAATCTGATCCTGTCAGCCTCTTTGTGGTCTGAAACCACACTGGTTTCTTATAGTCTACCTCAAAAACTGAAAATGTTATGAGGTGGAGATAGATATTTGGAATCTACTTTAAAAATAAACTTTTTTTTTTTTTTTTTTTTGATTTGAGAGAAGACCGTTTGTCATGTGTACAGTTCTATGTTGCATGGTCATCTTAGCCCCAAAAGGCAATAACACAAATGTGGTTTACGAAGAGTTTCCGGGGTAAATGAAACTCAATTTATCAGTGAATATTTATACTTTAAGGATTTTCGGATAATGTTTTAGTACAGTACCGAGGAACGATTACTTTTATTATTTTACAAAATCCACGCGAGCAAATCTGCGGGTAACTGATAGTCAATGATATGAGTAAAGAAGTGGAATCAGAGATAAGGCTTTCTGCAGATGATGTTATTCTGTACAGAGTTATAAATAAGTTACAAGATTGTGAGCAACTGCAAAATGACCTTGATTATGTTGTGAATTGGACAGAAGGCAGTGCTTTGATGATAAACAGGGTTAAAAGTCAGGTTGTGAGTTTCATAAATAGGAAAAGTACTCTCAGTTTTAATTACTGCGTTGATGGTGTGAAAGCTTATGATTATACTGTATTGAAACCTCTTATACCATTAGTGATGCTGGGGTGAATGGCGTTACTTGAAAAACATTGCAAGTATTGTTGGAATCTGATAGTTTCAGTGTGTTGACTGGGGAGATCCAAAGAAAAGCAGCTCGATTTGCTCTGGGTGATTTCCGACAGAGGAGTAGTGTTACAAAAATGTTGCAAAGTTTGGGCTGGGAAGATTTGGGAGAAAGTAGATGAGCTGCTGGACTGGAGATCGATATCTCCAGTCAACACACTGAAGCTACGAGATTCCAACAAAGCTTGCAACGTTTTCCAAGTAAGGTCGTTCATATTTAACTTTGCAGAAAGATTGTTTGCAAGAAGTGTTAAACTACCTCATTAAATATGTGTACATTTGTTCTCCAATGTTTTTTCTCAACAGTTCAAAAGGAATGTCCATTTTAAATATGGACAGCAACAATGGACATTGATTCTGTATGAGAAGTTATGGCAGGCTTGTCATATTTCAAGTTATATTTCATTTTTTAACATTGATAACAACAAAAGTTTTAGCAAGAAGTGAGGTCAGTTTGTGTTAATAATGTGTTTATATTTATATCTTTTGTGTTTCTCAAAAATGTCCTTAAAAAGGCATCGGGTTCTTTCATATTTTCCTTTTCTTTTTTTTTTTTTCCCCAGTTTCTGAATTCTGAGTTTTGTAATCTACCACATGATTTTATGGCTGATGAAGTCTGAAATAGACATGAAACATGTCCCTAAATATATTTTCAATAGTTCACTTGTAAAGTGATGTGTATTGATTGAGTGGACCAAAACCTAACATTGTTTCTTAGTTTTAAGTGTATCAATATGGATCTATACCAGGGCCATCCAAACAGCGCTCCCCGAGCGCTAGCGCTCTGGCCGCGCTCCAAGCCAGTGCTCCGAGCGCTTTGAGGGAAGGTAGTTTCGGTAGTGGTGGGAGGAGCTTGGCTAGCTGAGCGAGCGGTCTGCCCGCCGGGCCGAAGAGAGCAGCCGATTTTTTAGTGTGCCACTGAGATTTTATGTTTAAAAAAACACAATTTGTAACGGCATTACAGTGCCAACCACAGGGATTATTACGGTGATTTGACAGACGCCAGTCGCTAATCGAAGTTGGAAGAATTGAAAGAAAATTTCAAGCAGCACTGTTCTGTAGATATTATTGTCTTAATTTTTAAATGCTTGTTTACAAACGGGAATAAATAAATGATTGAATTATCTGAAGAACACTAAAGTTGTGACTTGCCGTATTTTTGTCTGACAGGAGATTGAGGAGAGTGAGGTTGGTGGACCCACTTTACGAACAAGCTACAAATGTTCGTCGCAAATTGCCAAAGCTGGGAAACCCTTCGCGGAAGGGAATGTAATCAAGAAGTGCCTAATGGACGCGGCGGCATGTATTTGTCCTATGGAGCTAGTTGAGAAATTTCACAAAATCTCTCTTTCTCCTCACACTGTACCTCGCAGAATAGACAATATGGCCATTGATATGGAACAACAATTAATGGAGAATGCAGCAAATTTTGTATCCTTTTCCATCGCCCTCGATGAATCAACCTACATTGCGGACACAGCTTAGATCGTTATTTTCATTTGAGGGTTGATGATGATATTCAGCTCACCGAGGATTTCCTAGACTTGGTAGCTCTCAAAGACACCACTACCGGTTTCGATATTTTCAAAGCATTGGAGTGTGTTTTTGAGTCAATGGGATTAAAATGGGAGCGGTTCATGAGTGTAACGACGGATGGAGCTCCTGCATTACGTAGTCTACGCACGGGGTTCCTCAGCTATGTAAAATTAAAAATGACTGAGAGCGGTACTACCCTAATGGCGGCGATCCAGTGCTTGATACACCGGGAGGCAATCTGTGCAAAAGTCGCCAAACTTAAAGACGTAATCGGAACAGTTGTGTGAGTGGTAAATTTTATTCGATCCCATGGACTCACGCACCGTCAATTCAAAGAGTACCGGGCGAGTTGGCCGTGCACTTAGGGGCGCACAGCTGTGAGCTGGCATTCGGGAGATAGTGGGTTCGAAGCCCACTGTTGGCAGCCCTGAAGATGGTTTTCCGTGGTTTCCCATTTTCACACCGGGCAAATGCTGGGGCTGAACCTTAATTAGTACCTTAAAGGCCACGGCCGCTTCCTTCTCATTCCTGGGCCTTTCTTGTCCCATCGTCGCTATAAGACCTACCTGTGTCGGTTTGACGTAAAGCAAATAGCAACAAAAAAAAAGTCAAAGAGTTCTTGGATGACATCGAAGTGGAGTATCCGGATATCCCGTACCATGCAGAAGTAAGATGGCTGAGCAAGGCGAAGGTGCTTCATCGAGTTTTTTGCTTGCGGAATGCAACAGATACCTTTTATGACATGAAACGGCGGCCCGAAATTATTTTGCGTAATCCAAAGTGGGTGGCGGACTGGCCCTTTTTAAGTGACATTACTGTCCATCTGAATACCTTGAACACTTCGCTTACCGAGCTCGATAGCTGCAGTCGCTTAAGTGCGACCAGTATCCAGTATTCGGGAGATAGTAGGTTCGAACCCCTCTGTCGGTAGCCCTGAAGATTGTTTTCCGTGGTTTCCCATTTTCACACAAATGTTGGGGCTGTACCTTAATTAAGGCCACGGCCGCTTCCTTCCCAGTCCTAGCCCTTTCCTGCCCCATCGTTGCCATAAAGACATATCTGTGTCGGTGCGACGTAAAGCCAATAGCAAAAAAAAAAAAAAAAAAAAAAATTCGCTTCAGGGCGAAAAGCACAATATCTGCTATTTGGTGGAAGAAATTCAAGAGTTCAAATGAAAATTGATTTTGTGAGAAAACCAGTTGCGTGCAAGGAACACAGGACATTTTCCATTGGTTGAAGCAGTGAAATAAGGTGTCGACATTGATGAGTACTTGCAGGCAATTCGCCAATTACAAGAAGAGTTTGAAAAGAGATTTTCAGAATTATCAGAACCACAAGCGGTGTTAGATGCAATAGTTCGAACATTTTCTCTTAGTGCAGACAGTGCTCCACAGCTATTTCAATTAGAGTAGCTTGAACTGCAGTGCAATGTTCGTCTTAAAGACCGCTTTCTAATGTCACGAAGTTTGGAAGAATTTTATAGTGGCTTTCCGCAAGAAGAATACCCCCTTTTATATAAACATGCATGTAAAGTTGTATCAATGTTCGGCTCAACGTACATTTGTGAGCGTTTATTTTCGGTTATTAAGCTTATCAAAAGTAAACACCGTGCAACGATGAGCGATAGAAACTCGCGTAATTGTTTAAGAATATTGGTATAATATTGGTAAAATTTTGTTGAATTTTCCTCTCAGGTATGTTCAAATTTCAGTTTTGAATTAATCGCATTACTGTATTCTGTACTTAACACTTGATTTCGTTTCCTGCATATTCCATACATCGGAGTACCTTTCGATTTGTTTATGCGGTATATTTGTTATGGCAAAACAGCCCTATCAATATGATGTCAACAAACCCACAAAAGCCGTCGGACGCACGACTGTACGTACGTATCTAGTTAGCGCGGTCCGAACATCGTCTGTCTCAGGTCTGCTCGCTGCCACACTGTAGTGGTGGTAGGGGAAGGAGCGCTAGTCTGACTGCCCAGTGCTCCCCGAGCGCGGGCGCGCTCTCGGAGCGCAATAGCTGGATGGCCCTGATCTATACGATGAAGTTCGTTAATTGTACTAAATGGTATGTTCCGAGCCATCAGGGGAGAGATGGCGTGGAATGATATCAGTAGACGAATAAGTTTGAGTGGTATCTTTAAAAGTAGGAAAGATCACAATATGAAGATAAAGCTGGAATTCCAGAGGACAAATTGTGGCAAATATTTGTTTATAGGAAGGGGAGTTAGGGATTGGAATAACTTACCAAGGGTCCTATCGATAAATACAACATAACTAATGTTATATGGAATTAAATTTCTGACCATTTATGTCTTATACATTTTTTACCACACTGGCTATGGTAACAGAGATATTCATGAATCTGTACTTTTGTTGCTAAGCCTATATCAATGCTGAGGCACGAGAAAATGGTTAAAAAGAATTTAAATGAACATTGTAAGTAGAGTTGCAGAATATAAAACTACAGTCTAAGCTATAAATAATTATAATCACCCTGGATGAAATGGTAGTTATGGGGAAGAAAACTAAAATTTAATTTTTAAATACCTATGTTATTGATTTATCGAAAAGTACTATGTAACAAAAGTTATAGAGAATACAATTTCCGATTATTTATGTCTTATTCAGTTTTACCGTACCAACTATGTTAAGAGTGAATTTCAGAGTTGGAAGAAAACTAAATGTGAAGACCTACAATATTGAAAGCTCATACAATTGATCAACAATAATGTATCATTGACCATTGTTTGTTGTGATGTTCTTTGTCTCTTATGCTGCCTCTCACCTGTGATAGATGGGATTACTGCTGCATACCAAGTGTAACAGCATGCCTGAATATTGGCGGGAAATAGCAGGGGAGTTAGATAACTTTCTTCTTTAGCATGCCTTTCCTCTGGTTCATACATTTTCTGATTATGCTGGTACATAACACACTGGTTCATCATAGTATTCCAGCTATTCGATCCCTACTCTGACATGCTGATTGGAATGGGCAGTATTATTATTAGCGTATGGTAACATACACAAAACAATACAAAGATTAAATATACAGCACAAAATATTATATACATAATTACAAGATAAGCAAAAGGGTTCAAAGAGTTAGATCTAAGTTCTCTAGCCATTGTATGGCCTCAGAAGAAGCCAACACAAAGTCCTGGCTGTATCCAGCTAATGCCCTTCCAATGCATTCGGAGACGATATGGTTGATGGTCTGCTTAACTGCACCACAGTCACAGGCTGGAGATGATCTCATACTCCATTTAAACAACATTGATCCACATCTCCCGTGGTTAGTACGTACTCTATTGAGGGCTACCCATGTCTTGCGGGGCAAATCAAAGGCAGCTGGAAGATTCTTATAATTGAACAGTGTCTGCCATTGAATCGAAGCTACATTGTTCCACTCTTGTTGCCAATCAGTTTTTGGATTGAAATCCCTCCTAACAATTCCTGTGCTGTTTGAATAGGAGGAGATCTTGATTTGAGGCGACTGAATCTGACGTTAACATCTTTATGGATAGGGAGATCAGGATTGGTTAGTATCTTGTTGTATTCTCTAAACAAGTTGTTCAATCTTCTAATTCTAGGAGGTTCTATGTGGCTGAGCACTGTCAACCAGAAAAGAGGAGTAGATTTTACTGTGCCACTTATGACACACATTGTTTCATTCAAGACCGAGTCCACCTTTTTAGTATGAGAGCTGTTGATCCAAACTGAAGAACAGTACTCAGCTGTGGAAAGCACCAACACCATAGCTGAAGTACACAAAGTAGATGCAGAAGCTCCCCACGTGGAGCCAGCAAGCTTGTGGATGATGTTGTTGCTTGACCTTAATTTGGCTGATAGGTTGGTTAGATGTTTCCTGTATGATAGCGTTTGGTCGAGAGCAAATTCAAGATATTTGGGGTTGGCATTGTGAGGGAGAAGACTTCCATTAAGTGACACTTTCAAGGTGATATTCGCTTGTCGGTTATTTAAATGGAAGAAGCAGGTTTCCGTTTTACTGGGGCTTGGTTTCAAGCACCATGTTTTGAAGTATGTGCACAGAACATCCAGGTCTGCATTTAAAGTTCTCTCTATCACATTACCATCCACATGCTGACTAATTATTGCCAGATCGTTGGCATAAGCAAATTGATGAGAGCTCGTGACAGGTATGTCTGCAATATACAGGTTAAACAGTAATGGAGAGAGAACAGATCCTTGAGGTAGACCATTGTTGAGTACCTTTATTTTGCTGTGATTTATATGCATGACTACCTGGATAATTCTATTTGAGAGCATATTGTTAATCAGACTTGACATTTGACCACACTTTGTCAGTTTAAAGAACTTATACACAATACCTTCTCTCCACACTGTATCATATGCAGCTGTTAGATCAATAAACACTGCTCCACTCTTTAATTGCTTTTCAAAACCTGTCTCAATATGTGTTGTCACAGCAAGCACCTGATCTTCACAACTACATTGAGGTCTAAAACCAGCTTGTTCGATTGGAATGATTCTAAAAATTAGAGGGCTTATTCTATTGTAGATGAGCCGTTTCAAGAGCTTAAAGCAGACACTCATTAAGGCAATTGGTCTGTAGCTTTTGACAGAATCCGTAGGTTTACCAGGTTTTAAGATAGCTAGTATCTTAGTTCGTTTAAACTCTGAAGGGAGTTGACTTGTTCGGAGTATGTTAGAGAAAAACTGCACTAGCCATTTCCTTAGATTTTTTCCGCAGTGCTTCAAAAATTCTGGGTGTATACCATCAAAACCCGTGGATTTTTCATTTTTCAATTCATTTAGGGCAAGCAAAAGCTCTTGCTCAGTAAACGGAACATAAATGTTGGAAGAAGTAGTGTACTGCTTTCTCAAATGAGACAGTTCATTTTTAATAAACCTTTTGTGTAATTTGTCTGGCTTGGATTTGGACAAACTGGCAATGTGACTGGCAATATGATTAGGTGAAACCTCTGGTTTGAGTTGGGGACTGTGAGGAATTCTTCCTAGCTTCTTCAGAAGGCTACAAGCTTTTTGACTTGAGTGTCTGAAGTCCAGTGTATCCATGATTTCCTTCCATCTGCTTCGTCTAGCTTCATCTAGTTTATGAAGGAGTTCGTCAGCTACATCTTTTTCACCACTCCTCTGGAAATCCTTATAAAGTACTTCACAAGCCTCATCCCACCCTGGTATAAAGTCCTTTCTCACTCCACGGGGAATATATCTTTTAGCACATGTTAGAATAGCTTTCACAAACCTAGAGTAGTTACTAACCTCAGGAGGAATCCATCGTATGGTACTGTCAAGATCAGCTGAACAGCTCTCCCAGCTAGCTTTACTAAAGTTCCAGCGAGGGAGTGGAGAAGATCTTATAATAGGAATCTGCATTCCAATTTCCAGAAGGACAGGTCGATGTTGACTATCTGGAAAGTTCATAAGAACTTTACGAAACACAGGTAAGCTGGATCCCTGATCACATGAAGCAAAGCACAAGTCAGGATTGGTTTCTGAGTCCCATCTACCTGACTTGAATGTAGGTCTGTCTTTTGGATTGAAGAGTGGCAGTGAAGAGGGGGATTCTCCTCTGGCTTGGAAGATAAATTTGCTTCCATTGCAGATAGTTCCCCCCCCCCCCCCCTCCAGTGTGGTGAATTAAGGTTTTCCGACTTACCGGGTACTCCTTGGAAACAGATAAGAAAAAAATAGAGCATAGTTTTGCCCTGGGACTATCCAATATTCCCCCCCACTCCCCTCAAAAAGTGAGTGTTCACAGCTGTCTGCAGCCTTGTCATTCCAGCTCTGGAACTTTGGACTGTTAGATCAGCAGCGTAGTACTGTTCTTTAAAAGGGAGAAAATGTGTGGGTTTTTGCATTTGATGGGCAGTGTACGCACTTAACAGAATAATAGTTGAGGCTAACTTTTGACCTTGTCTAGAATTACAATTTTGGCCTATTCCAAATTTAGCACCACAATTCACTAAATAAGTCATAATTCAACCCTGAAAAGAGCCGTTTCTTAAGAAAAGCTTTTTCCTCTTCACTTTTATTAAAGTCTAAATTCATTTTATTCCAAAGTGGCAGTGAAGAGGGGGATTCTCCTCTGGCTTGGAAGATAAATTTGCTTCCATGTCAGATAGTTTTTTCCCCTGCCAGTGTGGTGAATTTAGGTTTTCTGATTTACCAGGTACTCCTTGGAAACAGATAAGAAAATAGAGCATAGTTTTCCCCTGGGACTATCCAATATTCCCCCCTACTCCCCCCAAAAAATGAGTGTTCACAGCTGTCTGCAGACAGCTAGAGAGTAAGTGTCTGCCATTTTAATGAAAACTTCCCAACTTGATTGTGACTTATGGTAGGCAAGAAGACCTAAATTTAGAATAAAAATTCTCTTCCCCAGTCTTCACATGACAAAAGACGTTTGGTGACTTTGCCGTCACGTTTCTAGGGTAATGTTAAGAGCTATGTAATTTAATACAATCTTACAATGTGTACACACCTAACCTAGGATTCTGTATCTTATTTTTCTTCTTTTTTCTACCACTTTTCCTTCACCTATGGGGTCGCAGGTGCGAACTGCATTGCACATGTGGATTTGGCCCTGTTTTACGGCAGAATGCCCTTCCTGACACCAACCCTATATGAAGGTAACCTAGCATTCTGTCTACAATGTAGAATTCCGTACCGAAGTGCAGGTACATCAGCTAGTTTCTTCAATAAAGACAAAAGAACATATTTCATTTACAAAACAATAAAATTCTTCGTCTGTCCTTGAAAAAAAACATAGCCGTGTGATCGTACCTTTTCGGTTTGTTGAGATATTCCTGTTATATAATTTTGTCTTGCTCATCCTGTCATCCTTTTGCTGTTCCATTTTATTTTGTTTCCCAAACATTAAGAACAATTAAAACAATATATTATTTTACAATATTTTGATAGTGTGTAGCTATGTAAAGTTTAATTTCTTCAGACTCAAGACAATATCTGGTGTTAGCTGACCCTTATGTAGATTTCATGAACTCAAGGGTTCATAAATGTGTTCTTATGTCACAGTTCACGTAACACAGGCAGTTACTGACCAAATATTTGAGAAGTTGAGGTGTACATTTATGTACATATGGTCTGAAGAGGTTAATGACCTTGTACTGTAAATATGTAAGTTTGCTGGGAGGGAGAAATCAGTTTTCTTAAGCTCTGTTGTTATTTCAATGAATTTTTCTAGATATTTTGACCACTTTTTGTGTTGTGACTTATAAATGCAAAGAATATTATTACTTCATCCTATCAACTTTTCTTTTTCACCCCTTCCTACCATCCATGCCGACATGGGCTGAACATGGTCTTAAATGACATCTGGAGTGTCACTATTCATCTCAGTGACCCCAAAAACAGTGGATTCTATGTTAATATGGAATGTATTTCATTCTTTTTTTTAATTTAAACCCATTTCCACCCCTGTCCCTAGGGCACACCTGCACAGTACTTATTTCCAGATAGCATGTCATGGGTGTACCGAGTTTGATTGGGAGATATGCTGGAACATACATTCATAATTTCGTTCATTTTGGAGATACTTTGTCATCTCTTCTCACAAGTGGTGGTGGTTATTATTGTGTTAAGAGGAAGTTAAGAGGAAGGAACAATATGAAGATAAAGTTGGAATTCAAGAGGACAAGCTGGGGCAAATATTCATTTATAGGAAGGGGAGTTAGGGATTGGAATAACTTACCAAGGGAGACTTTTAATAAATTTCCAATTTCTTTGAAATCATTTAGGAAAAAGCTAGGAAAACAACAGATAGGGAATCTGCCACCTGAGCAACTGCCCTAAATGCAGATCAGTATTGATTGATTGAAGTACGACTAGGCAACCATCCTCTATTTAACACTAATCAGAGACAAAAAGTGGAGGGGAATCTATTTAACACTAATCAGGGACAAAAGGTGGAGGGGATCCAACACTTTGAAAAATGAAGGTATCGGCCAAAGAAAGACAAGGGTCACAAGGGCGTCAAAATGAAAGACGCCCTAGGCCTTGAGTGCTCTAATACCATTACATAAAATAAATTTCATTGTAAAGTCGGTATTGTCGTACGTATACTTTAATACCGTCGGGGTCAGAAAAGAACAAAAGTCGACCCAGGGAGGTCGGTTACGTCAAAGTGGAACCAATGCCAGGACTCAGCTAAGGGCCCCATTGTCGCCAACCCACGCTCCAAAGTTCAGAGCTCCTGGGGCCCCTTTTAGTCACCTCTTGTGATACCGTGGGTTTTATTCTACTGCTCCCACCTGCACTGGGTCATCTCTTCTCATACCCCTGTGCCGATGGGGACTGAACTTGGAGACTAAAACACGGCATTCGGAATTACGCTCTTTGTACTTGATAGTGTCTTTGCTTACTATCAACTTGCTAAAAATAGCGTTGTAATTGAGATTTGCTTTTAGGAGAGTGCCCTTGATCGGGATACTAGACAACAAGATATCAAAGTACTCAGAACTGACAGTACACAAGCGCGCAGAGTGCCAAGAAGCGTGCAACATGAGAATATAACAGTTGAATACATCGTGTCAACATTACCGTAAACAGTGCAATTCAGAGCTCCATACATGTGCATAAAGAAGTTAAAGGGCCGCTACCCAAGAGAATTGCCGTGGTAGGTACACGTGAAAACAGAAGTAATAGGGGAAAGGAACTCATGAAAGAGAATTTTGGAAAACAAGTTTGAAAATAACAAATATATTATACCAATGTCAAAGGGGTAACAAATTATCTACACATCAGAACAAATAGTATGAACCAGCATATAGCGTAATAAAAGCATTAAGTTTGATTTTAAGACACGTCGGTGATACAAAATTTGATTACATCATCATAATCAAATTCCTAAGCACCAATCACTACAATCTTTGGACATATGTTCCGACACTTCAATTAGGGGAAAAAGAAAAAGGGGGGAGGGGAACCCATAGATTCTGAAATCAGTTTCTTTGCATTATATTACACAATACGCTAGAAGGGAGGTACATCAAATAAAGTTTCAGGCTCGTGCCAGTAGAATACAAAGTTGGTAGTGTCATACACTTGCTAGATAAGCTTACACATTGATACAATGTTTACAATAGGACGTCCAAAAAATGTAACCTCATGCCAAACAATTCTAGAGATTCAGAATAGAAATAAACCAATCTCCAATCCAGGGAGTGATCCTTTTGGTAGGTTAGAAAAAAAAATAGGAATTCTAACAAGTGATCCCAGAAGGGATTAAAACACAAATGCATGCGCAGAAGCGATAATAAAATTGAAGCTAACCGATGAACATACAAATTAAATTAGCAGACCACATCTTTTGAGCAAGCACCATTTTTACGCAAAGTTAACAAATAGATGGGATAAGAAAAGAAAACAAGGAAATAAGAAACGGAGGAATGGGATAGGATAAGGATCAAGCCGCCAAGTCCCCAGCACTAACAGATGCGATGCAAAAGTTCATCTCAGAAGGTAGGAATGTTTATGGACTAGAATTTTAGATCAGCTGTCCAGTACACCATTTACACCACATTTTAGGAATATAAATGTCCAAAAGGCAGAACATTTGCGCTGCACGAATACTCAGATGTGTCCTGAAGGGACCAAAGTTCAGTTTTCGTTACTACGGCGAAGCCCAAGTATAGCAAGGTAGGGCATGTTAAATGATAGAAAGAAACAGTGTCTGCTCACCCTTGACAGAAGTCCAGCATGAAGTTTACAAAAAATGGACACGGTCCAGCTGTGTACAGAGTTCCAGCTCCCACTGTCTTTAACAAGGTTATACCACAACTGACCTGCCGAATGAACGACACAATGCCATATATATATATGCCAGCGGGGTAGATCGAGAACATACTATAGGCGTGACGTCAGAGTGGATGCGCCATGCAGGCGAGCAGTGACAGCAGTAGTACAAGCAGCCGGGAAGCCGACAGTTCGTAACAGCAGACGGAGAAAAGAGCACCAATTCGAAGGGGAGAATTTTTTTTTTAACGTAAGGTAAGCACAAACAGCTCGCAACATATACTCCCACCACATGGGAAAAATCCGAAGGATTGGTGCGATGAACGATGAAGAAGCACGTCAAGCAAACGATGGATGGTGGAGCCAGCACAGATGAGGATGGTGAAGATGCAGCACGGATCCCACGATGAACAGATGAAAGCAGCAACAAAAGAAGGCAGAAGAAACGTAGAGACGCAGATCCGACGAGGTCCAGACGTGGCGCCATCTCCGGGGCCCGGCAGGATGCAGCAGCAAAGGGAAAGAAAAAGAACGAAAGAATGAGTAACAAGAAAGAAGAAACAAGAAAAAGAGGAAAAAGGGGGGGGGGGGGGAGGAAAGGAGGAGGACAAAGGAACGATCCAGATCGTATCATAACAATAATACAATGATAAGTGGTCTGCAATCAAAATATTTACAATAAAAGGACAAACTTGATCAATAAATATATATATAAAGAAGGTAACACGGATAACGAATATAATGAGGGGAGGTCAGGCGTGAAAAGATTAGACAGTGGGAGCTGGAGGGAGGGAGAGCAGAAACCAGAAAGAAAAAAAAATAATGAGGAGAAAAAGGAGGACTGGACAGCAAACGATACCAAAGAAACAAAAAAAAAAAGGGGGGATAGCAGGCCCGATCGCTACCCAACTCCCACCCTAGAAAGAAAAAAGGGGGGGGGGGGGCTTAAGAATGGAACGGTTTTAACATAGAAAAATGAGCTTTTTTAATGTCCGTGGGGGAATGAAGAAAAGGGCCTAACCAAAGTGGGGAAAGTTTAGCAGAAACATTTTGTGAAGCAGAACTAAGAGGATGGTTTTTCAGAAGAACTTGGTCAAACATCTTAAATTTAGGTTGAGAGACCCGAGTGTTACAAGCTTTCCTATGTACTTCCCTCGCCTGAAGGAGCTTGTCATATGCCTTTTGCAATTGGGAATGGCTGAGGCGATGAGAGGGGGTGTCCAAGAGGGAGGGCAAATCCCAGGTAAGAGACAAAGGGGTGTTCAATTCACGACCGAGAAAAAGTTTAGCAGGGGAAAAACCCGTAGAGGAATTAATGGTAGAATTTAAAGCAAGCACAAAAGATGGAAGTTCAGTATCCCATAGCTTCTGATTATTGGAGTGAAAAATGGATAGGAAGGTCTTCAAATTCCTATGGTACCGTTCAACAGTATTGGCTTGAGAATGATATGGAGAAGTACAGATTTTTTTGATACCTAATGAAAAACAAAAATTATAAAATAATTTTGACGTGAAAATGGATGCATTGTCAGAAATAAGAAATTTAGGGAGACCAGTAATTGGAAAAATATGGTTAGACAAAAGATTTATAACAATTTGAGAGGAAATATTTTGCAAAGGGCGAACAATGAGAAATTTGGAAAAACCATCTAATAAAGTAAAAATATAAGAATTTGATTTAGACGATTTGACAATAGGTCCGACAATGTTAACATAAAATTTCTCACAGGTGTAGGTAGCGGGAGAGGCAGCAAAGGTGCCATAAGGAAGGTGATTCAATGGCTTATGGCGTTGACAAGAGGCACAAGAACGCACCCATGAAAAAATATCCTTGCGCATTTGGGGCCAATAGAATTGGGAGGCAAGGCGTGCATAAGTCTTAGCTCTCCCAAAATGTCCCCTTACAGGAGAGTCATGAAAGTATTGATAAACCATGGACCGTAAACTGGAAGGAAGAACAAGGTGAGGAGTGGCCTTGGGAGTAGGCTTAAAAATGAGAAGTTGCTGCTGATGACGAAACGGGCCAGAATAATTAGGGGAAACCAGGTCACGAGAAATTTGTTGGCAGTAAGGGTCAAGCTGTTGATGTTGTAAACACGATTGAAAAGAAAGCGGAAAATTAGTTAACGAGGAAACAGAATAAACAGAATTAACAGGAAGTGAATCGAGCTCAGAGGGTTGGAAATGAGGTTCTTCAAATAAACGAGATAAAGCATCGGCAACGGTGTTGTTATATCCAGAGACGAATTTAAGAGAAAACTTGAATCGTGAGAGGCGGAGTAACCAACGACCCGTACGACCAATTTTCGGGGCATTATGGAGGAGCCAAGAAAGAGCCTGATTGTCGGTACTAACAATGAATGGGCGGTGGTCAAGATAATCAGCGAAGTGTTCAATAGAGAGGATGAGGGCAAGAGCCTCTTTCTCGTAGGTAGAATATTTACGTTCGGCAGGGGATAATAGACGGCTAAAATATGCAATAGGGAGTGTGCAATCATTAATAGTTTGTTGGAGAACGGTGCCTATAGCAATATCAGAAGCATCGGTGGACAATTCAAAGGTGACGTTAAAATCAGGAATCTGGAGAAGAGGCGCATGAGATAATTTAGTTTTTAAAAGGTCAAAGGCAATTTGTTGTTGAGAAGACTAATGGAATTTAACACCTTTACGTTTAAGAGCATTCAAAGGTTCAGAAATAGCAGAAAAATTTGGGATGTATTTGGCATAGAAACCGACCATTCCCAAAAAAAGATCGTAAATGTTTTAAATTAGAGGGAGGCGGAATTCTAGTAATAGCAGAAACTCGTTCAGGGTCAACAGCAATACCATCAGAACTTAAAATATGACCCAGAAATTTAATGGACGTTTGAGCGATCAAAACCTTAGACGGATTTACGGTTAAGCCGACGTTGCGGAGACGTGTAAGGACAATATATAAGTAATAATAATAATAACGTAAATGTTTCCACCTTTTCAATACAATATATTCACAAAATTACAAAATTATACGGTACTAGTTTCGACCCATCTAGGGGTCATCATCAGCCGTATTGGAGCAAAGATCATTTTTCCGGTTCAAATTTTTTTTCGATTTTCGATCTTAATTCGGCCTACAACCAGCTCCCGTTGGATGACATTAGCTCCCGGTATACTGCTTTTATTGCTCCAATACGGCTGATGATGACCCCTAGATGGGTCGAAACTAGTACCGTATAATTTTGTAATTTTGTGAATATATTGTATTGAAAAGGTGGAAACATTTACGTTATTATTATTATTACTTATATATTATTCTCAGTTCAATACGGACCAAAAACATGAAATTCATAACCATCGACGTGTAAGGACTTCGCGAACGTGCGACAGATGAGATTCAAAATCGGGAGAAAAAATCAAAATATCATCAATAAAAGGGAAAATATATTTGTACTTAATATCAGAAAATAAGGAGTCGACGAAGCGTTGCATAATTTGGGAACCTAAATTCAAACCGAAAGGGACTTTTTTAAATTGGTAAAGGCCATTAGGGGTAATAAAAGCAGTATACCGGGAGCTAATGTCATCCAACGGGAGCTGGTTGTAGGCCGAATTAAGATCGAAAATCGAAAAAAAATTTGAACCGGAAAAATGTTGAAATGCAGAGTTTAATTTGGGCATAGGGTACGCATCATAGACAATTTTCTCATTCAACTTATGAAAATCAACAATGAACCTCGCGGAGCCATCAGGCTTATCAACCACAAAGGCGGGAGAGGCGTAATCGGAAGATGATGGAATAATAGTATTATCATTCAACATTTTCTGTATTAGCTGATTTAAAACCTTCATCCAAGGAGGACTAAGGAAATATGGAGAGGAGCAAACAGGGGTGGAATCATTAAGATCAATATGGGCAAAAAAATCCTTGACAGTACCGAGCTTAGGGGTGATGACGTCCGAAAATTCAGTGAGCAAAGCTTGAACTTGATCGGGATGAATAGAATTAATTATAGGAAGGGGAGAATAGAAATGAGAAGGGTAGTCAAGAGTATGGATTAAGGGAACAGATTTATCAGAAAAGGGAAAAGAAACTTTAGAATGCACGGAATCAACAAGAAGACCAGTATAAGCAAAAAAGTCATACCCCAAAATGATAGGGAGAGATAAAGATTCAGCGATAAGGAAGGTAAACGGCCAGGAAAAATGCTGCATTTTAATATGCAAAGAAACCATACCAATAATATTCAAAGGCTGATTAGAGACAGAAAGACAACGTGTAGAGGTAGGAAGATAATGTAAATGGGGATCTAGTTCGGTTAACAATTTATAGAATTGATAGCTGATAAGAGAAACAGCGGCACCTGAATCGAGAAGGGCGACAGAAGGAGAGTTATTGGCAGTAACTAAGACATGACAAGTGGGAGGTAAAAATGAAGCCAAATTTGAAGTGGACTGGGAAGATGCCGTTAATAAAGGAGGCAGATTTTGCCCATCTAAGCGTCTACTGCCTAGCGACGCGGGAGGAATGCGTTTCCCAAAAATGGAGTAGTACACTGACGCGCAAGGTGGCCGGGCAGTTTGCACCGATAACAAGTGATAGGAGGGCGGACAGCGGGAAGGGAAGGTGCGGGTAAAGCAGAATATGAAGAAGTAGAAGGAATAGTCGGAGGAGGAACAGATGAATAGAACGAACGATCTCCTAAAGAATTTATAGTGTGCTGATGGGCTAAATTATGAAGTTGCAGAAGGGAAACAGGAGGAGCTAGAACGTTAAAGAGCATGTGAAATGAGGGAGCCGCGTAAAACTGTATAATGGAAATTAATTCCTGGGTATTATGTGATATATTCAAAACATCAGTATAAGTTATGATAGAGTCAAGATAATCATGAGTAGGTTCATTAGGTAACTGATGTCGTCTGATAAATTCATTACTCAATTTATAACGTACTTCCAGGGGTAGAAAATAATTATGAACAGCGTGCCTCAATTCGTACCAGTTGGAGAAGTTGGACATATTATCAAGCCAAAATGTGGAGAAAAAACCCATGGTTTTTGTGGAGAGAAGACCAATCAGTTGAGGAAAGGAAGCTACTTTAATATTTAAAAATTTACGGGCGGAAAATAACCAAATTGTAAGACTACGAGGATCTGTTGCTTATAACTGGGGAACTTGAAGTAAAGATTGTTTAATAATCTGAATATTGAGAGAACTATCCACCGAAGTGGTAGGAAGAACAGCGGAGGGAGGGTATGGAGTGGGGGTGGGGAGGGGCCATAGGGTATCGGAAGGGAGGAGGTTTACTCTCATCAGATGTTACATCAGGCGCATGATCAGTAGAAGATGGATAGACTGAGGAAGAAGAAGAAAACAAAATTAAATTGGGAACAGAAGGATTTGGAAGTGACAAATTTTGAGGAATTGGTGAAGATAGTAGAGAAAGGTCATCCCCTAAAGGGAAATTATCTGAAAAACAAGCCATGATATACAGAATAATAAAAGAAAAAGACTAAAGTAAAGGGTAATCTGCTACCATATGTATTCGGAGTGTCACTATTCACCTCAGCAATCCAGAAAACTATGGATTTGACATTAATATTGGTTGTTTATTATTATTTTTACATGTTACTCCCTGCTCACCCCTGCCACCACGGGTTATAGGGGTTCTGAGTACTTTGATATCTTGTTGTCTAGTATCCCGATCAAGGGCGCTCTCCTAAAAACAAATCTCAATTACAACGCTATTTCTAGCAAGTTGGTAGTAAGCAAAGACACTATCAAGTACAAAGGCCGTTACACTAACCCCAACATTAAATTTTTCCAGATACTGTAGTAAGTCATATGTGTAACAAGTTTGGTTGAGAGCTATGCTCAAATATATATTGTACCCGTAAAAATGTGTTCATATCTTTAAGGCGCTTGATATTAAATGAACGAGCATGCTTCTTAATCTAGGGAGTGGCTTTATCATTGGAGCTGGTACAGAGAGAGGTATAGTTATCAATTTGAGAGATTATTTTGATAAATTGAGTTTATTGATCATCAAGAGCAAGTTCATATCACCTTCATACAGCAGCGTGGAAATGTCATGGCTGGTTGGTACCTCCAAGTCCTGGGATGGTGCTTGACATCGACTGGGCAGGGACCACACCTGCTCGGATGAGGAGTTCTGGAACGTCTGGAGGTTCTGGAAGTGTCTCGACGTTCTGGAAGTCTCGAAGATTGGTACGCGTTCCTGGGTTCGATTCGAGACGTAATTCACACCTGAATTTCCTGTACGGCACTCCACACATTCAGGGCACTGTCTGAACAGATATGACCTGTTAATTATGATTACTGCAAAAACGTTCTAGAATAATCACTCAAAGAACAAGTACTGGTAGAAATGCAAGTTCATAAGGCAAGCTCACTGTAAATCAGAATGTTCTAGAGGATTACTGTTACTGCAGTCCTAAATGCACAGTTCTGAAGGTTTAAAACATATTGGCAATGAACTGAATAAGTAGCACTCGGAAACTTGTCCTGTTGCATTAATAAGCGAAGTGAATAGCCATTAAAGAAAATAATATTTGAAAGAAAAAGTCTGACTTAATAAATTATGGATCACTCAAAATACTGGAAAGTTCTAGGCTTTCTGGAAATGCGATATGCGTATTCTGAATTGTCACAGTCTTTAAGAACCAAAACATAAGTCCCTGTGCAGCACTTGGAAAGCATTGCATATTTCACAATTAAACGTAATGTTTAATGTCCCCTAAGTTCAATGTTCCAGAAATTGATTCAAAAATATAAGTTCGCGTAAGTTCAATGCGATACACAACACACGTGAAAATTCAATCGTCGTTGAATAAGTAAGTCCTTATGTGGCACTTAAGAAAAAAACAAAGTTCCAATGTGTAGAAATAACAAAGTTCCAATGTGTAGAAATAACAAAGTTCCAATGTGCCGAAATGTTAAAGTCCCAACACGACACTCGAAGAAAATAAAGTTCCAACGTGTCGAAATGTTAAAGTCCCAACACGACACTCGAAGAAAATAAAGTTTCGATGACAATGTTCCAGTATGTCACCTTGAGAAATGATAAAGTCTTATCGCGACACTTGGCGAAAATAACTAAGTTCCAATGAGACGCTTCAGAAAAAAAAACAAAGTTCTTATATGGCACTTTAAGGAAAAAACAAAGTCCAATCACGACACACGACAAAAAAACAAAGTCCCAATGTGTCAATATGACAAAGTTCCAATACGATGCTCGCAGAAAACAAAGTCCCATTCAGGCACTTCAAGAATATGGCAAAGTCCTGATACAACACTTAGAGAAATACCGAACTTGGATTTCGCAGACTGTCAACTAGAAGTTCGACACACACACAAGACTTCTCTTGTCACCCGTGTCACAGAGACGGCGGAGTGACAGACACTGAATTCGTAGGTCGGGTGGTCTTCCTTTTATACACGTTCGCATGGAAGTGTCTAGAACTCGGGTACTATCTACCCTTATAACTTCTATAATACTCGGTGGATTTTCTTGAAATCTGAACAGATGATGTCTATTGTAGAGGCTTTTAAGTTGGCAATGTCAAAATAGCGATAAATTAGCTCAAAAATGTACTTTTGAGGACGAGCTGGATCATTACCATATATGGTAGCGGATAGCTGGCTTACGGCGGCCACGTCACTCGCTGGGTACGTCACTGCGTTCGGCGGGCTGCCTACCTTCCATCTCGCGCGAAGTTCAACAAACATACTTCGAACTTCTCTCGTAGCGGTGTTCCCGGTACAATATATATCATTGTCTGTCATTCTGGACATTTTCTTTTCACCTTCTTCCCTCCCTCCATTTCAATGGGGGATGAGCTTGGACTTAAACAACATCCGGAGTGCCACTATTCAACTCAGTGACACTTAAAAGTATGGATTAATATGGGTTGTGTGCAATTATTTTTATATTTCATCCCCTTCAGGCCCTAGGGCTGCTAGTGGTATCTTATACCCACAGCATTTTTTTGCAGATATTAAATCATATATGTACCAAGTTTGGTTAAGAGCTACTGTACTCTGGAACATACAATGCATGTATAATCTCCACCATTTTGTATATTCCTTTTCATCTCTTGTCTACCCCCATGCCGATGGGGGATGAACATAGACTACACGGCAACCGGAGTGTTACTATTCATCTCACTGACCCTGAATTCTATGGATTTTACAATAATATTGTTTGTTTTTAATTATTTTCATATTTCACTCCCTCTCATGGTGTTGCTAGGGGAGTCTTAACTCCACAGTATTTTTCTAGATAAAAAGTCATATGTGTACCAGACTTGGTTGAGAGCTATGCTGGAACATACACACATACATCCATAATCTCAGTCTTTTCAACATTTTCTTTTTCACCCCTTCTTACCCCCCCATGCTGATGGTGTTGAACTTGGACTTAAATGACATTTGGAGTGTTACTATTCATCTCAATGACCCCAAAACCTGAGGACTGTATATTAATATTTGTCATTTTCTGTTATGTTTCACCCCCGTTTCTTCCTTGCTCCTAGCGGTGCTAGGGGTATCGTTCCCCCTACAGTATTTTTTTCCAGTAAGTCATATGTGTACCAGATTTGGTTGAGAGGTATGCTAGAACGTACACTCCTACATCTGTAAACTCGATCATTTTGGACTTTCTTTTTTCACCCTTACTAACCCTGATTGTGATTGGAGCTGAGCTTGGACTTAAAAAGCATCCAGAGTGTCACAGTCTATCTCAGTGACCCCGAAAACTTTGGATTTGACATAAATATCGGTCATTTTTACTTATTTTTATCACCCCTTCCCTAGGGGTTCTAGGGATGTCTTGCCCCCACACTTTTTTTTCCAGATACTAAGTCATATTTGTACCAAGTTTAGTTGAGAGCTATGCTGGAACTTACACACATACATCCATAATCTCGGTCACTTTGGACATTTTCTTTTTTCAACGTCCTCCCCCCCCCCATGTCTTATTGGAGCTGAACTTTGACTTAAAGGAAATCCAGTGTCATCTCAGAGACATCAAAAACTGTGGATTCTAAACTGTTTTTGATTATTTTTATATCTTACCCCCTTCCACCTTCACCTGTAGGGATGCTACTGTCCTACCCCCACAGGGTTTGTCTCCTTACAGTAAGTTATAACCAAGTTTGGTTGAAATCGCTCCAGTGGTTAGGAGGAGATGTGGAAAAAAAACAACAAACACACACACACACACACACACACACACACACACACGCACGCACGCACGCACGCACGCACTCTCTCTCTCTCTCTCTCTCTCTTTTATATATATATATATATACTGTACAGAGAGATTAATTACACTAGTATTAATTCTAATTCTAATGTGAAATACTTGGTTTAGTGTAAGAGAAGTCTTAATGACCTTATCTACACAAATAAATATGTCTATCTATTTATCTGTCTAATAATTTGTATATTTTATATTGAGTGGATTGATGAAAATATTTGCTGAAGTATAATTAGTGCTACCAATGAATAACACCGTTCCTTTTCACCAATTTTATAGAGTACTGATAGACCCAACATTCTACAAAAGAAACTAGAAGATCTTGAAAGAAATCTTGCTGATGCTAATAATATTGTAAGTATTATAATAATAGATGGCTTAACTAAACTTAATTACGCTGTGTCTTCTAAGCTAAGCATGTCACTTTACTTTCAGTCAGAATATTAATGAAAGATGAAGTGTGAATGATGAATGTAACTTTAATATGGAAGTAAAAGAATTGAAGATAATTATATGACATTAGAGTTCCTCCATAATTTAGATTAGGTTTTCAGCTATTAGATAATGAAGTGTATCTTGATGTGAGTAGTATGTTTAATTCAGAGATCAAAATGGGATTGCATGTTTAATTTATTGCTTTGCCTCTTTGAAATATGGTAGTTCTTTGGTCATTGTGCTAGTGACAGCCTTTTGGAACTTGCCAAATCTTTCTTACTAATGACTTTAATTTCTATAGTCAGTTTTATATTCAGATCCTCGGCATTGCCATTACACTCTTTCTAGTGGTGCTTTGGTCAAACTACTTTTTAGAAAAGCTTGAGGGAAGTTTCTTCACCAGGGAGCTCTTCCATTTACTATAATATGTTGATAATAACATTGTTTCTGTTAGGTCCCATAACTGGCAGGGGCTGCCTGGCCGAGGCGGTAAAGGTGTGCTCGGCTCGCCCGGAAGAACGTGGTTTGAATCCCCGTCAGGAAGTCGTAAAATTTAAGAAATGAGATTTCCACTTCCGAAGGTGCATATGGCCCTGAGGTTCACTCAGCCTACACCAAAAATTAGTACCAGGTTAATTCCTGGGGGCAAAGGCGGCCGGGCGTAGAGCTAACCACTCTACCCCATCACGTGCTGAGGTTAACAATGGTGGAAGCCTTTACCTTCCACTCCTCCAAGGGCCTTTATGGCCTGTATGGAGGTGACTTTCCTTTGCTTTTCTTTGCTTTGCTTTGCTTTGCTTTGCTTTGCTTCCCATAACTTGGCATTCATTCCTCAACTGTGTCAAGAACTTTTCCATCATAAACATCTCATGGTATATCTCCTTGTTATTGACCTTTTCTTCCTCTAAGATTCCATCAGAATCATGGTCTACATAAATCTCATCAACTATCAGCAATTCCTCCATTTTGACAGCTGTACCAAATGCTCTCTGCCTTAGGCATGCAGGGCAAACAGAAGTGCTCCACTCCTGAAAACTTATCATCCTAGCACAGACTCTTTATAAGGCTGTTAATGCACAAGTTAAATCATCCATGAAGAAATTTCCTTCCCTACCAACATCTTTCCCATTAATTTTGTGTAATTTCCCTTCTATTTAATTACTGACTGGACATTATCAAAAATTTCTTCTTTTTCCGTGTCTCAAAAACTATTTACCAAACTGCAGTACCTTATTATAACTTCCATATGACCTTCATATTCATCCTTTGACACGACTAATAGGGACGATCATCAAAATGGTTATCATCTTCTCCTCACCATGTAGTAATGAAATCTACCGCATCAAATACGTAGTGATAGTTTTACCATAAATGATGATGATATAGGAATATTGGGCAAAGATTAAAACCCTGGAAGAAAACTGTTGAAATGACATGATCTATAGCTGGCTGAATTGAAATAAATAAATTCATCATCATCATCATTTTCCCTTTTTCTAGGGGAAGTGAGGTCAGAGGAAGTATGGGTCCACTTCTCTCTGGCCTCACCTCTTAAACATCATTGTGTTCCAACCTGGGTTCTGCCATCTTATATTGTTCTCAACTGGATCCATTGTAATTGGCATGTTTCTTAGCTCCTCTTCACTTAAATTTTCAATTATATACCTAGTTTTTTTTCTATATTCCTTCTTCATTCACCCATATAGACCAACCATTATAGCTTTTCTTTTCATTTTGTGACTCATTGTTCCATCTTTATTTTCTTGTATATGGTTTCATTTTCCACATTCCGTCTTTAGTGGAAATACATGTATTTTAAATTTTGCATATATCTACTGGTGTATGATAAATAACAGCAAGAAATTTTCTACATGTTGACTACAAAGAATAAACAAGAAAAAACATTTTATTGTTGATATGATAGTTATCGATAATGTTTTTATTTCTGCTGGTCTAAGGTTCACATTTCTTTGTTAGAACCCATGATATATCTATATATATATATAAAATAAGAGTTTTGTCTGTACATTGCTCAGAATTTGAAAAGAATGGTATTTCTGTATCGATCATGTCCACAGTAACAAGAAAATGCAGTTTTTACTTTTCCGTAATTTCTGTCTGTCTGTCTGTCTGTCTGTCTGTCTGTCTGTCTGTCTGTCTGTCTGTCTGTCTGTCTGTCTGTCTGTCTGTCTGTCTGTATGTATGTACATGCATCACGAGAAAACGGCTGAAGAGAATTTGATAAAAATCGGTATGTAGAGTCAGGGGTTGAGCCGCTACAATCAAGGCTATAAATTATTTTATTCACCCTGAGTGAAATGGTAGTTTAAGGGAAGGCCTAAAATTCAATTCTCAAATATTTATATTATTAGTGGTCATATCGATAAATACTACATAACTACAGTTATGTAAAATTAAATTTCTGATCATTTACGTCTTATGCATTTTTATCATACCGGCTATGATAACAGAGATATTCATGAATTTGGATTTTTGTTGCTAAGTCCATATCAACGCCGAGCCCCGACAAAATGGGTAAACAGAATTTAATGAAAATCGGTATATAGAGTTGGGAAATAAGAAACTACAGTTTAAGCTATAAACAATGTTATTCACCCTGGATGAAATGGTAGTTTATGGGAAGGCACCTAAAATGTAATTTTTAAATACCTATGTTCTTGGTCCTATGGAAAAGTACTACATAACAAAAGTTATAGAGAATATAATTTCCGATCATTTATGTTTTATTCAGTTTTACCGTACCAACTATGATGGTATTTCAGAACCAGAAGACTATTAATAATGAGACGGCCTACAATATCGAAAGCGCGTAACGTAGATCAACAATAACATTACACTGACCGTTGTTTGTTGTAATGTTCTTTGTCTCTTATGCTGTCATTCAACTTCGATAGATGGGATTACAGCCTAACTGAATATTGGCGGGAAATGGCTGAGGAGTTAGATAACTTTCTCCTTTAGCATGCCAATCCTCTGGTTCATACATGTTCTGATACTGCTGGTACGTAACACACCAGCTCATCATAGTATGCCATAGTATGTCATCCACATGACTATCCACTATTTGAACACCCTCCCCCCCGAACACTCATTTAGGAGCCATCTCGACAGATCTTCAGTCTTGATGTGAAAAGTGTAGGCTAGGAAGAAAGCTGGATAAACACAAGGAAAATTGAAGAGACCAAAGGCTAAAAATGAATGCAGGTGATGAAAGATTAGGAACATAGGACACACATAAAACAAGGAAGGGAATCAATCAAGTCAAAATAAGAGTCTTCTCATAGTGAATTCATTCCTATTCCTTTCCTAGATTTCTGTCTTTGATGAGTAAGTAAAAATATTAAAATATATGTCAGTGATCACCTATTTCTTTTCTTTCAGATAAAAGCGCAACAGGTAACAATAGATTCCCTTCGGAAGTCCATAGAAGATAGTGAAATGGAAATTGAAGCAATGAGGGTAAGCAGATTGAATGGATTTTTTCTCTTTCTATACTGTAGAAGGCTCTGTTTTATTCAAAGTTTGTATTAGCATGTTGTATATTATAAAATAATGATTGTATATTACCTTGACTTAACTTCTCACTTTTCGAAATAATTTTATTTACCAAAGGAGTATCCCATTATTCTAGTAGACTTTAAATGAGAAGCCACAGTGTGCGTGTTTTGGCCTTGATAATTGGATTCTGAGCCATTTTGTTAAGTGATATGGTCAACTTTTTAAATGTATATCCTTGAATAACCAAATAACTACCGTAATCTTATTATGAGGAAGTGGTCTCCTTTTGGCTGAATTTTATGTGACTATATTTCTTTTCCTTTCACATACCCTACTTTCATTTGTTTTCCAATTTTGTCTAAAAACCATGAAAGTTATGATGTTAATATTATTCTAGATCATGTTTGAGAGCAGGTCACCATTTATTCAGTTGAATATATCATATAAGTTATATATTTTACAGGTTATTCCAATACAATCCACTCTGTTTTAAAATGTAAATATATACTTGGCTTAACAAAATTTCATGCTCAAATTGTGAAGGATAATAGAAAAGATCAAAACACATATGTTTCATTAAATAACCATAGGTCAGAAATGGATAATTGAGGGTCTGTTTGAAGCGATTGTGAAAGCAAGTATTACATTTCTATTGAATTGTAATCCTTTACAAAAACTGTTCAAAAATAGTAGTAGTAGTAGTAGTAGTAGTAGTAGTAGTAGCAGTAGTAGTAGTAGTAGTAGTAGTAGTAGGTTTTTTTTTTTTTTTTTTTTTTTGTGGCAGGGGGAAAATCTTTTAAAGAAACCACTCTGTGTGGGAGTTGGATTTCCACCAACTAAAAATCCCTGCCCTCTTCACTCAGCCCATTTTGGAACTGCTTGACGGCATGAGATCAGAATGGAGTGATGTATATTATTAAGTTATTCCTTTCTCTTCTTTCTCCTTCGTCCCCATAATGCTTGTTGCCATTGCCTTTACTGTGTTCCAGGCAAGCGGGCTCTCCAACATAATCTGAACCAGATTCCTTGGCGTGAGTCGTCGGTCAAGTTGTTGGCAGGCTTTCCTTCGTTCTTCTTCCCATCAAACACAGTATTAAAAAGTGTGTTCTACTGTATCCCTTTAAGAACAGTAGCGACAACCATCTCCCTGCATCTTTCCCATCTTCATGGCGTATACGCCGAATCTTCCATGTCCTGTCAGGATCTGTGACAGATAGTAATCTACCTGCCGATGTCTGCATTTAAGCCAGTTTCCTATGTCGAGTATTAGCTTTTTTGTCCATTAGCCAACATCGGTTGTACCATCCCATCAGTCTTGCCAGTCTAGTAAGAGTTGGTTCCTCAAGGCTTTCTTTTCTTCAGCAGATATTCCTTTAAATGATTTAAGGTTATGTTCTCAAAGAGAAAAGACAGTAGAGGTATCAAGAATAGCAATGTCAAATCCAAAAAGGTGGAAATAGCTGTAGAAAACCAAAGAGGTTCTATGTCGGATGAGGAGCTGGACATAACCATGAAACTACAGAGTACAAAGACTACAATCCAAAGAGTAGGATTGGAAGAGATGCGACTAGAAATTGAGAATTTAGTCAAGTATAGTGAAGACTTATGAGCATTAGTTAAGATGACTCCTAATACCAAAGCAGAGATAAAGAAAGGCATTAAAGAAATGGGACAAATGGCAGAAATCATTCATAGTCATTCGTGGTAATGGGAACAATTTGATATGAATGAAGATCCAAAGGTTAGGAGTGATCTGGAACAGAGCTCTACCTCTAGTAAGAAAATAACCCGTGATGTTCGGACATAGGCGCAATTCAGTGACGGAGTGCTAGATATAGAGCACACCCTCTTGGAAGCTACTTGCTTTGAAGATTTTGCAAAGCTATTGGATAAGAAATGGGCTGACTGTCTTTGCAGAAACACGCACGTCATCTCTGGAAATATAGGGAAATTGACTGATTGGATATATCAATGGTTGGAAAGCCCAAATATCTTACAAAGGAGGATGGAATTATGAGAAGCATGAAGAATATTCATTCAGAAATCTCCGACTTGCTGAACTCTAATCTGGAGGAAGGTAAGACGGAATTCCTGCACACTGTTACGCAAATCTACACGAGTTGAGGAGGAGAGCAGGAGAAGCTGCGATATGTGTATGTAATACCATATTCATTTAATTAGGAGTGTAAATGACCTGCAGAGGCTGTATTCATGTCTCACCCACTGGAGGGAGATAACTGAGACTCATGCAAGAAAGAAGGTGCTGGTAACTATCCCGGATACCCTTGACCGGAATTATACAAGGAAAATCTTGGACTGGATGTTTCGTAAGAGTGATATCGAAATAGGGTGCTTGGAATCGAGTAAACACAGGTAAAACAGGTTGTTTCTGTGCGGTTAACATCGAAAAAGAAATCCTTAAATGATAATACTCAGGAAACAGTTATGTGCAAAGCTGCGGGCAATACGTATGCTGAATTGCTTAAAACAGTAAAGGAAGGAGTAAACATCGAAAAAATTGGTGATAAAATAAAATGAATAAGAAAAACAGCAAAGGATGACCTTATACTTACTGTAGAAGGCAAAGGAAAAGCTGACGTATTGCAATGTGAGATAACTAAACATGTCAAGGAAATAGAGGTTTCAACAAAGAGGAAGGAGACAACAATTCTAGTGTATGGTATGGATCCGGATTTAAATGAAAATTATCTTAGAGCAGCACTCTCCTTAGGAGCTGCTGTTGAAGAATCACAGATCAATATTATGTCAGTAAGACTGGGGAGGTTTGGAAATCTGAATGCTACCGTAATCTTGCCAACGGAACCATCGAAAATACTGTTAAAGAAAAAGGAAATAAATGTGGGATGGACAGCCTGGATGGTGAAGGAGAGAGTTACAGTTGCAAGGTGTTTTAAATGTCTTGGATTTGGACATAAAGCGCCACACTGCGACGGTAAGGATGACCGGTCACGGAACTGTCTAAATTGTGGACAAGAAGGCCATTTGGCGAAGGATTGTGGGAACGATTTGTTCTGCACCACGTGCCAAGTGCAGGGCCACCGCTCAGTAGTAGTAGTAGTAGTAGTAGTAGTAGTAGTAGTAGTAGTAGTAGTAAAACAACAAATGTCAGCAGTGACATTTCTCCTCTTATAAAGAAATGGATCCATGAGCTTCAGAACCACAAACGTGTCAAGTTGCAGCTTCTGTCTTTCTACATCAAACCATTTGGTTTCATGATATACAGCCAACAACTTCAATCTGAACTTATCAGGCTTATTCAGTATGTATTGGATAAACTTACAATGTTCTTTACGTAGTGGAGTAGTACTGTGAAGGGAAATTGAAAAAGTTGAAAATGAATTTTTAGGAAAGTAAATTGATATTGTACCTTGTGTATCAGGGTTTATTAAAATTGAAATAGAGATTTATTTTTCCCGAATTAAAAAGAGCTAATTTGTTATGTTGGTTAGTGTGGTACTATTATCAAGAATAGCAAATTTGTAATGAAATATTAGTCGGTTTTTGTTGTTCATTAACTGGGATATATCGATGGTTGTAAAGCACACCTGAGAGTTACAAAAAAAAAAAAGGAGACCATAGCTCAAAAGCTAGGGCAAATTTGTCGTTCATAAGCTGAGTTGAATACATTGTTTTTCTGTCAAACTGGTGGAACTTCAAAATTTTCTTGAAGCAGTCATGCGACATGGTTTTGTTAAAAACTGAAGGTTCCCATTCCTTTGACCACATATCATTTACATCTAACAAAGAATAATAAATGGCTTATCAAATCAATCAATCAATCAATCAATCAATCCTGATCTGCATTTAGGACAGTCACCCAGGTGGCAGAGTCCCTATCTGCTGTTTTCCTAGACTTTTCTTAAATGATTTCAAAGAAATTGGATATTTATTGAACATCTCCCTTGGTAAGTTATTCCAATCACTAACTCCTCTTCCTATAAATGAATATTTGCCCCAATTTGTCCTCTTGAATTCCAACTTTATCCTTGTATTGTGATCTTCCCTACTTTTAAAGACACCACTCAAACTTATTCATCTACTAATGTCATTCCACGCCATCTCTCCACTAACAGCTCAGAACGTACCACTTATAATACCAATATTGTTGGACAGTTATTGGACATTATAAATCTTCCAGCTAACTCATTCCTGGTTGCCAGCGTTTTGCCCCAGTGTGCTAAGTTGGGCTCATTAGTTGGTAAATAGCACACCTACCAAGACACATGGCCAGTGCACAACATGGAGGCCACTGTGCAGGCTACCTGGAGCCACCGGAAGTGCCAGTGCACTATGAGAGACCTTGTCTCATTTTCAGAAATTGATGCCTGCCTGGCCATCAGATGATAAAGATGCTGATTCCCATAGAGAATCTCAAATATTTGTTCTGAAGAGTAAATTTATATAAGAGTAAATTTATAAAGTGTATTAGGTTGGCCTTTCCCGCTCACAGTGCTTTCATTGGTTGATCACACGTGTCGTAGCCGGGAGGACTAGAAGTGCACGCCTGCATTGCCAGCATGCTGCGTAAACTTCAATAATTAGGAAAAATAAGTTCAATATCCTATAAATAATTAAAAGATTGGCCTTATTGTAATAAAGTTGTACTTTACATACCACCTGCAATCTGATATAATACTGTTGATAGAAAATAGAAGAAACCATGAGTAAATACATCTTAAAAGCTGGCTGTAAGAACAATACATACACAGAAACACTGGAATAGTTATTGGTTTAATTGCATTTAAAACTCACGTTTTGATGATTTAGGAAGTTGTTGAAGAAGCTGAAGCTGCCCACAGTCAACTCTTTTTCGCTGAATACTTCTTCATAGCATTTATATGATGTTTTTCTGTTGAGGTGACGTATTCTAATAAAAGTCCTAGTTCTGACGTACAGTGATATAATATTCTCGTCAAGTTCTGGAAATTTTGATTTAATTATAGAGAAGTCAAAGTCTGCATTACTCCTTCATATTTAGAGATATAAATCCTGCGAAAACTGCCAAACAGGTATGGGAAAGATTTGGGGTCCTTACACTGGAAAATGGTACATGGAGGAAGAGGAATAGATAAATCAATTTCCTGATACAGCAGTCAACAATCATGCAGAAACAGCTGAACAAAAGAATCTAGTGGGCAGGACCTGCATGCCCGAAGATAGACTGGTGAAGAAGGCACTTTACAAAAAGCCAAACAACAGGTACTCCATTGGATGGCCACAACTACACTGGATGGATGGCCTGGCAGAGAACCTGACATCCTTTGGCCTCAAAAGCACCTGAAGGAACCAGGCACACAGCATAGGAGACTGGAGGAAGTTTCAGCAGCACATGGTCTGCAGGGCCTGTGATTACTGAATATTTTATTGTGTTGTATTTATTAGCATATTGTTAAATGAGCAAAATTAATCAAGCTCTGGAAATAATTTCAGTGTTATTTACATTTCTTGAAGAGAAGGTACAAAATTTGAAATGGATGAACAAAAGAAAACTTGTTTAAAATATGATCCCTGTATGAAAATAAGGAAAGAAAAGAATTGGTTTGTTATGATAATGGATTAAAAAGAAAGAAAGAAACATAGAAAAGAACTGAAAATAAGTCTCCAAAGACTGAATATTACATCTACCCATCATTACTTAAGTCTAACAGAGGAAGTGATGGTTTTCCTCACGGCACTATAGCAAAAAGGATTACAAGACATCTCATTGTATAAGAGAGGTTGACCAAACTGTCCAAGAAAGGTGAAATTAATGAAATTTTCAAATAATGTTTTCATTCTTCCTATTAATATTTATTAGTTACTGTATTAGAACATGCTTAACTACTCCAAGAACAAACACAATACAATTTAACTAGTAAAATGAATTTATTTAAAATATTCAATTAATTTAAAAAGAACTGAACATCCCCAGAAGAAAATAAATCATAAGAAAATAATACAAAATATACTTCCAAGAACAAGGTATAATTTCCCAAGAAGATAAATGTCTTTCATCATCTTTGTTGCCATCTTCCAGAAAGTCAGAAGGAGATGTTCTTCAAAGTTTAAATTAGAATGTTGACACAGTCCCACGATCTCCCCAAAATGCCCAGACCGGTCAGCAAACAAATACAACAAATGTGGAAGCACATATCACCAAAACAGCACAACAAGAAGGAAAATAAAATAAATAAGAACTTACCACAAACAGTGCAGGTGATAACAAAGCCGTGGAACCTGGTTACTGTATTAGAACATGCTTAACTACTCCAAGAACAAACACAATACAATTTAACTAGTAAAATGAATTTATTTAAAATATTAAATTAATTTAAAAAGAACTGAACATCCCCAGAAGAAAATAAATCATAAGAAAATAATACGAAATGTACGAAGGAATCGGCCGATACCCGAAAAATATTTAAAGTAAAACTTACAGCTACATTAACAAACTGTACAAACTTCACATACCTAGGTCTTGTATGTAAATCATTTCGAGATGTCTTCTTTAAATGGAGTTAACAATTTCAATAATTTTAAACATCATACTATTTTTTCATTTTCACAATTAAATAAATTTAATCAGTTTGAAAACCCACTGCTCGAGTAGTTCTCACAAGGAAGGTTGTTCCATCGTACCGAAAGGGCAAATTAAAAAAAAATAGAGTGACATGCTGCAACCTAGTAAAATAGGTAAGAATAAACACTAAGAAATGAACAGTAATAACCGAAAGAAATTATGTTAGGCTACACTGCAGAAAACAAGGAACACCACAAAACAATAATCATCACCACCAAGATGGAGTGATGCCATAATACTCAGTTTACCCAATCACAGGGCACAAGCACGACAATGCAAATTAATGAGAAACAAAAGAAGGAAATGGGATAGTAACACAAGGTTCAAAAGTTGGTAAAATAAATAAATAAATTAATCCACCCAAAGAAACCCGGAAAAGAAGTAATCACTTTAGTCCTTGTGAGAACTTCCTCAGTAAATTACCTTGCCTTGGACAGTTAAAGTATTACCAAATGAAACGAGGCAAAATCCAAATAACACAATAGTAATATAATTCAAATTACTGAAGCTGAACAGCAAAATTATTAGCTTGATTCCAAAACCTAAACTTGTACAGATACCAGTTTTCATAGTTCCAAGAATTTCAGTAACTATTAAAACTCAAGCAAAAGTCAGTTCTTAAAGAAATCGAAAAACACAGTTTTGAAACAGTTTGTATGCCGAATGCAAGTTTTTCCACCTTAAACCAGAACAATCGCAGTTGAAGAGGCGATATGCCCAATGTGAAGATACTCCAGTACTAATAATATCATGCAGAACTTACAATCTTGTAGTTTGGTCAAGGTATCTAATACAGTTGCAGTATTACGACCACGAGGCTTGTGAATCACATAATTCAATCCATAACAAATAAAATTTTATAGGATGTATCAGTTGCTAGAATAAAATAAAACTAAATAAAGCGTTTCGGGTCATTAGGCCAGACTGTTGCAATTAGCCATTATCCATATCACCACTGAATATCATGACGTACAGCTGGCACCAAGCACAATGATCCTGCATCTTTTACCATCAGTGAGCAACAACTCCACACTCTCACCAAGCCACACTTAAATCACCTGGCTCTGCCAGAGAAGATGCGCACGCATACCTCGCCTAGAGACAGAGATCTGACAGTAAGTTCATGACTGCTCCGAAAGCATGCAGTGGCGAACAGACCCACCAACAGAATCCAATAATTGCCGAGAATATAAACAAGCCCAAACTAGTAGGAGTTCTTTCTAAGTACTAATATAAGTAGTACATGTTTCTGGGAACGCTGATTAAATAAATTTAGTCGATACCTTGTAAAAGGTCCAGTTTCACCACTTTCAATGATAAAGGTACCAAGTCAAAAAGGATAATAAAGGAGGGGTTTTTCACTTAAATTTCATCACAATGTAAATGATTATGAAACAACACCATGCAAATACAATTCAGCTGCTCTGAAATATGATGTTCTCATTGGAGGAATAGGGCTTCCTGGCAAAGGGGTAAAGGCCTGCTCCATTCACCCGCAAGAATATGGGTTTCATTCCCCATCAGGAAGTCAAACATTTAAGAAGCGCGATTTCCACTTCTGGAGCAGCACATGGCCCTGAGGTTACCTCAGCCTACAACAAAAATGAGTACCAGGTTAATTCCTGTGGGCCTGGCTGGGCATAGAGCTAAACACTCTACCCCACCAAGTGCCAAGGTTACAGTTAGCTTTATATGTCCAGTATGCTCATGCTGTGACTCATAATTGACAATTTGTTGTATTTCAGAAGTCAAGACGTCCAAGTGAAGACGTTGTCAAAGTTTTACAAGATACAGTGGAAGATCTCCGAAAACAACTAGCTAACCAGTCTGAAGCTGTAAGTAATGAAGAGAGGTAGCAATTGTGAAAACAGAAAAAAATATCCTTTTCAGGGCACAAAGTGTAGGGTAGTAAGCAGGCTGTAGATTCCTTAAGCGTCTTTGGTAAATTCCCATAAATCTTATAAATCCTACTGCTTTTACTATATTTTAACTTTTGTATCTTTTTGTAAATATCTGTGTTATCACAGGTAAATTTCAGTACTTTGTCAGTATTAGTAACTGCCTCACCTAGGACATTATCCTTACATCCAACTATCCTAACATACTGGTGATTTTCTGTAAATCCTCACGTATAAACTTGGCTTGTCTTATTAATGATCCCTGGATGTTCCTCTCGGAACCTGTTTCTGCTTTAAAGCACTTAAAAATATACTTTAATTTTCCCCCAAAATTCATACAACTGTCAAAAATATTTACCATCATGTTATTCTTAGCTAACATTTTTGCTAAATTCAGTTTCCTTGTAAGTTCCTTCAATCTCTTCTTACTCATTCTACTCTTCTTCTTCTCTTCTTACTCAATGTTACTAATTTCTAATTCTATTTCTTTCCAAAATGCACATCATCCTTATTCTCTTTATTTTTCTGTTATAATACAGTGGGTCTTTACCATTCCTTAATACCTTTAATGGTACATACCTGTTTTCACCCATTTTCCTGAACAATTGCTTTAAACCCATCCCATAGGCTGCGGAGGAGCAGATAATAGAACACATTGTTAATGAGTGCCCACTTCGAACATTTAACGGTGATCTGAGGCTTCTACACCAAGTGACTCCGAGTGCTCTGGACTGGTTGTCAAATTTGGACATTTCCATTTGATATTAGATATTTTGTGTACTTGTAAAGCCATACGAGATATACATATTGATAATAATTGATTGTTTAAAATTTCTCCAAGCCTGTTTATTAACCCTGTGGTATTGTCTAATAGTTCTACTTTTACAATACGCCTTTTAATGACATTTATTTTTAACCACCGTATGACAAAAACAACTTCATGATCACATATAACATCTCTCACTTCAGTTTTTCTATGGAGCTCATCTGTTTTTATCAGCACCTAGTCTAGAATATTTTTCCCTGCAGTTCGTTCCATCACTTTCTGATTCAGCTGCCCTTCCCAGATTAACTTCTTTACCATATTTGTTGGTAATACTTTCTGTCATTCGCATTACCCTCCCAGTTAACATTTGGTAAATTGAGATCGCCTGTTACTATAATGTTCCTTTCTGTGTTGTTCACCACAAAGCTATTATCTTAACAAGTAATTCTGCATCAGCATGAGCTCCTCCCTTGCCAGGTCCGTAAACCCCAAAAACATCAATTTGCCTATTATCTACAATCTACCTACAATTTCATGTTTCTCATCCTTAACATTTTTGTAGTTTAAAAATTCTTCTTTTACTAGTATGAATACTCTACCTTCTACTTTTTCTATCCTGTGTCTATGACAAACACTCCAGTTTTTCATTCGTAATATCACTTCCCAGCCATGATTCAACATGTATTACATTATAGGGTAAATTTCTATATATTAAAACAGTTTACTAAAAGCAGCTTTGTCCAATCCGTCTGTCTGTTCTACAAGACCAATTTGCTTTATTCTTGTTTTATTCTCTCTGGAATGACCTGCTGGTGAAGCATGAGGCAGTCATAGGTCTCTAAGTTGATTCAACTTT
Organism: Anabrus simplex; assembly: GCF_040414725.1. Taxonomy (NCBI): domain Eukaryota; kingdom Metazoa; phylum Arthropoda; class Insecta; order Orthoptera; family Tettigoniidae; genus Anabrus; species Anabrus simplex. The sequence continues at coordinate 178,507,929 of NC_090271.1, read as the reverse complement.
GAGTAATCCTAATATCAAGTCACTAAATGACCACTCCAATAATTGCAGGTGAGGGCCTACCCTAGTTCGCAGTACAATCTGTACTTAGCAGGTTGCATACAGTTAGAGAGCAATATCTATACCAGTACTGTTTATGTCATCACTGACCTAAATAATAATAATAATAATAATAATAATAATAATAATAATAATAATAATAATAATAATAATAATAATAATAATCATCATCATCATCATCATCATCATCGTATGGCCTCAGCTACCATGTGCAGACATTTCGATTTGATACCATCTGGCTGTCTGCTCATCAATTTCGACGTTCCTTTTTACTCTAGGTCCGCTAGATGGCAGACAGAGTAAACTGGATCTCTCTTGGGCGTCTATGGCTGAGATTTAATTAATTTTGTCAGGTAAATACCAAATGTATTACCAGAGATCTTTTACATGCCGACATCGTACGACATGGAGTGTCGAATGGACTTTTTTCCACCCTTCAAAAATCTGACTACCTCTGCCGGGTTTGAACCTCCTATCTTGGGATCCGGAGGCCGACACTCTACCATGGATCCACAGAGACAGCTAAATCTTAATTATTATTATCTTAATTATTTCTAATTTCATATGCTTTTCAGTGCTTGAAACTGATCAGGACATGTCCTATCACTTTTGTCTTCCCTGCATTTTTCAATAAATTATCTTATACTGGTATATATCGATGGCTGTAACTGTTTTATTGAAGTCCCAGACCTGGATCTCATTGTACTTCTGTAGGAGCATTCCTCCAAAATACTTAGTAAAATTTTTAATACTTTTAGGATAAATTGCAGAGTCATTTTTTCTAATATAAAAATGTTTGACCCTATTACATCCTTGCCAGGTTTTTCCTTTTAAATGAGTGAGATATGAAAGGGCATATGAAAGTAGAACTAGCTGTGTTGGAGTGAATGTTTTAAATTAGATGAGATAATATTATCCCTGAACATGCCTCAAGATACCTCCTGAAGTGCTGAGAGGAAGGAGTCAGGTCTTTTCTTGTACTCCTTTTTTAACATGTTAAATCTTATCAATTTACAAAGGAAGAAAGCCTATCAAGACTTGACTGTAAAATGTTTTGATATTAAATTAAACCATATAACAGTTTACTTGTAATGTCTTCAGTATGATTTCCATGTACCAGTCTCGAAAGCCAAGAATAACGGGCGAGAGGATTCGTCATGCTGACCACATGAGACCTTGTAATCTGCAGGCCTTTGGGCTGAGCAGCGGTCGCTTGGTAGGCCAAGGCCCTTCAAGGGCTGTAGTGCCATAGGGGTTTGGGGGGTATGATTTCCATGAGCATTGAACATTTTAGGGAGAAGATTACAGAACCTTAGGCAATCACTAAAGTGTTGAGTGAAGTTCATTGAAATGTAACTCGATGTATCTGTTTAGGAAAAGGGTCTGTTAATTTGAAATATAGACACCTTAATCATTAAATTAATGCAGATTATTAGACAAATTTCACACATGCAGTGAAGCTCCAGAAGAAAACAAAATTATTTTGCAGTTGAGAGACAATTTTAGATGAGATAACTTCTACTTCTCTCTTTTTAAAAGTTGTAAATTCTTCCTTTGTCTATCTATCTATCTATCTATCTATCTATCTATCTATCTATCTATCTATCTATCTATCTATCTATCTATCTATCTATCTATCTATCTATCACAGAGGTGCTCATCTAAGCGTCTGTTGATGCTAGCCCAGTGCGACCAGGCTGGCCTGACGTAAATGTGGGCAGCTTACGTAACACGCATACGTCACGGTGAAGCAAGAGAGTAAACACACTTTGCAGGAAAGCGAGGGAGCAGTGACGTTCAATTGCGATTATAAAGCTCTTCTCCACTGCTCAGCAAAGTGCTGATTGGGTTACATTATTTAAAATAAAACACTATAATCACAACCAAAAACTGACCTTTTCTAGATATTCTGGTTTGATTTATACTGTGCTCAATATAAATAGTCAGTTTTATTTTCTTATATTTATTCATTAAAAGAAAACTGACACATTATAATTTTTGTGTTACAATCTACAAAGGAACAGGGTTTTTAAGTGTACAAGCTAGATTTACAATTCCTTGGATGGGAATGACAGTATTTTCATTAAAAAAAAAAAGAAAATTCCTGTTGTTCATTAAGCAAAAAGTAATTACATAATGCAACAATGATTTTGCACACTGTTGTAGTGTTGTGTGACTTGCCCTGTTCACTGCATTTCTGATTTAAAAGGCGTCTGGCCTCTAAATGGCGAGAAGGAGTTTCATCACGAGTGAGGACATAGATATTTACTATCCAAGATGAAAGTACATCAACAACAACAACAACAACAACAACAACGTAAATGTATCTACCAGATAGGTGTACAGAATGCCTTCAAATAAATAACTTCATAAGCATGATTGAATTGCTGGTGAGTTTATCAGATATTTTAAACCCAAACAACCGCAAGCCAATTTGAGTTTGTAGGCCTAACACTTTATTGTTTCCAGTCAATATACATAAACTACAATGAATAGAAATAACATATATCTTACAGCGTAAATTGAAAATGATTTGGATTTCTGCCTGTTTCATTCATTATTTCGTGCCACCATTTCTAATTTGAGTATCGCTGCAGTGATCGAGAGTGACTGGGATAACATTCTCCCAACCTTCACAGCCTGTGACAGCATACGCTGCGCTCATTGCCTGCCAGCCCGCCCAGTTACAGTGCTAGGCATCTGCAGGACGGAATGCCCAGCGTTAGCACCTCTAATCTATCACCTTTGTTGTACTGTAATTCACAATTTTTGTTTCACTGTTAAAGTTATTTTAGCATTTCAAATTAGACAAAAAGTGATAATTTTAGAATTATTTGACTTAATTTTAATTCTCTTCTGCCTTTCTTTCAGAAAAAATACCACCTGCAAACAATAGATTCACTTAAAAAGGCATTGGATAAAGCACAACTAAATCAGGTATGCAGAGAAAACAATTTTTTAAAATATATTGTCTGTTTCAAGAAAACCCAGTGTTTTGGATTACTTTGGCTAAAAATATTAATCAATACAAATCTTAACAGTTAACATACCATATGTAATACCTTAGTTGATTCTATAAAGAGATAATCTATCTTGTAACCTTCTGAAACTGATACTGCATTCCCCAGTTCCAAAATTGTCAAACATCTGGGCACTGTGATTTGTTAGTCTAAGATATACAGTAGTACATCCTAAGCAGTAGTTACATTCTAAGCAGTAGTATGTGATGAGTTTCATGCATTGCAAGACTAACAGCTTATTAGTGTCAGATATTCAGCACTCCACCAAATGGAAAATTTAATAAACATAACATAACTTTATTTTTCTGTACATCCAGTGCCATTTTTACTTAACTAATCACATACTGTCTCCTAGATCTTAGAGGTTGCCAAGTTTCAAAAAATAAACAAAAACATTTCACTTGGTTTTAATAACATTCTCCCACCAAGTTAACGGATGTAGAACAATTAACTTATCATAGTCCTGGAAACATCATCAATTCTGCTCTCACCTGAAACAAACAAAAACAAACAAGTTCAAGTTAATCCAAATATCTTTTTGGCACTTTAAGAATCCTTCCTTTACTTCTCTTACGTCACTTACACTACCCCACAACACATCACTAATCTTCTTTCATAGTCTGCTCAGTCATCCTTTCACTGTCTAAAATAGGTTTAATCTCTGATGTAGGTTCACTACCTTTGGCTTGTAGAAGGAGGTAGAGTCTTTGAACTGAGCGCAAAACTTCTCCTGAGGCAGTTTTTATGCAAACAAGATGGGTGACTCCATTCTTTCTGGGCAGAAGTTGTAGGACCTTTCCCACAGGCCAATCTAATCTCTTTGAGGTGCCATTGCCAATGAGGACATCATCAACCTGAACATTGTTTTTTAGTTGCTTGACATCTATTTATCTGCTTTTGCAATTGACCCAAATACTAACTGTAGAACCTCTTTCTCAGATTCTGCTTGAGTGTTAATCTGTACTTCAATCTCTTGTTCAAATTGAAGGACTCGATTACATCAGTCTCAGGTACAGCAGCTTCACGAATATCCTGAAAAAACATGGAGGCATTGCTGCTCCCGTTTCATTTTAATTATCAGTTGTATATGCCAAAGGTCTCGAGTTTACTACACTCTCACAGTCACATAGCACTGTTTCCATCTCAGAGTAGGTGAGAGATGATTGTCCTAGTGTTCTCTGAAGCAACCTTTTCATAAATCCCATCAAACTCCCCCACCAACCTCCCCTCCCCATCAGGCAGCAGTTTATGGGTTGAATTTCCACTTTATTCTCTCCACTAAGCAGTAATCACATACCTTTTACCAATCAATTTGACTGTATTGTTCATAGGGGAAACTCCTGTTTTTGCTTCAATCAACTGCTCATATACTTGCTGAATCATTTTTACCCTCAAAAACACAGCTGCAGCATAAGCATATATGTTGGCATCACAAAATATATTCAACTCTTTCAAAGCTGCAAAATCATCTACCCGTTGTGCAAATCTGTTGGCAATGCCTTGATCGACCTCTTCATCCCATCCAATTTTTAAACTCCATAATTATCTTAAGATAAGTTTCGGTTCTAGGGTCACAGGAGATGAAAAATCAATTGGATCTAACACCTTATAGTCTGTGGAAAATTAGTCCTTTTGTTACTTTTCTGTAGAGAATTCTGGAAATAGTCTGGGCTTATGGCCAGAGTGTCATGTTTTCTGTCCCAGATGAAACCAAGTACATTAGTGAGACAAGCCTCTGTAAACACATCTGAATCTGTGAATGTCCATCCATGTAATTCGAACTAGCCATCCGCCACGATAGAGGTGGCCTCTCAAATGATTGTTTTAAGCTGATCTTCATCATTAAGGCTAGTGACTACATTATCAACATAAAAGCAATCCAAAAGACCTTTAATTGTGCTCCCAGACTATGCAGAAACTCCACATACTATCAGTGGATGGGGATATTCCTCATTGCTTAAACCCTGGAAATAATCCCACCTGTGAAGGATGGTGGTTTGGTCATATAGGGTTTGATAATTGTTGTCTTTGATTTACATTACGTGACCAACATCTTGGGTCACTCTATGATGGGATTTGGCAAGGTTATAGATCTTGTTTGCTCCATCTGATGTATCCAACTGATTGTAAACGTCTTGGTAATAGTAGTTCTTTTCAGTAGTGACTGCACATTTGGCAGCTGATTTGAGAGTTTTATAATTCTGGAGATCCTCGCTAAGTCATGTTTATCGCAAGATCTTAAAAGCTTCTGTCTTTGCTTTGATGGTTGTCTGAAAGTCCTTGTTTCACCACCAAATCCTCTTATCAGTGTACTGTTTCCCTGGGTTTGTCTTTCCAAGTGTTTCAGCTGCTGTTCAGTGTATACGATCAGTGATTTCATTCCACATGGTCTCAGCTGGCTGGTCAGTATTTATGTCGAACGTACTTAGCTTTGATATTAGTTGCTTCCTCTGCTGTGTTAGTTTCCACCATTTTATCTTCTCTGGACCAGTCACATGGACTCTTGTTGAATGTAGCTACCTCATAGCTTGCACATCAAGAACAAGCAGGCATTGTTGAGGTGCTTTGTTATCAGACAGAATTACCCTGGCATTTGTTACTATCTTGAGGTCATGCATATACATCAGCCAGTAGTCAATCTGAGTGGACCTTTCTCCACTGGTATAAGTTACCAGGTGGATAGGTCTTTTATTAAATTATGTATCGGCTATAATTAGGTCACGGGCTTCAGTGCAGTGTAGAATCCTATATCCATCATCATTTCTACTTCTGTAGCCATAGCCACTGTGACACTGGTTGTACCCATCCATGGCTTCTCTCACATGTCCATTTAGGTCTCCACCAATAAACAGATGCTCCTCAGAAGGGGCTGCTTCTATATAAGTGCCGAGTTGTTCCTAAAAATCATCTTTATCCTCATCGAGTCATCCAGTTTGTGGAGCATAGTAGGAGATTATTTGCATATTCATTATTTGAGATTCAATCCTAATCAACATAATTCTATCTATATACACTGACTGACAGAGCAAATGCAACACCAAGAAGGAGTGGTCAGAACTTTATGCCAGTTGCAGGGTAGACTGACGTCACTGAGGTATGCTCATGATGTGAAATGTGCCGCTGTGCTGCGCACGTAGCGAACGATAAATGGGACACGGCGTTGGTGAATGGCCCACTTCGTACCGTGATTTCTCAGCCGACAGTCATTGTAGAACGTGTTGTCGTGTGCCACAGGACACGTGTATAGCTAAGAATGCCAGGCCGCCGTCAACGGAGGCATTTCCAGCGGACAGACGACTTTACGAGGGGTATGGCGATCGGGCTAAGAAGGGCAGGTTGGTCGCTTCGTCAAATCGCAGCTGATACCCATAGGGATGTGTCCACGGTGCAGCGCCTGTGGCGAAGATGGTTGGCGCAGGGACATGTGGCACGTGCGAGGGGTCCAGGCACAGCCCGAGTGACGTCAGCACGCGAGGATCGGCGCATCCGCCGCCAAGCGGTGGCAGCCCCGCACGCCATGTCAACCGCCATTCTTCAGCATGTGCAAGACACCCTGGCTGTTCCAATATCGACCAGAACAATTTCCCGTCGATTGGTTGAAGGAGGCCTGCACTCGCGGCGTCCGCTCAGAAGACTACCATTGACTCCACAGCATAGACGTGCACGCCTGGCATGGTGCCGGGCTAGAGCGACTTGGATGAGAGAATGGCGGAATGTTGTGTTCTTCGATGAGTCACACTTCTGTTCTGTCAGTGATAGTCACCGCAGACGAGTGTGGCGTCGGCGTGGAGAAAGGTCAAATCCGGCAGTAACTGTGGAGCGCCCTACCGCTAGACAACGCGGCATCATAGTTTGGGGCGCTATTGCGTATGATTCCACGTCACCTCTAGTGCGTATTCAAGGCACGTTAAATGCCCACCGCTACGTGCAGCATGTGCTGCGGCCGGTGGCACTCCCGTACCTTCAGGGGCTGCCCAATGCTCTGTTTCAGCAGGATAATGCCCGCCCACACACTGCTCGCATCTCCCAACAGGCTCTACGAGGTGTACAGATGCTTCCGTGGCCAGCGTACTCTCCGGATCTCTCACCAATCGAACACGTGTGGGATCTCATTGGACGCCGTTTGCAAACTCTGCCCCAGCCTCGTACGGACGATCAACTGTGGCAAACGGTTGACAGAGAATGGAGAACCATCCCTCAGTACACCATCCACACTCTTATTGACTCTGTACCTCGACGTGTTTCTGCGTGCATCGCCGCTCGCGGTGGTCCTACATCCTACTGAGTCGATGCCGTGCGCATTGTGTAACCTGCATATCGGTTTGAAATAAACATCAATTATTCGTCCGTGCCGTCTCTGTTTTTTCCCCAACTTTCATCGCTTTCGAACCACTCCTTCTTGGTGTTGCATTTGCTCTGTCAGTCAGTGTATATAAAATAACTTGTCCTGACTGACTGACTGATTCATCATCGCCGATCCAAAACTACTTGGCATAAAGAAATGAAATTTTGGGGATACATTCATATTACAATGTAGGTGCTCGCTAAGGGAGGGTTTTTTATTATTCCATCACTAAGGGGGTGAAAAGGGGGTTGAATTTTTTAAATGAGTGTATCTATATCTTGAAAAGTGAACAGTTTAAAGACAGAAACACTGGTATTTGGAATCTCCTTTAAAAATAAAGAAACACATATTCTTTTTGTTTTTGGAAAATCCTGGTAAGGGGGTGAAAAAAGGTGAAAAAGGGGTTGAATACCTTTCATGTGGATACTTGTATCTCAAAAACTGAAGATGTTAGTCATTAAAATTGGTATTTGGAATCTCCTTTAAAAATTAAGAATTGTTTTTGGAAAATCTACTGAAGGGGTGGTGAACAGGAGTGACAAATGGGCTGAATTCTTAAACTGAGTGTATCTCAAAAACATAACATGTTACAGATGTGAAATGTGTTATTTGGAATCTGCTGCAAATATAAAGGAACATGTATAATTTGTTTTCTGAAAATCCACATAAGGGAAGTATTAAAGGGGGTTAATTTTTAAAAACCCCTGTGGGTGGGGGATGCAGACAAAGAATACACTCACGGTATCCCCTGCCTGTCATAAGAGGCGATTAAAAGGGGCAACCAAGTGATGATTGTATTAGAACTATGAAACTACTTGTGATTAGTACCATCACGTGAGGAACAACATGGGTTGCTTTTACTTGCGCGTAGTACCGCTATGTTAGATACCAAATAGATTTGTGATTAGTAGCAACAGAGTGCATTGTCGGCTTCTACAATACCTGTGATTAGTACCACTTTGGGAGCGATACCATGGTTCTGGCTTGCCTATGATTAGTACCCATTATACGAGGAAAACCACGAGATAGTGCAGGCCCCTGTGATTAGCACACGTATGTGATGAGCACCATAGGTTTGCTTTGCCTTGTAAATGGTGCCGCAATGTGCGAAATACCATAGGTCTGTAATCCAGGTGCGAATTTCATTACCTGTAAGTAGTACCATACTGTGTGGAATGCTGCGAGTCTACGCTACTTTTGATTAGTACCACAACATGACAAATACAATATTTCTACTTTCCTAGCAATAAGCACCATTAAGAGGGGCCGATGACTTGGATTTTTGGACCCATTTAGACTAAAAGCATCATCGATTCTGTATTATGCTATAGGCGCAGTCACTTGGTCAGTAACACTATTGTTTCACGTCAGTTTCTGTAAATGCGAGACATTGCAAGTTGGATCCACTGATTGTTTTAAATTTATATCCATCCATTTATTCTTCATCCTCACGTTTTGAATTCTGGTCAATGGAGGATTTTGGACTTTTAATTTGTCATTCCATTTTGTCTCATTTCGTACCATTAGGGGCCAATGACCTAGATGTTAGGCACCTTTAAACAACAAGCATCATTATCATATAAATTTTTAAAATGAGCATATATACAGTATATATAAAAAAAACTTAACATATTACAGACATGGAAATTGGTATTTTCAGTCTCTTTTAAAAATAAAAGTAAGATGTATTCGTTTATTTTCAAAAAAATCTTCATGGAGGGGGAGGAGTTAAAAAGGAAAAAATGGAAAAATGGAAAAATGAATAAATTAAAAGGACTACAAAAATGCTGCAAAGTTTGGGCTGGGAAGAATTGGGAGAAAGAAGACAAGCTGCTCGACTAAGTGGTATGTTCAGAGCTATCAGCAGAGAGATGGCGTGGAATGACATTAGTACACGAATCAGTTTGAGTGGCATCTTTAAAAGTAGGAAAGATCACAATATGAAGATAAAGTTGGAATTCAAGAGGAAAAATTGGGGCAAATATTCCTTTATAAGAAGGGAAATTAGGGATTGGAATAACTTACCAAGGGAGATGTTCAATAAATTTCCAATTTCTTTGAAATCATTTAAGAAAAGGCTAGGAAAACAACAGATAGCGAATCTACCATCTCGGTGACTACTCTAAATGCAGGTCAGGATTGATCGATTGATTGATTGATTGATTGATTGATTGATTGATTGATTGATTGATTGATTGATTCATTCATTCATTCATTCATTCATTCATTCATTCATTCATTCATTCATTCATTCATTCATTCATTCATTCATTCATTGGCTTCCAACATCTTTACAAGCTGTCCAGTGGCCACCTATGTAGTATTTGCTTCCATATACCAGGTTGGCTAGAAAATATCTGTAAACTTGCTTTTTTCTTACAAAATACAGGGTTATTAAAAAATATGGACCTAATTTCATTAATTTGTATATCATAAAATATACATTGGACATGAACAACCTACATACCAATGAACAGTGGAAGATTCAAAGTTTTGTTAACCACAGGTTAACCACAGGTTCAATATATGCCTCCTGTGCTGCACGGCAAACATCTAAGTGGTAGCCAAACTACTTCTACATGCAAGAAAGAATGTCTCGTGTTACTGAGTGTAATGCAGCAGTGATGCGGTTTAGCAAGTCGGCCAGAGTTGTTAGTAGAGTGGGATGTAAACCACGTCCGTAACATAGCCCCACAGAAAAAAGTCACACGGCGTGAGATCGGGTTGATCTCAGTGGCCAGAGGTGTAGAGCCAGGTCTCCTCCTCCTATGTAATCTAGCCATCACCGAGGAAGGGATTGATTTAACAGTCTTTGGACATCAAGGTGCCAATGCGGCAACCCTCCATACTGTTGGAAAAAGAATTCTTGTGACTCTTTGGTAAGTTGAGGAAAAAGCCATTGTTCCAACATGTTCAGGTACGCTATTCCACTTCAGTCAGTCAATACTAATCTGCATTTAGGGCAGTTGCCCAGGTGACGTATTCCCCATCTGATGTTTTCCTAGTCTTTTCTTAAATGATTGCAAAGAAATTGGAAATTTATTGAACATCTCCCTTGGTAAGTTATTCCAATTCCTAACTCCCCTTCCTACAAATGAATATTTGACCTAATTTGTCCTCTTGAATTCCAACATTTATCTTCTTATTGTGATCTTTCCTACTTTTAAAGACACCACATAAACTTATTTGTCTACTAATATCATTAATACCAATATACTATACATAAATTTTCCAGCTGACTCATTCCTGGTTGCCAGCGTTTCGCCCCAGTGTGCTGAGTTGAGAACATCAGTTGATAAATAGCACACCTACGAAGATGCGTGGCTAGTGCATTTAAAATAGTTTCTTTAATAGATTTACACAAGTCAATACAGGATCAAATAAAATACCTATTATGATTAAGTTTATCAACAGTAGCTAGCATATTGTGGAGGCCACTGCATAGGCTACTTAGAGCCACTGGCAGTGCCAATGCAATATGAGAAATTTTGTCTCATTTTCTAAAATAGATGCCTGTCTGGTGTGCTGTTTACCAACTGATAAACCCAACTTAGTACATTGGGATGAAATGCTGGGAACCAGGAATGAGTTAGCTGGAAAATTTATAATGTCCAGTAATGGACCAACTATATTGATATCACATACCACATAGTCAAGCAGCTGGTCCCCTTTCTCCCAAGTCTTTCGAGAGCCCAAACTTTGCAACATTTTTGCAATGCTACTCTTTTGTTGGAAATCACCCAGAACAAATTGAGCTGCTTTTGTTTGGATTCTTTCCAGTTCTTGAATCAAGTAATCCTGGTGAGTGTCCCATACACTGGAACCATACACTAGTTGGAGTCTTACTAGAGATATGCCTTCTCCTTTACATCCTTACTACAATCCGTAAATACCCTCATACCATGTGTAGAGATCTGTACCCTTTATTTTCAATCACATTTATGTGAATACCACAATGAGGATCTTTCCTTATATTAACACCTAGGTACTTACAATGATCCCCAACAGGAAATTTCACCGCATCAATGCAGTAATTAAAAATGAGAGGTCTTTTTTAATTTGTGAAACACACAACCAGACTTTAACCCCGTTGATCATCATACCATTGCCTACTGTCCATCTCACAACATTATCAAGGTCATTCTGCAGTTTCTCACAATCTTGTAACTTATTTATTACTCTATACAAAATAACATCATCCACAAAAGGCCATATCTCTGATTCCACTTTTTTTACTCTTATCATAAAGGTCCAATAATGCTGCCTTGAGGAATTCCCCTCTTAATTATTACAGGGTCAGATATAAAAGCTTTGCCTACTCTAATTCTCTGATTTCTATTTTCTAGAAATATAGCAACCCATTCAGTCACTCTTTTGTCTAGTCCAATTTCACTCATTTTTGCCAGTACTCTCCCATGATCTACTCTATCATACACCTTAGATAGGTCAATAGATATCTGCTATATCTTGCTGAATTCTTACAAGTTGAGCTTCAGTGGAATAACCTGTCCTAAACCCGAACTGCCTTCTGTCGAACCAGTTATTAATTTTGCAAACATGTCGAATATAATCATACGAAATGCTTTCCCAAATCTTACATGCAATGCATTCAAAATAACGGGCCTGTAATTATCAGCTTTATGTCCATCACCCTTTCCTTTATGCACAAGGGCTACTATAGTAACCCTCCATAACAATAATCAAATAAGTACTTCAGCTATCATACTATATTCCCACCCATTGTCTTTTGTATATCCCCAGAAATCTTATCAATTCCAGCTGCTTTGCTAGTTTTCAAATTTTGTATCATATTGTAAATGTCTTTGTTATTGTAGGTAAATTTCAATACTTCATTTTCCTTGTAAAAAACACTCTTTACATACTGCTGACTGAATGCACCTTCCTTCTCTATATCCTCACATACACACTCCCCTTGTTCATAAATGATTTCTGGAATGTCCTTTTTCGAACCTGTTTCTGCTGTTTTTACTAAAATTTGTATGACTGCCAGTTATGCTTGCCATCATGTTATCCTTCGCTGACTTCTTTACTAGATCCAATTTCCTAGTAAGTTCCTTCAATTTCTCCTTACTTCCACAGCCATTTCTAACTCTGTTTCTTTCCAAACTGTTCCTCCTTCTTGGTCTTTTTACTTCTCTGTTATACTGTAATATAGTGGGTCTTTACTATTCCCCACCACCTGATTTCACATTCCTCGACAATTGCTTTAAACCAATCCAAGAGTCTGTTCACATTTTTATTTACCATTTTCCTCTGATCATAATTACTTTTTAAAAACTCCCTCATGCCTGTTTTATCAGCAATATGGAACTGCCTAATAGTCCTACTTTTAAGACCTTCCTTTCTATCGCATTTATTTTTAACTATGACAAAAATAGCTTTGTGATCACTAATACCATCTATTACATCAGTTTCTGTATAGATCTCATCTGATTTTACCAGCATAACGTCCAAAATATTCTTCCCTCTAGTTGGTTCCATCACTTTCTGAATCAGCTGTCCTTCCCATATTAATTATATGCCATTTGATGGTCATGCTTTGTGTCATTTGCATTACCTTCCCAACAGACATTTGGTAAATTGAGATCACCTGCTAGAATCATGTTCCTTTCCATATCATTTCCCACATAGCTTATTAACTTATCAAATAAACCTGAATCAGCGTCAGCGCTTCCCTTTTCCGGTCTGTACGCTCCAAAGACATCAAGTTGCCTATTATCTTTAGAGATGAGCCTTACACATAGAATTTCATGTTTGTCATCTCCAACTTTTTCATAGATTACAAATTCTTCTTTCACAAAATGGATACTCCCCCTTGTACTATTCCTATCCTATCTTTATGATACACACTCCAGTTGCATGAGAAAATTTCTGCATCCATTATATCATTTCTTGGCCATGACTCAACTATTACAATATCTGGTAAGTATATATCTATTAAATTACTTAATTGTATTCCTTTCTTTACATTGCTTCAACAGTTCAACACTAACATATTTATGACATCCCAACATGACTTCCAGATTCCTGTAACCTTATCACCGCTCCTCAGACCACCCCGTTTTTGTGAATGTACCTCCCTATAACTCTTCTAAAGAAGTTTCCTAACTTATGCGAACCACTGTGGTTTAAGAGAAGGCCATCTGAGCACAGATCCCTATCCCCTACCCACCCATTAGGATCTAGAAATCTCACTCCCAGTTTCCCACAAACCCACTCCAGAGTCCCATTTTAATCCCCCATCACCCTCCAGTCAGTATCTCTCCTACACAGTATTCCACTGATAACAATTGCTGCTTCCTTAAACTTCATCTGTGCTTATTACTATTATTATTTCGTATGGCAAAACAAGGATACATTATAAGTACATATAAATACATATTTCTTAAATAAGTATGTGATTTACAAGTCAGCATTCAAAACTTAATGTCCAGACTTTTCAGCCAGTCCACTGCTTCTGTAGAGGCACTATGTAATTCTTTAACGGATCCACTGAATCTTCAGTCCATAACAACATGCTGGATGGTCTGAGGCACATTATCACAGTCGCAGAATGGGTCTTCAGATTTTCCCCACTTGTGAAGCCAGAATTTACACCTTCCATGGTTTGTTCTGATTCTGTTTAGAGATGTCCATTCCCTTCTCGGTAAGTTGAAACCAGGAGGAGCTCTACAAGGATGGTGGATTAAACCTAGGTGGTCAGGATTTGAAGAGGTCCATTCTTCGTGCCAGATCTCATCAGCATCAAAATGTGTTTCCAGGAGCTTCTCGCCTAACTTCCATGATGTGTTTCTGGTCTTTAACCTCTTCGGTTTCTGAGGATTGCAGTCCTGATGTAAGGGCAGTTGAGGGTTACTGCGACATTTTTGCCATTCTCTTACTAGAGCCAGTTCTCTTCGTATGTGAGGGGGATGGATGTTGGATAAAACGGGTAACCATTTTAGGGGTGTCGATTTGATGGTGCCTGATATTGTCCTCATGGTATCATTCAGTTGTGTATCAACTTTTGAATTATATACACTGTTAAGCCACACAGGGCAGCAGTATTCTGCAACTGGATAGATCAAGGCAAGAGCTGATGTTCGTAGTACTGTCGCGTTTGCTCCCCATCCTGTTCCACTGAGCTTGTGTAATATGTTGTTCCTTGTTTTTATCTTGGCTGCAGTGTTAGAGAGGTGTTCCTCTGCTTAATGGATATCCCAGCAAATAGAGGATACATTTAGCTTCATCTGTGCTGCATTTACCATATGCCACACATCCCCAACTATGTTGGTACTTATACCTGCTTGCCTTACATTGTTGGTACCAACTTGAAACACTACCACCTTTTCCTTTCCTCCACCTTCTCTTCTACTTTCCTCAACATCTGCCTTAACCTAATTCCTGGATAACACTCTACCTTGGTGTCCTTTCCTCCACACACTTTCCCCACATGTCTAACAATGGAATCCTCCATGACCAGAGCCTCAACCCTACCCAGCTCATTAATTTGATCCCCTCTCCTCCTGGTCAGCCCTATCTTTCCTGACGGTTGCAGGAACTACTTCCTCCTCCCTTTTCTCTCTCCCATGACTGTGTTCCATCTCTCTTTTCCTATCCTCTACTCTACATTTTCCTTTCCTACCTTTTCCTTTCCATCTACTTCCACATTTCTCAGCAACAGTTCCCTCTTCCTTATCTCTGTCGTTCTACCTACAGTGACTCATACCGATTTCTCAGACACCTGTCCTGAATTCTGATCTCGAATAGAGCCCTTAGTTTGTAATGTCCTTCCCCTTAAAACATTATACCACCTGTCTTCTACAATCCCCCCTTTCCTTCCCATCTCTCTTTTATAATTATTGTATCCTGTACATTGTCAAGGGAGGCCTACTTTCCTTCCTGTCCTCTGAGAGATTCCTAATTATCTCCCTCAAATTCTCCAACTCCTCCCTCATACTCCTTAATGCCTGACCACACCCACAGTTCCTACACTTGCACTCCTTAGCCATTCTTTATGGAATAATGAAAAAAAAAAAAAAAAAAGGTTAGTGCAGAAAGATCACTCAACAATAAGGTAATTAATATACTACTATACTACAATACTACTTAGTTGTACTATATTTTTATCCTACAACATCCGAACAGGATGGAAACTGCCATTGATTACAGAGCATAAGCATGCTTATTTCTAATAAGATACTACAATAATTTTTATATTACGTTCATCATACCTTATTACAATAAGAAAATAAGTATGCTAATTTCTAATAAGATACTACAATACACTACAAAAAATTTTAAACTTTGTTCAGACGTATCCTAATTACAATAGATTAATAAGCACAAAGAGATATGAAAATTGCAATTAAAGTTTGAAATTTGCAGATTGATATTAGTACCTACTTTTTTTTTATCCTTCTGTGCTCTAATAGAAATGAAAAGTATCAAAAAGTTACCATACACAAAGGTACACACGAATATAACAGGCAACATATTAACTAATATACGGTATGCACACTACAATTCTCAGCTGAAATGTGGTTATGTTATTATTACAGCTGGTGGATTAGTATTATTTTCCCTACTCTGCAGGGCGGAGAATAAATGTGTCCTTAACCCTCTGGTGGTCACGCTTGAAAATAAAATACCAGTAGTCGTGTGGATTACAATATTGCAGTCCAATTTTCAGTGGGTATTTTATTAACTATTTTTTGTTTTCAAATGTTGAGTTCTGAAGTTATAAGAAGGATGGAGTATGATATATATATATATATACTATTCAGAGACAAGTACACAAAATATCAAATATTTTGACACAGCACAAAAAATTTATTTAATTTTAAATTTTAAATAGAAATTTGGTAACATATCCCGCACTGGATAAAAACATGAAATATTTGATAACAGGTGAGCATTTTTCTAGAATTGATTGTTTATAATATATTCAGTTTTCCTATCCTGCACAATGCTGTAGCTATACAATCAAACCAACACAACTGAAGCATTCTAATCTCAACCTGAGCCACAGTCATGTTCAGCACTCGAACATTTCATACAAACCTTCTTCATGTGCTCTTGACACACCCAATTCCTGCACTTAACTGCAGTGCTGCTGGGTGCTCTTGTTCCTCTGTCAACTTCAAAGAAAACATTGTTCTACATGTCCTTTAGCTGGTTCAACTGGCATTGTAGTCTCTTCCTGAATGCCAAGTAGCAGGTTTCCATGCACACTTATTGCACTTGGTACTGCTTTGCACATTATTCTCCTCTCCATTTCTGGTTTCATAAGTGCCAAGCTGAGATTTTGTAGGAATGATCTTGTTATCTTCTCACAATTATTGTTTTTCCCCCCCCCTTTTTAATATACATTCAGAGCATTTATGGCAGCGGTGTTCCTAACAATACCTCACTGCAGTCCCCGTTTTCATCTTCTGGGTCTTCTAATAACCACCGACATAGCTGTTTTTCACTCATAATTACCAGAGAATACTAATTTGACTGTCACAGAACGCATGCACCACAAAACGTCCCCTCTAAAGCACAGTGACTCATACACCTGCCACTTCACAAGTAGTTCCGTTAATAGTCACGTGGACTACATTTGTAATCTGTGTTAACTCTTTGGTATGCCATTGGTACACTAGTGGTCAATGATGTAATATTTCATGGTGATTGTAGTGGGGAGATTTTCTCGTAAAAGTATTGAACAGCGTGTGCCAAAAGCAAGTCTATTATGTTCACAAATATAAAACAAATAAGCCTGGGTTACAATAGTGATCCACGCAACCACTGGAGGGTTAAATGCTGAAAAATAAGAGGTTGTCTACAATAATAATATCTCAAAAACCTTCAGTCAAAACTGCGGCAGGGACTTGAATTGCAATTATTGGGATATAGGAAATTTGATTATTATTAGCTAACCGCTCTTAAACAAAAGATTGAGGGTGTGAAATATAAATTACAGACACTTGAACTCTCTCTTCAGAACTACAAATGATCAGAATACAGGAATCAGCCAATTTTATTTATGTTTTCTTGACTATACTATACCTTTGTTCATGACTGTAGCCAATAATGAAATATTTTAATATGAAGAGCAACAATAATCAATAACAGTACAATGGCCGTTAGCTAATTCATCAGTGAAATTCTGTATATTCTGTTGAAATCCTTTCTTTAACAAAAATTTTCCACAATATCAGGTTATTTAAAGAAATTATTACCTATGTGATAGGTGAAACAGTTGAATGCTATTTGAAATACCCTGTCTATTGCCTGCACTAATATAACTGCTGTGGAAGTTACAACTCTTTCTAATATCCCGTCTTTGTAAGTATTCTATTCTGTCAATAAACCTACTAATATTTAAATACCAGTAATAATATTTTAAGAAAATGTTATTTCTTCTTTCACACTATCCTAACCTACAACTTGCAATGTAGTAAATGCCTATGGAACTACTTAGTGTACAAAAATGTAAATTAAATACCACAAATCTCAATTACTACAAACACTAAACACCAACATGGAACTAAAGATCTCTCTCTCTCTCTCTCTCTCTCTCTCTCACACACACACACACACACACTCACTCACTCACTCACTCACTCACTCACTCACTCACTCACTCTCTCTCTTTCTTTCTCTCTCTTTTCTCGCTCTCTCTCTCTCTGCTAAATTTCTACAACACTTACAGTGCGTTCCTTAGAAAAGAATGGTCCATACACTTTTATTCGTAATAAGGCATAGAACACATTTAGTTTCGGTGAGTCTCTCTCGTGTTCAAATGTTACATGAGGATTTTGCAGATCCCATATGTGAGTATTGTGTTTGTTCCTGTGTTCACTCAAGATGGAACGTTGCATCTTCGCTAAGAAATATGTGCAATAAAAACGTGTCATCTTCCATCATTTCTAACATATTACCACAAAATTCAATAAGCTTGGTTTTATCATTCAGATGGAGAGCATGCACAAGTTGTAAGCAGTATGGCTTGCACACCAATCACCATTTCAGTTCACGCCATACATTTGTTTGGGACATTCTTAATTCTCTATTAGCTCTATTGACTTATATGGACTACGAACATAACTTTATCTGTCATCATCCTCTGACACACTCGGTCAGCCCGGGGTTTTTCCTTTGGAGAGACATCCAGTTTCATGAAATTGCATAACCCAATGTCTCATGCTTTTCTTTGGTGGTTCAATGCCGAATCGCAGATGAAAAGCCCGCTGCACCGTAAGTACCAACTCACATTTTGCAAACTCAAGAATGCAGAAAACCTTATGCTGCAGAGTAGCCATCTTATTCACAACTGGCGGAGAAGTGAGACAGTGTGAGTACCCAAGCGGCCGTTTTATGCAACTATCACCTAGCAGCCATGTGTGCAACTATTACTGCCCAAGCGGTGGGGTCAACAAAACTTTGAACCTTCTGCTGTTCATTGGTATGTAGATCATTCATGTCCAATGTATATTTCGTGAATTACAAATTAATTAAATTGGGTCCATCTTTTTGAATTACCCTGTACAGCTACTGAAAGTGCAAACTCATTGTTTTACTTATTTTAGTCATATAATATATTTGAAGTGCTTGTAGTTTATATATATAACATTACTGTCAGGAGAGTTGTTTAACACTAAGCCCTTATGATCTTCAGTCACGGGTTTGGTTTATTCATGTGCTGAATACTCCACACCAGTATGGATGAACAATAATCATACAAGGTATTTTGACACCCAACTGAATAATACCATGCACGTGCAATGATACCCACACAAGTGCATTGGCTCCCACTGCTCACAGAAATGATGACTCCTTATTTGCACAGATCTGCTGCCCTTATGAGTTAATTTCACTGAATTTCATCTGTCCACTCTCACTTCCAACAGGTTAAAATTATTCTGCCTTCCTCTGCTTTATGCTGTTTTGATAGATGACATTTTTATAGATTTCTGAAAGTTTTCTGTACTTAACTTAAATGCAGTTTTAGTTCCACATAACTGTTATCTCCAGTGTCCAAGCCTAGTCTCCCTCCTTATGAAAGAACCTCTTCAGACTAGTGACTGTCTTGCATTCAAATCAAATCAAATCAAATCAAATCAAATCAAATCAAATCAAATCAAATCAAATCAAATCAAATCAAATCAAATCAAATCAAATCAAATCAAATCAAATCAAATCAAATCAAATCAAATCAAATCAAATCAAATCAAATCAAATCAAATCAAATCAAATCAAATCAAATCAAATCAAATCAAATCAAATCAAATCAAATCAAATCAAATCAAATCAAATCAAATCAAATCAAATCAAATCAAATCAAATCAAATCAAATCAAATCAAATCAAATCAAATCAAATCAAATCAAATCAAATCAAATCAAATCAAATCAAATCAAATCAAATCAAATCAAATCAAATCAAATCAAATCAAATCAAATCAAATCAAATCAAATCAAATCAAATCAAATCAAATCAAATCAAATCAAATCAAATCAAATCAAATCAAATCAAATCAAATCAAATCAAATCAAATCAAATCAAATCAAATCAAATCAAATCAAATCAAATCAAATCAAATCAAATCAAATCAAATCAAATCAAATCAAATCAAATCAAATCAAATCAAATCAAATCAAATCAAATCAAATCAAATCAAATCAAATCAAATCAAATCAAATCAAATCAAATCAAATCAAATCAAATCAAATCAAATCAAATCAAATCAAATCAAATCAAATCAAATCAAATCAAATCAAATCAAATCAAATCAAATCAAATCAAATCAAATCAAATCAAATCAAATCAAATCAAATCAAATCAAATCAAATCAAATCAAATCAAATCAAATCAAATCAAATCAAATCAAATCAAATCAAATCAAATCAAATCAAATCAAATCAAATCAAATCAAATCAAATCAAATCAAATCAAATCAAATCAAATCAAATCAAATCAAATCAAATCAAATCAAATCAAATCAAATCAAATCAAATCAAATCAAATCAAATCAAATCAAATCAAATCAAATCAAATCAAATCAAATCAAATCAAATCAAATCAAATCAAATCAAATCAAATCAAATCAAATCAAATCAAATCAAATCAAATCAAATCAAATCAAATCAAATCAAATCAAATCAAATCAAATCAAATCAAATCAAATCAAATCAAATCAAATCAAATCAAATCAAATCAAATCAAATCAAATCAAATCAAATCAAATCAAATCAAATCAAATCAAATCAAATCAAATCAAATCAAATCAAATCAAATCAAATCAAATCAAATCAAATCAAATCAAATCAAATCAAATCAAATCAAATCAAATCAAATCAAATCAAATCAAATCAAATCAAATCAAATCAAATCAAATCAAATCAAATCAAATCAAATCAAATCACTTTATTTGCAAATGAGGTGTCTACCTCAGTGGCAAATGGTATGCTAAAATACTTGTGACTCACTCACTAAAGGCTGACTAGTGTTTACGAGTTGTGCTCTTTAGATAGGCCAGCAGAAAATTCTAGTAGTTTCCACTTCCAAATCATTCTAGGTGCTTGCTTTATTGTTAATCAGCTTCCATCCTCTTCTTTGAGCTTCCTTTTCATGAGCCTCAGTAATTTGCCTGTGCTATTGTTTTGCTCACTGCACTCATTGCCACCTCTCGACAGCATTGTAGACTTCCACTGACTCCCACCCACCAACTGCACTAATTGTTGCAATATCATATAAATGGACAATGTGACTCATATCTTGTTTGTACTAGCCTGTGTGTAGACCCTAGAGCTGTTTGAAATTTACTATAACTTATTTTTGTAAAAATCGTGACTCATACCCTTTTCTTTGACCATACCCTTGAATTTCTTATGGCAACATTAGAAGCTGTGGATGGATTGAGAACCTTGGCATTAAGTTACAGTATAATGAATCCTTGCTCATTGGCTGTTGTTTCTATGTTGTTACAGATTTTTATACAGGGACATTATTTTATCTATTCGTGGGAATTTTCACTCGCCGGGTTGCCTGTGCTGCAAGCCTGTCTCCCACCAAGCACTTGTGCCGTTATGCGCTTCTCGGCATCACAAGCTCCCCTCCTATGCAGTCTGCTGAGAGCTTTATCAGCGTAAGGTTCAGTGTAGTCAGTGTTTGGTGCTCAGTATGTTGTTCCATCGCCATCTTCATTACATGAGCGTGTGTGTTTATACATAATACCTTCATAAAAACAGGAAATATTGTGCAAAAACACACACTGGCTGCATTACGGCAAAGTGCTTGGCAGGGGACAGGCTCGCAGCACAGGCGACCAGATGAGTGAGAATCCCCTGAATAGATAAAATAATGTCCCTGTATATTTATTATTGTATTTTGAAGATTATTTACTGAGATATGCCTGCATTAGCCAAACACTAAATAATTGTTAAACACTGTAACAATTTTTCTTGGTTTCAGAGTCAAAGAGAAGCAAAAGATAGAAGACAAGTGACAAGTGAAGATGAGGCTCTAAAAAATGAAATAGCTAACTGTTATGCAACTGTAAGTATGTGTAAAGTTATCATCAGAGAGGTGGAAGTGCATGAGAAAATTTGGGAACTTTCATCAGATAAATTAATGTAGAAGCAGCAATGTATCAAAATAAAACCACTACTATCACTGACTGCTGGTACTTATAAATATTTCCATTTAACACACATACAATATAATAACAACATATAGAAATATGTACACAATAAATCATGGTCAATCTACACCACACTATTGATAGAACTGTAGTATGACAACACTGCAACTTCCTACACTCCACTGACAACTTTCACAGCTCCAACAACAGTGGACTAACTGAACTGAACTGATCTCATAACAAATAAGTAGCAGATCATGATTGATTTGTCCTTGCGTTATCAACAAAGCTGATCTGCTACTTTCACTACGGTACATAACATCAGTTACACTACAACTCCAACTGATTGATTTAAAAGGACTCAACATTCTTTATATATACTGATTATGATTCTGGATAATCCTGGTTACTCACAACATAATATTAATACAAGATACCTGGAAGGTTAGTAGCCTCCGTGGCTCAGGCGGCAGCGCACCAGCCTCTGACTGCTGGATACCGTGGTTCAAATCCTAGTCACTCTATGTGAGATTTGTGCTGAACAAAGCAGAGGCAAGACAGGTTTTTCTCCAGGTACTCAGTTTTTCCTGTCATCTCTCATTCCAGCAACACTCTCCAATATCATTTCATTTCATCTGTCAGTCATTAATTATTGCCCCAGAGGAGTGCGACAGGCCTCGGCAACTGGCACAATTCCTATTCTCGCCGCAAGATGGAGGCTTCATTATTTCCATCCCTGACCCAGTCACTGACTGGAAAACAGGTTGTAGGTTTTCATTTTCACCTGGAAGGTTCTACTATTAACATACAGAAGTCCTTGGTAAGTTTTTGTTCGAGAATTATCTTGAAACAAGTTTGTCATTACAATGTATTACCTAAGAATGTTCTTGGTACATCAAGATTCCAGAGTGCACTTAAGTCAGCACACATAGGTCCACAACAGGAAATTTCCTGAGCAACTTGAAACACATAAAAGATTATTTACAAGTGATAAGCATCATGTAACCTTAATCCAGACTTCTCTTCAGATAACACACATGCAAATAGAAGTTCCAGGAACAACTCGGAGAACGCATGAATGACTATTTACAAGTGATAAACCTAACCTAACACATGATTAAATGTATTTACATAACCTAGCATATAACATAGGAAAATGTTTTTTCAGTTATACACACATAAATTTGCATGAGAATTAGTGAGAAGAGTGAAAGAAGTTGTCTCCTCACTCAAGGAAGTATGGAGATTGCGATTAAATTAAGATTATTCAAAAATGAAATTAGATAATTAAGAAATTATTGTCCTGAAATGTATATGTACCAGGGGCAGCTTGTCAGATGAAAAGAGTAAGGGGCTCTTCAACTTCCTCTAAAATGTAAATATTAAATTACTAATACTTTAATAGCCTATGCTCCAGCATATATTCCATTTTTCCTTTTGCAAGCTCATCTCTGTTTTTTCCATACATGATTACAATGTCTTCCCTAGTTTGCACATGAGATGGGAGAACATGGTCTTCTGGAGCTTCTCTCAGGTCACTTGACTTCTAACTGTTCATTGCTATGCCCACCATGATGTCATAGAACTAAAGTGAAGAGACAATATTCACAAGTTACTGTTGTGTATTAAGAGAGGAGTTATTTCACACACACCAAACAAAATTTTATTAAAGGAGAATTGTAATGACACATTAGTGTGAAATATGTGCCCCTTGCACATTAAACTCAAAGTCCAGCTTCTGCTGAAGGAAAAGTCTTTTCATAGAACAGACTGTTTTGTCACATAAATAGATTACTACAACACTTGAGAAATATATATACAATAATTACACGTTGCCAGTACACAAACTAAATGAAGACTCGCTAAGGGGAAATGTTTCATAGCAACTGACTCGCAGAGTCGAAGTACTCATTCAAGAGTTGAAGATTTGAGAATGTAAAGTTTGGAGGGATGTCAGCGGGTCTAGATGTAGAAATCTCACGAGCTAGCTTCAGTCCACCTGTTCAGTAAGCTGTTTATACAGAGCATCCTCTGTGCTTCTGAAGTAAGGTGTAGCTAGCCGTTTGACGACTGGCTGCTTTATCTCCCGGCCCGCTTGCTTATATAGGGTCTCAAGCGGTGATGTGGAGTGTCAGCTGGTTGCCTGACCAGCTCTGCCGGTGAGAACTGGATATAAGCCGTGCTGCGCACGGGATTTGAGTACCAGCACCACAATGGTTATCCATCATTTCCTTCCCAGAAGGCCTGGTAAAATCCCATAGATAGGGGATTCTTGGCTCAAGTACTGGCCAGTTCCAACAAACTTTTTGTGTTAAGTTGTTGTGAGAGACAGCTTGTTGTCAGTTATAATTACAATGTGCCTGTGTAATTCGTACAGGATAAGTAATAAGATATTATTCATTCAGTTAATGATATACTGTAGTGTGTGTTTTCCAAGAAACACTGTTTCACACATAGAAAGATTATGGATTATGGATGGGTTTGCTGCTCCCTAGCACAGGTGGATTGATGTAGTTTATAAACAATAGGTGTGTTTTGCTATCTGGAAAATGTATTTGCATGTGTAGTGTAAGGGATTATTATTATTATTATTATTATTATTATTATTATTATTATTATTATTATTATTATTATTATTATTATTATTATTATTATTATTATTATTATTATTATTATTATTATTATTCCTGGCCTTCTATCCCAATTAATTGGGGTTGGAACATGATATGGATTTTAACAACCGGATGCCATTCTTTATTCCAATTCTCTGTGTAAGGATACATTCTTTTATTGCTTTTGGTAGTGTAGTGTATGGTATATAAATGAAGAGAAGTCCGGCTCCATGGCTAAATGGTTAGCATGCTGGCCTTTGGCCACAGGGGTCCCGGGTTCGATTCCCAGCAGGGTCGGGAATTTTAACCATCATTGGTTAATTTCGCTGGCACGGGGGCTGGGTGTATGTGTCGTCTTCATCTTCATTTCATCCTAATCACGACGCGCAGGTCGCCTACGGGAGTCAAATGAAAAGGCCATACACCTGGCGAGCCGAACATGTCCTGAGACACTCCCGGTACTAAAAGCCATACGCCATTTCATTTTTCAAATGAGAAGTTTATTAAGACTAACACAAATCCAAGTCCCAGAGTAAGTGGAATTAACGAACTGCAGTTAAAATCCTCGGCCCAGCCAGGAATTGAATCCAGTATGCCAAGTCCCAGAGTAAGTGGAATTAACGAACTGCAGTTAAAATCCTCGGCCCAGCCAGGAATTGAATCCAGTGCTCTCTGAAATGAAGACCAGTCCACAAGACTATTTGGCCAAGGATCCAGCCAATAATAATAATGGCTGAAATAAATTATCTTTGGAATTTTTTTTATTTTTTATTTTTCCCTTGGTTAAGATCATGTCATTGACTTTAAGACATCTCTTCCTCTACTTATCAGTATGGTAGCTGCCACTGATAGGTATTGGATTGCTTTTAATGGGATTTCATCTTCCTTTTCCACAGCCTATCCATTCTTGGATGTTGGCAATCCCATGTCAGAATTTCTTTCAGTCAGATACTGCAACCCCCTGTGGGTGGGGGCGGTAGAATAACACCCCCGGTTTCCCCTGCCTGTCGTAAGAGGTGACTAAAAGGGGCCCCAGGGGCTCTGTACGTTGGAGAGTGGGTTGGCAACCACGAGGCCCGCAGCTGAGTCCTGGCAGTGCTTCCACTTACTTGTGCCTGGCTCCTCACTTTCATCTATCCTATCTGACCTTCCTTGGTCAACTCTTGTTCTTTTCCGACCCCGACGGTATTACGTATGGAGACCTAGGGAGTCTTTCATTTTCACGCCCTTCGTGGCCCTTGTCTTCCTTTGGCCGATACCTTCATTTTTTGAAGTGTCGGACCCCTTCCATTCTTTCTCTCTGATTAGTGTTATATAGAGGATGCTTGCCTATTTGTACTTCCTCTTAAAACAATAATCACCACCACCACCACCACCACCACCACCACCACCACCACCTCAGATACTGCATTGAGAATTTCAGTGCACAACACAGCTATCCATGAATTTAAATTCTGAATTTCAAGAAATTTGTTGAATAATTTCCCATGGTGTTGTAAATAATAAACAAACAAACAAACATATAGAGAGACAAACATACTATTGATTTTGTATACCTAACACAAAATGAAAACTGGGTGTTAGGCAAACATTTGAACTGCTAACAAAATTATAATTTTATATATGAGGCATGTTTTTAAGTAACTACCATTTTGATATAGAAAAGAGTAACACAGTTTTTAAACAATTCTTTTCTTTTACATAATATAAGCCTGTACATTAAACTACTTGTCAATATAAATTCCAAGTATATTAAGGCACTTGTCATATCATGAAAGCAGCTTCAGAATTCCATCCTCATAGAAATCTGCCGCCTGATGATCCAGCACCTGCAGCATGGTTGTTTTTAGGTCATTGTCATCATCGTGGCACTGACCTCCTAAAGGCATTTTCAATTGCAGGAGTAAGTGGTAGTCAGTAGGCGCTAGGTCAGGACTATATGGAGGATGATCAAATTGTTCCCAACCAAATGAAGCAATGAGGTCTTGGGTTCGATTAGCCATGTGAGGTTGCGTATTGTCATGAAGCAAAAGAATCCTCCTTGTGAGCCTGCCATACTGTTAATTTTAGATTGCACAATAGAGGTTACATAAGGTCTCACAATAAGTCTTGACACTTATTGTGTCACCCCGGTGCAAAAGATCCATAAACAACACACCCTGCCTATCCCAAATTACAGTGGAAAAGAGTTTGCTAGCTGAAATTGTTTGCTTGCACTCTACTTTTTTGGGTGATGTTGAGTGTCTCCATTCCATGGATTGCTGTTTTGATACTATTGTAACATAAGCCACCTATGTTTTGCCAGCAGTGACAATTCAGCTTAGAAACTCATCACCTTCATTACTGTACCACTTAAGGAAAGTCAAAACACTGCCTAGCGCTTGGTTTTGTACACCTCTGTCAGAATCCTCAGTGCCCAGTTGGAGTACAACTTCCGATAGTCCAAGTGTCCTGACACAATTTCATAAGGAATACTTCTTGGAATTTTAGGCAACTCATAACTTAATGATGATGAAATCATAAAGCGTCTGTTTCCTCAAACCTCTGCATCGACTTTCTGCACCAAGTCTTCAGTAATGACAGACAGTTGCCCACTACGCTTCTCGTCATGAACGTTAGTATGGCCTTTTTGAAACACCCCACCCCATTTTCTTACAATTCCTTCACTCATAGTGTGTTCCCCATACACTAATAGTCGCCATAAGACCTATCTGTGTCGGAGCGACGTAAAGACACTAGCAAAAAAAAAAAAAAGCATACACTAATATGCCGATGAATTTCAACAGCTTTCACATCCGTTGCATTTCAAAAACGAATCACTGTGCGCACTTCACACACGGCGGGACCGTTAATTGTCAGAGGATTTTTCAATTTGCACAAACAAATGTAAATATGGGTGAATGCTTCTGCAATGGCATTTGTGGCTAGCCTACAGATGTACGTACTGAGCGTGCATGCTCTGAATGACGACTGAAGCGCGCTGCAGTGGCCATATTTAAAAACAGTACTTACTTAAAAAACATGCTTCATATTTAGTTTGAATGGTAGGTATGGGATTTTAATTATTAAGTTTCTTAGCAGAGAGGTATGTGTTTCTCTGATTTATTAAATCTTTTTAAGGCAAATGATGATGATAAACTAATATTGGTGACACGAGGACTTTTCAAGATTCATAATCTGATTTTAAAGCTGCTTTTCTGTTTCTTTTAAGGTTACTTAATGCAACAGTAATTTGTCTATGAATTTTATTTTGTTAAAAGTATATCATAGATAAGCTATAGTTTTGGTACTATTTAAATCTTATTTGTTGCAGTAAACCATGAATAATACTGAAATTGCTGACCACTAACTGACCTTCCTCTTTACTTGTAGATCCAAACTCTAAAAGATACAATTCAATCTCAGAAGAATGAAATTGAAACCCTGAAAGAGAAGGAGGTTTGTATATATTCTACTGTATTCCATTCTATTCTTAGTACTTAGAACCATCATTACATATTAATAAAATTAATGGGTTTCATATCTTGTCAGTGTTTTCCGGGCTTATAGGCTGTGGTCCAGGAGTGTGTGATGGTCCTGATGTTTCAACGAAGACTGCTTTTGGCATTTCAAGGGTTCCGTCTGACCCCGATAGCAGCAAAGCTCTCAGTGGAATGAAGTGGTGTTGTAATTCCACCTCAGTATAACAGTGCAGGCTATGGTGTGCTGCTCGCCTATTGGTCCGCCATGCTGGAGGGGGGGCTCACTGATTGGCTGTTCTTTGGCCAATGGTTGAAGTATTTATGAGGGTTCCTTAAGTAGCTACCATCCCTCCAGCATGGCAGACCAATAGGTGAGCAGTGCACCATAGCCTGCACAATATAATGAGGTGGAATTACAAGACCACTTCATTCCACTGAGAGCTTCGCTGCTATCGATGTCAGAACCCTCGATAATGCCAAATGCAGTCTTTGGCGAAACATTGGGACCATCACATGCTCCTGAACCACAGCCTACAAGCCCGGAAAATACTGACATGATTTGTAATGCTGGCCGTGAAAGCCTCAATTGCTATATTAATGGGTTTCAAAAGTGAAATTTGTATACACAATGTAATTTTAAGATATTCTCCTTTAATGATACCTTTAATTTGGAGGTATATATTATGTCTCCTTCTTCAGCCCTTGGGGTTAGTGACTCAGCATATATAGGGACTCTAGCTAAATCTGGCATGACTTCCTCTTACTTGTTTAAAGCTCCTTTCATTTCTCTTATATGGCCTTCCTTCTTCATCTCTTGTTTTCTTTCAACCCTGATGGTATTAGGTTTGTGAGACTCTGGGAATCTTGCATTTGTATACCTTTCATAGCCCTCTCCTTTCTTCAAATTATACCTTCATTATCTGAACAGATAGAATTCTTTCTTATGTGATTAATAAAGAGTTCCAACAAGGAGGATTGACCAGATGAAGGAGTTGGTTGGGAGGTCTCTACTTCAAGTGATGAATCTATCATAAGATAAAAGACCATGGCAAAAACTCTGTAGCCACACATGACTTGCTTCCCCACCCTATAAAGGGTACATGTATAGGAGAGAGATAGAAAGATGCTTAACATTACGACAGACTGATATTCTTGTTGTTTTGCTCCTTAATGCAAAAATCTTATCGTTGTATTAATTACAAAAATAGTAATGTAGTAAACTGTAATACAAGCGTGAGTTATTTGATAGGTCTGTGTTCAATCCTGAAGTCCATATCTCTGCAACCCAGTGATATGACAAGTTAATCCCCATGCTAGTCCACCACTACAAACTATTTCCCTTCTCCACAGAAAATGTAAATTAACATTAGAAAAGAACATATGAGGCGGTCCATTCCAAAACTGGCTATGTGCAAAATTTTGCAGTATTGAGATCTTGGTACCAGTGGATCATACGTTATTCATTGCATCATTCTGAACTACATTTTCATTCCAAAAGTTGCTGTAAGCAGTCAGAATTTAGGAATGAAAACCGAGTGTCAATCCAAAACTTGCTATATTTAATGGTCCTGTTATGTCAAAACTAGCTATTTGCACTTCAAGGAGTTAGCCAATGATATGAAGGAATGTATATCACATGACCTGTTATTTCTGCCTTTCTAAAACTCGCTGTATTCAACCACCAATAAAGTGATAAGATATGTGATGATGTGAGTGTGCGTACAACAATGCACCTTGGAAGGTACAGAGGTGTTTATTTAAGCTTGTGTTTTTACGAGTATTTTCATAGCTGGACTGTGTAATAATTATTGTGTGAACTGAACATGGATGATTCTGTGCATTCTGCTCCTCCAGGAAAGGGTTGCAGAAGACACTCAAACCCCCAGTCATGGAAAAATGTGAGAAGGTAAGAGGCAGTGTAGTAGGTACAGCCAATCTTTTATTAATGTTCCATTATTTGCTGCAGTAGATATGCAATAGCCTTTGGGCTGAGCAGCAGTCGCTTAGTAGGCCATGGCCCTTTGGGGCTGTTGTGCAGTGGGGTTTAGTTTGGTAGATATGCAATGGAAAAAATAGAGTGAAATAATCACTTGTTTATGTGTATGATATAGTTTCTTCATCCTGGGTGGGAAAAATCTTACTTCTATTATTAATTCTTGCATTCCAGGCTTATTCAATAGCTCTGCCCGTCCGTCTTGAGTGCCATGGTGGAAATATGACTTTTCATTGTAAAATGTTAAAAAAATGCTGATGTCTTCAACTTCCGTAAAGAGTTCTACAGCAACAGTAACAAAGTCGCCCAAGATCACTTTATTTTGAAGCATATTGAATACAAAAATCCAAAATGATGTGGAGAGAATCAGAAACCAGTGTACTGTTAGTTATTTTGTAAAACTGAAGGGTATCCAGAAATTTTGAGTGTGAGTGTGTCAAAAAGCATTCTTAACTATTTTGAACATCTCAAAAGATGGGGTGCAGGAAATTGCCCATATTACAAGATGGAGAAATGCCACAAGAAAGACGTGGTGGTGCGCGGATTCAACCTAAGTATGTTCGAAAGAGGGAAGCTGTAAGAAGTTTTAATGGAAAACTGAAATGTGTGGAAAGTAATTATTGCAGAGGAAAGTCTGTCTGCAAGCAGTGCCTTAGTGGATAGTTAGGTATAGCTAATCTTCTCACAATGTACAATAGAGGCATCCCTGAAGATCTGAAATGCAAAAGATCATTTTTCCAAAACACCTTCAATACTGACTACGATATAGGATTAGGATCTCCAGTGAGCAAAGTGTGCTCTAAATGTATTGAACTTTGGGGCAGAATTGCCTCTGAAACAGACCCTGATGTGAAACAGATGTTGATAGTCGAGATGCATGTCCATATACTCAGGTCTAAAGTCTTTTATCGTAAGCTTAAAGAAGATAATGATAGTAAGCTAATACTATCATTCGACTGCCAGAAGAACCCGATCAATCCAAGGGTTCCTGATCAAACAGCCAAATATTTCAGGCAGCTGTACACATACAATTTCATTATTGTCAAAGGTTATTCTGGAAAAAACAGGACAAGGAAAGCATATTCATTTACACAAGGATAGAACATGAGTACCCATAAAGCTCCAAGGAGACTACATTGGCATTGTTTCACAGGTTAAACAATACTGACTTGTATAGCTGTAATAAAATCAGACTGTGTTGCAACTTTTGGTTTTTCCATACAGCACATTCATTTTTGAAATGAGGCTGTCACGAATCTTGAGCTGTTTTTGGCATTCCCAGATATGCTCCCTTGATATGCTATCTTTAACCTTTTTAATGTCTAGGAATAGTAAAAATAGCAGTTACCATTTTCAACCCACCAACTGACCGACCAAATACATCTGCAGTTAGGGCAGTCGCCCAGGCCGCACACTCCCTATCTGTTGTTTTCCTAGCCTTTTCTTAAATGATTTCAAAGAGATTTATTGAATATCTCCCTTGGTAATTTATTTCAATCCCTACCTCGCTTTCCTATAAATGGATATTAGCCCCAATTTGTCCTCTTGAATTCCAACTTTATCGCCATATTGTGATCTTTCTTACTTTTAAAAACATCACTCAAACTTATTCGTCTACTAATGTCATTCCACGCCGTCTTTCCACTGACAGCTCGGAACATACCACTTATGATATAGATGTTGATTCCCTGGGGAACCTGAAATATTTGTTCCGAATGAGTAAATTTATAATAACAAAATAAATGGTCCATTATTGGACATTATATATTTTCCAAATAATTTATTCCTGGTTGCCAGCATTTCGCCCCATTGTGCTAAGTTGGGCTCATCAGTTGGTAAATAGCACATCCACTAAGATGCATGGCTAGTGCATACCATGGAGGCCACTGCGTAGGCTACTCGGAGCCACCGGCAGTGCTAATGCACTATGAGAGACTTTGTCTCATTACCAAAAATTGATACCTGCTTGGCCATCAGATGATAATCTCTCATAGAGCATTGGCGCTGCTGGTGGCTCCAAGTAGCCTACGCAGTGGCCTCCACAGCACGCACTGTCCATTTGTCTTGGTGGCTATGCTATTTACCAGCTGATGAGCTCAGCTTAGTACACAGGGCCGGAATGCTGGCGACCAGGAATGAGTTAGCTGGAAAATTTACACTGTCCAATAACAGACCATTTATATTGGTATTACATACCACTTAGTTGAGCACCTTGTCTTCTTTCTCCCAAGTCTTCCCAGAGCCCAAACTTTGCAACATTTTTCTAATGCTACACTTTTGTCGGAAATCACCCAGAACATATCGAGCTGGTTTTCTTTTGAATTTTTTCCAATTCTTCAATCAAGTAATCCTGGTGAGGGTTCCATGCACTGGAACCATATTCTATTTGGGGTCTACTCTCCTTTACATTCTTACTACTACCTCTAAACGCCCTCATAACCACGTGCAGAGATTTGTACCATCAAGTAATCCTGATGAGGGTTCCATGCACTGGAACCATATTCTATTTGGGGTCTACTCTCCTTTACATTCTTACTACAACCTCTAAACGCCCTCATAACCACGTGCAGAGATCTGTACCATTTATTTACAATCCAATTTATGTGATTACCCCAATAAAGATCTTTCCTTATATTAACATCTAGGTACTTACCAATGATCCCCATAAGGATCTTTTACTCCATCAATGCAGTAATTAAAACTGAGAGGGTTTTTCCTATTTGTGAAACTCACAACCTGACTTTTAACCCCGTTTATAATAATACCATTGCCTGCTGTCCATCTCACAACATTTTCTAGGTCACTCTGCAGTTGCTCACAATCTTGTAACTTATTTATTACTCTATAGAGAATAACATCATCCGCAAAAAGCCTTATCTCTGATTCCACTTCTTTACTCACACAGAATCACTTATATATATATATAAGAAAACATAAAGATCCAAAATACTGCCTTGAGGAATTCCCCTCTTTATTATACAGGGTCAGATTAAGTTTCTCCTACTCTAATTCTCCAAGATCTATTTTCTAGAAATATAGCCACCCATTCATTCACTCTTTTGTCTAGTCCAATTGCACTCATTTTTGCCAGTAGTCTCCCATGATCCACCCTATCAAATGCCTTAAACAGGTCATTCGCGATACAGTCCATTTGACCTCCTGAATCCAAGATATTAGCTATATCTTGCTGGAATCCTACAAGTTGAGCTTTAGTGAAATAACCTCTCCTAAATCCAAACTGCCTTCTATCAAACCAGTTATTAATTTTGCAAATGCGTCTATTGTAATTAGAAAGAGTGCCTTCCCAAAGCTTACATGCAATGCATGTCAAACTGACTGGCCTGTAATTTTCAGCTTTATGTCTATCACCCTTTCCTTTATACTAAGGGGCCACTATAGCAGTTCTCCATTCTTTTGGTATAGCTCCTTTATGCAAACAATAATCATATAAGTATTTCAGATATGGTACTATATTCCAACCCACTGTCTTTAGCATATTCCCAGAAATCTTATCAATTCCAGCTGCTTTTTCTTTTTTTTTTTTTTTTTTTTCAAATTTTGTATCTTATTGTGAACTAGCAAGATACCCGTGCTTTGCTACGGTATTATAATGAAATTTATAATTGAATGCTTAACATTTTATATATAATCCATCGAAATTCACGATCTAATTCGTTTTCTGAAAGAATCTGCCAAAATTCGTGATCTGACTCATTTTCTGAGAAATTACGGCGAAGTTCCTTCCATTTTTCAATCTTTCTTTCCAGCAATCGATTTCATACTTCCTGGGCTAGGTCAATTTATTCCACCCGGCCAGTTGGGTCCCTAAATCTTTGCCATCTTTTCCTATAAACATTTTAATATGGATCAAATCCTTGAGAAGATCTGGCGTGGTATCGTCTTGGGTGCCTTGGCGGTACTGAACCCACGGCCGGACTGTAATCGTAGTCATTACTCGGCCAGGACCCATTTCCAGCCTGGTCCGCACATTTTGACGACGGTCCAGAACGTTGTTTTTATTATTATTATTATTATTATTATTATTATTATTATTATTATTATTATTATTATTATTATTATTATTATTATTATTGATGGTCTGGAACCCACAGCAAGATGCAAGACCGCTACTTGGCGGTAAATTACATCCTCTGCCATTGTCATTGCTGACAATGTGACCAGCACCATCGTCGCGCGTAGGCAAGTGCGCAAGATTTCTGGTGACATGAATTATATACTTCTGTGAATTATTGACCTTATTACAGAGGTGAACAATTGCATGGTCAATATCATTCATATAATTTATTTCAAATGTGTTTAAATTTTTATTTATATGCCAGGTGAATCTACTGTAATCTAACTTTATGTACTCGAAAGGAAAAGATGGTTCTTGAAAACGAACCCAGGAAAGATTACAAAGATCAGTTTATGATCAGAATAAGTACATTATGAACAGTAAAATCAGTTGGGCTCAATTCCTTTTTCACCCCACTGCTGTTAAGTTGATTTACACACTCCCCTCTAAAGAAAAAGAAGGCGTGTTTCCTTATGTATAAAGGAGATTCCAAATACCAATATTCACGTCTGTTACCTTCAGTTCTGAGATATAAGTATCCCCATAAAAAGAATTCACTTTTTTCACTTCCTTTCACACTCCCCCCCCCCCCTTAAATGAATTTCCCGTTAAAATACTTGTCTCTTTAATAGAAAAAGGATCTTCTAAATATCAATTATCACGACTCTAACATCTTCAGTTTTTTGGAAATGTGTCCATATAAAAGGAATTCAACTCCTTTTCACCCCCGCACCCCAAAATGATTTCGCCCTAAAACGCTTTTGTCTTTGTTTTTAAAGGAGATCCAAATATCAATTTTTACGTCTGTAACAACATTAGTTTTTATTAGATGTAAGTATCCTCATACAATTAATTCGATTAATTTTTCAATTTTTCACCACCCCACGCCCCCTCCTCATTGTATTTTCCGAGAATACGTGTTTGTTTAATTTTAAAGCAGATTCCAAATACCAATTTTCACGTCTGCAAAGTCTTTCTTTTTTGAGATAATAGTATCATCATACAAATAATTCAACTAATTTTTCAATTTCTGTCCTCCCTTTAGGTGGATTTCCAAAAACAAAAAATATGTATTCCTTTATTTTTAAAGGAAATTCCAAATACCAAATTTCACATCTTTAACATCTTCAGCTTTTGAGATATCAGTATCCTAATTAAAAGAATTCAACCCCATTTTCAGTCACATTTACCCATGTGGTTTTGCAGAAAACAATAAATACATGTTTCTTTATTTTCAATAGAGATAAAATTACAATTTTCACTTTGGTAACATGTTAATTTTTTTGAGATAACTGTAGAAATGCTCATTTTAAAATTTCACCCCCTTTTTAGTTCCCCTTAAATGGAGTTTCCAAGAACAAATCACCTATGTTTCTTTACTTTTACAGGAGATTCAAAATACCAATTATTATGTTTGTAACATTTTATGTTTCTGAGATATACTGTAGATATAGTCTTTCTAAAAATTCACCCCAATTTGTCACTCCTGTGTAACCCCCATTAATTAGACTGTCCAAAAACAAAACAAAAATATGTTTCTTTATTTTCAAAGGAGATCCCAAATACCAATATTCAGGCCTGTAATATCTTCTGTTTCTGAGATATAAGTATCCTCATTTAAGGCATTCAACCCCTTTTTCACCCCTCCTATTGGGATTTTCCAAAAACAAAAAATATGTGTTTCTTTATTTTTAATGAAGATTCTAAATACCAATTTTTACATGTGTAAACTTTCGAAGTTTTTGAGGTATAGAAGCACTCATTTTAAAAATTCACCCCCTTTTCACCCTCCCATTAATTGGATTTTCCAAAAACAAAAAATACGTGTTTCTTTATTTTTAAAAGAGATCAAATGTACCAATTTTCAGGTCTGTAATGTCTTCAGTTTCTGAGCTATAAATACCAGTATCCTGATTAAGGGCATTCAACCCCTTTTTCACCCTTTTCCAAAAACAAAAAATACATTTTTCCTTATTTTTAAAGAAGATTCTAAATACCAATTTTTACATCTGTAAACTTATAAAGTTTTGAGATATAGATTACCTCTTTTTAAAATTTCACTCCCCTTTTCACCCCCTCAGCGATGGTATATCCAAAAATCCTCTTTTAGCGAGCACTTACATCTTAATGTGAATGTATCCCCAAAATTTCATTTCTTTATGTCCAGTAGTTTAGGCTCGGCGATGATGAATCTATAATACCAATATAAATGGTCCGTTATTGGATATTATAAATTTTCCAGCTAACTCATTCTTAGTTGCCAGCGTTTCGCCCTCGTGTGCTAGGGTGGGCTCATCAGTTGGTACCTAGCACACCTACCAATACGCTGGCTAGTGCATACCGTGGAGGCCACTGCGTAGGCTAACTGGAGCCACCTGCAGTGCCAATGCACTAAGAGACTTTGTCTCATTATCAAAAATTGATGCCTGCTTGGCCATCAGATGATATAGATGTTGATTCCCATAGGGAATCTGAAATATTTGTCCTGAATGAGTAAATTTATAATACCAATATAAATGGTCCGTTATTGGATATTATAAATTTTCCAGCTAACTCATTCTTAGTTGCCAGCGTTTCGCCCTCGTGTGCTAGGGTGGGCTCATCAGTTGGTACCTAGCACACCTACCAATACGCTGGCTAGTGCATACCGTGGAGGCCACTGCGTAGGCTAACTGGAGCCACCTGCAGTGCCAATGCACTAAGAGACTTTGTCTCATTATCAAAAATTGATGCCTGCTTGGCCATCAGATGATATAGATGTTGATTCCCATAGGGAATCTGAAATATTTGTCCTGAATGAGTAAATTTATAATACCAATATAAATGGTCCGTTATTGGATATTATAAATTTTCCAGCTAACTCATTCTTAGTTGCCAGCGTTTCGCCCTCGTGTGCTAGGGTGCGAGGGCGAAACGCTGGCAACTAAGAATGAGTTAGCTGGAAAATTTATAATATCCAATAACGGACCATTTATATTGGTATTATAAATTTACTCATTCAGGACAAATATTTCAGATTCCCTATGGGAATCAACATCTATATCATCTGATGGCCAAGCAGGCATCAATTTTTGATAATGAGACAAAGTCTCTTAGTGCATTGGCACTGCAGGTGGCTCCAGTTAGCCTACGCAGTGGCCTCCACGGTATGCACTAGCCAGCGTATTGGTAGGTGTGC
The DNA here is from genome assembly GCF_040414725.1 of Anabrus simplex. Classification (NCBI taxonomy): domain Eukaryota; kingdom Metazoa; phylum Arthropoda; class Insecta; order Orthoptera; family Tettigoniidae; genus Anabrus; species Anabrus simplex. The sequence continues at coordinate 178,470,560 of NC_090271.1, read as the reverse complement.
TAGGTACCAACTGATGAGCCCACCCTAGCACACGAGGGCGAAACGCTGGCAACTAAGAATGAGTTAGCTGGAAAATTTATAATATCCAATAACGGACCATTTATATTGGTATTATAAATTTACTCATTCAGGACAAATATTTCAGATTCCCTATGGGAATCAACATCTATATCAGATGATGAATCTGTCAGTCAGTCAGTCAGTCAGTCAGTCAGTCAGGACAAGTTAGATGTCATTGTACCCATAGGTAAATTGTAATACTTCTTTAGCATTGGTCACCTCCTCTTTCTAGACGTATCCTCATAGCTAACAATCTTTACATACTGCTGACTGGATACTTCTGCTTTTTGAAGATCCTCACATACACACACCCCTTATTCATTAATGATTTATGGAATGTTCTTCTGTACCTGTACATACCATTTCATTTTTCACTAAAATTTGTATAACTGCCAATTTTTCTTGCCATCAACTTATCCTTAGCTGACTTCTTTTCTAGATTCAATTTCTTAGTAAGTTCATTCAATTTCTCCATAGTTTCACAGCCGTTTCTAACTCTATTTCTTTCCGACCTGCACGTCCTTCTCAGTCTCTTGAATTCTTTGTTAAAATAAAATGGATCTTTACCATTTCTTACCACATTTGAAGGTACAAATCTGTTTTCACATTCCTCAACAACTGCTTTAAACCCATTTACCATAGCCGGGCTGAGTGGCTCGGACGGCTAAGGTGCTGCCTTCTGACCCCAACTTGGCAGGTTCGATCCTGGCTCAGTCTGGTGGTATTTGGAGGTGCTCAAATAAGTCAGCCTCATGTCGGTAGATTTACTGGCACCTACACTGCAAACTGCAAAAGTAGTTAGTGGGACGTACAGCAAATAACATTATTATTATTAAAACCCATTTACTGTTTTCCACTGATCATAGTTACTTTTTTTTAAACCCCATCATGCCTGTTTTATCAGCCATATGATACTACCTAATACTCCTACTTCTAAGACCTTCCTTTCTATCACATTTATTTTCAATTAGAGTAGGCCTACTACAAAAACAGCTTTGTGATCACTTATGCCATCTATTACTTCGGTTTCTCTATAGAGCTCATCTGGTTTTACCAGCATCATGCCCAGAATATTCTTCCCTCTGGTTGGTTCCATCACTTTCTGAATCAGCTGTCCTTCCCATATTAACTTATTTGGCATTTTTTTGTCATGCTTCCTGAAGTTCACATTAGCTTCCTAATTGACACTTTGTAAATTGTGATCTGCCGCTAAAATCACATTCCTGTCCATGTCATTCCCCACCATATTAACTTATTTGGCATTTTTTTGTCATGCTTCCTGAAGTTCACATTAGCTTCCTAATTGACACTTTGTAAATTGTGATCTGCCGCTAAAATCACATTCCTGTCCATGTCATTCCCCACATAGCTGATTATCTTATCAAATAATTCTGAATCAGCGTCAGCGCTACACTTTCCCAGTCTGTAGACTCCAAAGACATGAAGTTCCCTATTATCTTTAAAAATGAGTCTTACATCTAGAATTTCATGTTTGTCATCTTCATCATTTTTCGTAGCTTACAAATTCTTCTTTCAACAGAATGAATATACTCCCCCTCCTACCATTCCTATCCTATCTCTACAATACACACTCCATTTCCTTGGAAAACTTCTGCTTCTATTATATCATTTCTCAGGTATGATTCAACTATTACTATATCTGGTAAGTATATATCTATTAAATTACTTAATTCTATTCCTTTCTTTACAATAATTCTACACTTCCGTACAATCATTTTTATGTCATCCCTACTTGACTTCCAGATCCCTGTACCCTTATCACCATTCCCTAGACCACCCATTTCCCTCGATGTACCTCCCTATAACCCTTCTAAACAAATTTCCTTATTCGTACCACTGCGGTTTAAGTGAAGGACATCTGAGCACAGATCCCTATCTCCTACCCACCCATTGGAATCTAGAAATCTCACTCCCAATATTCCACGTACCTACTTCATAGTCTCATTTAAATCCCCAATCATATTCCAGTCAGTATCTCACCTGCACAGTATTCCAATGATAACAATCTCCGCTTCCTTAAACTTCACCTGTGCTGCATTTACCAGATCCCACACATCCCCAACTATGTTAGTACTTATACCTGCTTGCCTTATGGTCCCCTCCTCCTTCTCTTGTACTTTCCTCAACATCTGCCTCAACCTAATTCCTGGATAACACTCTACCCTGGTTCCCATTCCTCCACACACTTTCCCCACATGTCAAACAATGGAATCCCCCATGGCCAGAGCCTCAACCCTACCCACCTTATTTGATCCCCTCCCCTCCTGGTCAGTCCTGTCTTTCATCTGCAGAAGCTACTTCCTCCTCCCTTTGCTCCCTCCGATGACCTTGTTCCACCTGTCTTTACCTATCCTCTACTCTACATTTCCCTTTTCTACCTCTTCCCGTCCTCCTACTTCCACATTTCTCAGCAACAGTTCCCTGTTCCTCATCTTCCCTCTGTTGTTCTACCTGTAGTGACTTGTACCGATCACGAACCTACTACACTGGTATAGCAGGGGAGAGGTGATACTCCCACATGGCGCCGTACTGTTGGTGGTAGATAGAGGGGTCCTAACTGGCTTGCTCTCACGGACCGTACATACAACTCCCTGTGGATGGGGGATGCAGACAAAGAATACATCCACGGTATCCCCTGCCTGTCGCAAGTGGCGATTAAAAGGGTCAACCAAGGGATGGTTGAATTAGAACCATGAGACCACTTGTAATTAGTACCATCATGCGGGGAACAATGTGAAACATTGTATAAAATTAGATATTGATAATGTACTGACAGGGCAGACCAAACAATCACCGATCATATATTATATGAAACTGGTCAATACGAACCAACTAAGGGACCGAAAATGGTCTAATTTGCTGTTGATAAACTTAACCATTATAGTTTAAAATGATTGTATGATCTGTATTGACTAGTTTGAATGTAGTACAGAAATATTTAAAATAGTTATATTTGAATCAGCCTTGTCAATACACTTATTAATGAAAGAAAATTATTCATTCATCCAAACATGTTTCAGGAATTCAACCATTCCCAACATCAGTGGTCAGATAAAAGAATAAAACAACATCACTATCTTTTATTTTTACAATTCAAAGAAGTATTGTGTCCTAATACACCATATCAATGAGCAAAGAAAACTTATGAGATATTATAAAAATGATCATTACATAAAATTTTGTTGAACTGAATGAGAATACTATATAAATTTAAGATCTTCAAGCTTTTCTTCCTTTTTTCTAACCTGGTTCACTTTCCTCTACACACTTTCCCCACATGTCTAACAATGGAATCCCCCATGGCCAGAGCCTCAACCCTACCCACCTTATTTGATCCCCTCCCCTCTCCTCCTGTTTAGTCCTGTCTTTCCTGACAACTGCAGAAGCTACTTCCTCCTCCCTTTTCTCCCTCCCAAAAAGAAGAAAAAAGGAGAAAAACTTGAAGATCTTAAATATATAGTATTCTCATTCAGTTCAACAAAATTTTATGTATTGATCATTTTTATAATATTTCATAAGTTTTCTTTACTAGTTGATATGGTGTATTAGAACACAATACTTCTTTGAATTGTAAAAACAAAAGATTGTGTTATGTTGTTTTATTCTTTGATATGACCACTGATGAAGGGAATGGTTGAATTCCTGAAACATGTTTGGTTGAATAAATAATTTTCTTTCATTAATAAGTGTATTGATAAGGCTGATTCAAATATAACTTTTTAAAACATTTCTGTACTACATTCAGTGGTCAAATTTGTCGAATGGGAACATCATGTGTCGCCTTTACTTGCAAGTAGTACCACTATGTTAGGTACTCAATAGGTTTGTGATTAGTACCAACAGAGTGTGAATCACGGTGTGATTTACGGTACCTGTGATTAGTACCACTACATGCGGACTGCCATGGGCTTATGTTGCCTGTAATTAGTACCATTATGTGAGAAACACCACGGACCTGGGCGTTGCTGTGACTAGCACCAATATATGAGCGACACTATGGGTCTGCGTTGCCTATGATTAGTACCCACTATGTGAGCAACACCATGGAATAGTACAAGTCCCTGTGATTAGTACACCTATGTTGCCTGTATGTGGTGCCGCAATGTGAGAAACACCATAGGTTTGCGTTACATGCGCGTATTACATTACCAGTGAGTAGTACCATAATGTGTGGAATACCACAGTCTACGCTACTTTTGATTAGTATCGCAACATGACAAATGCCATGGTTCTACTTTACTAGCAATAAGTACCATTATGAGGAGCTCATGACCTGGATTTTGGACCCCTCAGACAACAAGCATCGCGATTCAGAATTGTGCTTTAGAAACAGTCCCTTGGTCACTAATACTATTGTTTTGTGATAGTTTCTGGGTATGTAGAGCATAATACCAATATAATGGTCCGTTATTGGACATTATAAATTTTCCAGCTAACTCATTCTTGGTTGCCTGCGTTTCGCCCTCGTGTGCTAAGTTAGGCTTTTCAGTTGGGACTTAGCACACCACCCAAGACGCAAGGCTAGTGCATACCGTGGAGGCCACTGCATAGGCTACTTGAAGCCGCCAGCAGTGCCAATGCACTATGAGAGCTATGTCTCATTTTCAAAAATTGATGCCTGCCTGGCCACCAAATGATGTAGATGTTGATTCCCATAGGGAACCTAAAATATTTGTCCCGAATGAGCAAATTTATAATACCAATATAATGGTCAACCAAGAATGAGTTAGCTGGAAAATTTATAATGTCCAATAAAGGACCATTATATTGGTATTATAAATTTGCTCATTCAGGACAAATATTTTAGGTTCCCTATGGGAATCAACATCTATATCATATGTAGAGAATAGCGGGTCGGATCCACTGATTGTTTTAAATTCATATTCACCCATTCATTCTTTGTCGTCTTGTTTTGATTTTGGACTTTTAAATTGTCAATACATTTTGTCTCATTTCGTACCATTAGGGGCCGATGACGTAATCAAAGAGGAATTTGGAAAGGAAATCACAATCCATGGAGAGGAAATCAGAACCTTAAGAGTTATATAATCTGAGACTGCAGAAGATGTCGAGAAGTTGCTAAATGGTATGGACGAAGTCTTGGGTAATGAGTACAAGATGAAAATAAATAAGTCCAAAACAAAAGTAATGGAGTGCAGTCGAACGAAGGCAGGTGATACAGGAAATATTAGATTAGGAAATAAGTCTTAAAGGAAGTAGATGAATATGGTTACTTGGGTAGTAAAATAACTAATGATGGCAGAAGTAAGGAGGACATAAATTGCAGACGGACAGGCAAGGAAGAGCTTCCTTAAGAAAAGAAATTTGCTCACTTTATAGGAATTAGAAAGATGTTTCTGAAGACGTTCATCGGGAGTGCGGCATATTATGGAAGTGAAACTAGCTTAGAAAGAAAGAGAAGAGAAGCTTTTGAAATGTGGTGTTACAGAAGAATGCTGTAAGTGAGATCAACAGATCAAACCACAAATGAAGAGCTACTGAATTGAATTGGTGAGAGGAGATTGATTTGGCTAAATTTGATGTGAAGAAGAGATAGAATGATAGGACACATCTTCAGACACCCAGGACTTGTTTAGTTGATCAATCAATCAATCAATCAATCAATCAATCAATCAATCAATCAATCAATCAATCAATCACTACTGATCTGCATTTAAGGCAGTCGCCCAGGTGGCAGATTCCCTATCTGTTGTTCTCCTAGCCTTTTCTTAAATGATTTCAAAGAAATAGGAAATTTATTGAACATCTCCCTTGGTAAGTTATTCCAATCCCTAACTCCCCTTCCTATAAATGAAGATTTACTTCAATTTGTCCTCTTGAATTCCAACTTTATCTTCATATTGTGATCTTTCCTAGTTTTAAAGACACCACTCAAACTTATTTGTCTACTGATGTCCTCCCATGCCATATCTCCACTGACAACTCAGAATATACCACTTAGTCGAGCAACTCGTCTCCTTTCTCTCAAGTCTTCCCAGCCCAAACTTTGCAACATTTCTGTAACACTACTCTTTTGTCGGAAATCACCCTGAACAAATCAAGCTGCTTTTCTTTGGACTTTTTCCACTTCTTGAATCAAGTAATCCTGGTGAGGGTCCCATACACTGGAACAATACTCTAGTTGGGGTCTTACCAGAGACTTATAAGCCCTCTCCTTTACATCTTTACTATAACCCCAAAATACCCTCATAACCATGTGCAGAGATCTGTACCCTTTATTAACAATCATATTTATGTTATTACCCCAATGAAGATCTTTCCTTATATTAAGACCTAGGTACTTACAATGATCCCCAAAGGAAACTTTCACCCCATCAATGCAGTAATTATAACTGAGAGGACTTTTCCTATTTGTGAAAATGACAACCTGACTTTTAACCTTGTTTATCACCATACCATTGCCTACTGTCCATCTCACATCATTATTTAGGTCATTTTGCAGCCACTCACAATCTTGTAACTTATTTATTACTCTGTACAGAATAACATCATCTGTAAAAAGTCTTATCTCTGATTCCACTTCTTTACACATATCATTGATATACATAAGAAAATATAAAGGTCCAATAAAGATGGGCACAAAGGGAGCTGAAAGAGTGACAGTTGAATACTGTGAGACCAATAACACATAATGGATTGGAAAAACTGCTTAGAAATAATCAGAGTATGGGTAATATCAATGCCAAGCCTCAAAGATTGTCAGTTGGTGAGGAGATGAAGACTATTATGCTTGCTAAGTTTAATGCTTAAGAATGTGATAGTCGAGCAGCATTCTCTCTGGCTTACCACCATGGCAGCCTTGGTTCGAATCCTGAGCAATGCATGTTGGATTATTGAAATGAAAGGTCATGTCCCAGTGGTTCAGTATCCTAATAAATCTGGAGGTCCCATCGTTATCATCATGATATCAACAGTAGCAGAGGACTTAAAACTTGCTTTTTTAAATTTTAGTACCAGCCTTGGGAAACTTCTATACTATAATCATGTGGTATTAAAATGCAAACAGTACAGTGTGAAACATTTTAGAAAAAGAAAAGTTATACAAACTAAGATCACCTTGGCTGCCATGTGGAAAAGAGCCGATGGTTTTTGGAAGAAAAAAATACAAATGTGACATTCTTTCAAAAATTTATGTTCTCAGATGACATTCGTTCACAAATTTATGTTTTCAGACTAAGCAGAAAAGTGGCTTATTGGACATGGATGTCATAGGGCTAATTTTAACATTTAGCAATGGGGAAAATTATGTAACCTTATCATTGTGAAATATTCAGTCCACAGACTGGTCTGTTGTCACAAAATGGTTCCATGCCCTCTGATTAATGGCTGTTCTCCTCGTTGCTGCATAGTTTTCTGCTTCAATGTTTTCTAAAATCCATTTTCTTATGAAGTCTCAGGTCTTCACCGAGGCTTTTTCCCAGCAATGTAAACTTCTACAATGGAGAATGATGTAAAAAGAGATCCCACCAAGAAGGACATGTATTGATATTAATTCCAGCATAAATCTATGCAAAACCTCAGCATTTGTTATCTTATTTTGTAGAAACAGCCCTGTCTCAGAAGCCTTTAGGTGTTAATCACTTTTATTTGCTGCCTAGGTGTCTGAGGCACGTAGTAGTATGGTCCAGACAAATGAATGTGGGATCCTTATACAAAGGTGGTGGTACATGCAGTCTAGTCTTTTGCATGAAAGCAAACCTTGTTGAACAATCTGGCTCTTGATTTCATTATGCACCAACTGTACTCAGTAATTTCCTGGCCTAAGTAGGAGTAAGTTTTAGTTTGTTTGATTGTGGTATCGTATACTGTTAACCACTGAATTTTGGAGATTGTGAGATGACCATGCATTTAGTTCAGTCCTTGGCATTACACTTAATTCCAAATATTTCCACTGTTAATGCAGTTATAGATGGATGGACTCACTTCACTTCACTCCACTCCACTCCACTCCACTCCACTCCACTCCACTCCACTCCACTCCACTCCACTCCACTCCACTCCACTCCACTCCACTCCACTCCACTCCACTCCACTTCACTTCACTTTACTTCACTTCACTTCACTTCACACGATGTCCTTCTGGTTTCCAATTGAAGACTTTATTTACCATCCTTTTCTCTATCATTATTTTTATATGTCCCAACCATCTCGGTCTACTGCTATTTATTTCTACTACTGTATCTACTTTGTTGTAAAGTCCTCTGATTTCCTTATTATTCCTCAATTGCTAGACTGCTCCATAGACTTCCCTAAGTATCTTCCTTTCCCATCTCCATAACAACTTCTCATCACTTTGTGTCATAGTCCGAGTCTCTGAATCGTACATCATCCCAGGTTTCACTACCATACATTAAAAAGTCAGATTCATATTCCTACTAAGGCTTCTTGCTTTGAATACTCCTATTACCAGCTGCTATCCTAGTATGCATTTCTTCTGTCATATACATAAATATTTCATCATCTTACCTTTATTTAAAATATACTTAAGTAATCTATAGGCAATAATATGGAGAAATTATAGCTGAGTGAAATTAGCAAAATATCCAATGATGAACTCTGTTGAAAAGAAAACAAACAATCATGATTGACATCTAAAGTTTGTAAATTTGCATCAGTACACAATTAACCTTCAAGACAGTCATGGCATACAACATTTGCATGTTCAAGGCACAAATACTTATGACACTTCTTACAGATGTACTTTGTCTTTCGCTTCTGCTTAGATGTGCAGACCCTGCACCTTGCCACTTCCTTTGATGGTTCTAATCTAAGTTGGACATCTTCCTTGATGTTGTAAATTTCTTTTAGCCTCTCTGGTTATTCTGGGAATATCGGAAATAGAAGCTCTTCGAATGGCGTGGTTCTTCATTAGGTCAATAGCCAACCCAGTCAGGAATTTACGCCGGACAATTTTGGCAGATGGGCAGTTATGACAAAATATCTGGCTCTGAGTACACATAAAGCCACAAAAATCTAGATCGTACCTTTCATTTAATGCAACCATAAAACGAGATTGGCAACTTCGGTCTATTGGACCATGTACCCTCTTAGTGACCTAAGTGTGTGAGACCGAAAAGACTTCCACTGACCTGTATGGTTATCATTCAAACTTGTGCAGTGGTGAGTATACTCAAGAATGAAATTGATGAAGGTAACCTGATGTGCAGCTAGCTCACTTCAACAGGCAAAGAAGGAGGCGCAATCGTTTATGACATTGGTCTGTGACACCGTGCGTCACTAATTGAGGGTTAAAGCTCTTGCAGCGTTCATATTCTTTCCCACTTAAATTCACACTTTTTCTTCTTCATTATACCTTTTCCTACATGTTAACATGTACTTAGTTTTTGATTGGTTAATCGTCAGTCCCATATCAGCCCCATATTTTCTAGTTTTTCCAACTTTTCTTCCAGATCCTGTTTCCTTCTAGATAGCAAATCACTAACACCTGCATTTGCAAGATCTTGAGTCACTCTGGTTTGCTGTCCTGTATCATTCGTATTACCCTCTCCAAGGCAATGTTAAACAGAAGGGTGAAAAGTACATTACACTGTCGCAATCCTTGGTTACCTTTGAAAGCTTTTGATAAAGTCTCCTCAACCTTTAGTTTACATTTGTTCTTTCCAGAGTCATTTGAACCAATCTTGTCAGTTTGTTAGGTATTCCTGGCTCTTTCATTGCCTTCCATAGCTGATCCCTTCTGATACTATCATACACTTGTTTAAAATCAATAATCATTATATTCATAAAAAGTTTTCAAGGATCTCGTCTGATAATAAAAATCTGGTCCATAGTAAATCTGTTTATTCTGAAGGCACACTGGTAATCTCTAGATATTATTCTACATATGCTTTCAGTCTCCCAGCTATGATTTTTGCTAAAATTTTATAAGCAATACATAGCAGTGCTTTTCCTCTATAATTCCCACAATCTGCTTTGCCATGTTTCTTATGTATAGGGCAGAGTAGTACTATATTCCATTGCTCTGGCATTTTCTCCTTTTGCCATATCTCTACCATAATCTCATGCAACCACCATGTTTGTTTTCATCTTCATATTTTATACTGTAATGTTGTCTTCTCCTAGTGCCTTATTGTTTTTAAGAGCCTTAATTCCATCTTTAACTTCTTGCAGTATAGGTTCCTTGACTGATTCCAGGTTCAGCTCTTCTCTGCTTTGTACCTGCCCCATCTCTTCCATCTATCCAGCTTCAACCCCACTGTCATATTCTGATTTCATATTCAGCAATTCACTAAAATACTCCACCCACCCGTCTAACATCTGATCTTTACCTCCAATCAGATTTCCCTCCTTATCTGTATAGAAAACTGCTCCTGGTTGAAATCCTTTCTTTATAAGTTTAAACACTGGACGAGTTGGCCGTGCGGTTAGCGGTGTGCGGTTGTGAGCTTGCATCCGGGAGAGAGTGGGTTCGAATCCCACTGTCAGCATTCCCGAAGATGGTTTTCCGTTGTTTCCCATTTTCACACCAGGTAAATGCTGGGGCTGTACGTTAATTAAGGTACTAGCCACTGGCAAAAAAAAAAAAAAAAAAAAAAAAAAAAAAAAATGTTAACCTCTTATACACTGGAGGAAAAAATATCTAAACACCATGAAATAAGGAATGTAGAATATGAAAATTTTGGTAATATATTTGTTAAGGTAACATATTTAATTGATGAAAGGTACAAGACTACAGGAATATCCTTGCAAGAAAAGCCATCACAATATGTCATGCTGGTCATTAATAACCAGTGTAATCAGTAACTGTTTGTGGCTTGATTATACAAATAAAATAATTTGTGAAAACACAGTAAAAGAAAACTTAAGGTTCAACAAGAGTGTTGCACCACAAAACATAAATAACAGGTTAGGAAACATGACAACTATAGAATGGATGTGGAAAGCAGCATGGGGCCCTGAGAGGTAATGGAATGTAGCCTGTTGTGAAGAAAGAAAACATAGAGGATAATTGCCCTTGGATTACACACATTTATTTTAAGAAAGAGGAAACAAATCAAAACTTATAATAGAAAGGAATAAATTAAGAACTCAAAACAGAAAAATCTTTATAAAACGCAAATGAACTAATTGTTAAGCACGCCTGTAGACATGTGCATAACGTAAAAGAAACTTAATCACTTAATTTGAATTGAAAGAAAATTATCCAGCGATACATGATGATTAAAATGAGGGCTAATCCCAATCTACACAAAGTAGAATAAGACCAAACACAGAGGTACAGAAAACTTGCATCACTACTAAAACATTTCTGGTAATGAGCATAGATTTTCAGTACTGATACTTATGTAAGGCGACACAGAAATACGGGGAGGCAAACCCGAGGGATAAGTTAATTACAGTACATTATTAGTTGCAAGGTTAAAAAAAAAATGATTGCCTCCGAAATAAAAGGTACATATTTCAACAAATTTTAGCGATGAACGTGAATCTCGAGGATAAACTCCTGCATAAGAAAAATAAACTATTACATTTAAATGAAGTTAAAAACCAAAATAAACGTAGAAACAGTGCTTATCCTGGGACCAGATATCCTATGATGGAACCGAAGGAGGAGCACATCCGCTCACTAAGATGGTCAGATGATCAAAGACAGAGATCCTACCTCGCTCCCACCGAAGGAGCAGCGTCAGGTCCAGAAACAGGAAACGGTGCAATCATCAGAGGGAACAAATGAGAATTTAGAATTTACCCTCGAGTTTCACATTCACCAATTATATTAACTCTTATTTTCTGCAATCAAAAGTCTCTTGCTGATAATATATGTTCCAGAAAAGTCTTAGTTTACGCAACAGGAAATGCACTTCCAGAACTGCACGTTTAGGTACACGCCGTTTCACAAATTTTGACAACAAAAAATATTATATTTCACAGATAAATGATAATTTTGATACAACACATAAAAAAAAGAGTTTCTAAAACAGAATTCATTCAAGTCCAAAGGTCCAAACAAAATAAAATCTTACACAACAACAACAAAAATTTTAAACAAATAAATTAAGAAATTTCAATCAATTCACACTGCTGTCTTAATACTGCCACATAATCGTCTGACTGTTGAATGCAGGCATGCAAACGTGCATGCATTGTGTAATACAGGTGCCGGATGTCAGCTTGTGGGATGGAGTCAATACAGGGACGGTTAATGCCAGGCAGCATAACAGGTTGAATCACCAGACGGACGTACACTTCTGCAGACAGGGTGCATGGGATAACCACTAGAGTGCTCCTGCTGTCGTAGGAACTTGCTCCCGAGACCAGAACTCCCACTGTATACCCTATCTCCAATTACCTGGGAGATAAGAATAAGAAGTCCGGTCATGTGTCAGACAAGAAACCCCAAGATCGATAACTAGTTCAAATAATCTGTAACTAACATGTTATAAGAACAACATTTATAAAATCACCAGAATGAATCAAGATGATATTCAATAAATTCTGAAGGTTAATGTACTTACCAATGTCACCAATTTCAGACACAATTCTTATGGCTGGTATGGGATAGGACAAGCCTAGGACTGCGAAGGAAGTGACAGTGGCCTTAATTAAGGTATAGCAGCCCCAGCATGTCTGATGTGAAAATGGAAACCACTGTTGACAGTGGGATTCGAACTCACTGTGTCCCAAGAACTACATGCTGCGAACCATGTAGCAAACTCGCTCAGTAGTAGTGGTGAAGTAGGACTGAAAGGTGTTAATATTACTCCCTATCATAGACAGAGGGGATGAGGTGACTAAGAAATTCAAAATATTGTAGGTGTGGCATTGGACAGCAAACATCTTGTATCATCGTTGTTCTCTATATATTTATTTTCAAAATGGCAGGGAACTGTGCTCTGTAGGATACCATTTAATAATAAATAATGCTGTTGGGTTTTTGTCCTACAAACTACCTTTTATGGTTTTTGGAGATGCTGAGATCCTGAAATTCCTTTACAGGCTGGTAAATCTACTGACACAAGGGTGATGTATTGGAGCACCTTCAAATACCAAATATGCTAACTTGGGCTCAGAAAGCCAGTGCTTTACCGTTTGAGCCACTCAGCCAGGCAGGATATCATTTATCATGTTTCACTGTTTTGTCAGTTCCTACAAGAAAATAAAAGTAGGCCTACTCAGAACATGCTGGATTGTGTTACAAACACATGCAATGTAATTCTGCTAATCACAAAAAACTGTGTACTTTTAAAAAAGTATTTGGAATAGGATATAACCTTTGTGTTTTCTCTACAATTTATTAAATACATGCCATACACATTGAGAGCATAATTTATTCAGTTAATTTATTTGATCTAATCTATTAAAAGTAACACGATGTATGTGGAGGAAACTATATGGATGGTGCTTAAACTATGGCATCACTTTTCCATGTTGGCACCACCCAGAGCACTGTAGCAGTCATTTCAGCCACTCTATAGTCATTTTCTAGCTCGTTGGTAAATACCATTATGAATAGAATAGAATATATTTATTTATCACCTACAGGGTGTCCCAATTACAGATGATGTAATAGAAAAATTAAATAAAAAATTAAATTAAATAATTAAATAAAATAAAAAATAAATTAAATAATATACATACAAATATACATATATACAAGCAGATATCAATCTTCACATGTTTTATACAGATTATTCACATAATTTACAAAATTATCACGTTCCTTCCTTGAGAAGAACTTTACGAATTGCAGTGGAAGGGTGGTGAAAAATATCGAGTGACCCTTCCAGCTAATTTATTGTCTTAAGGGCTTGCATGAGCCAAGAATTTTCATGCGCAACCGTCCTACATTTGGGCAGGTGGAATGTACATTTCTGCCTTGTTCGTCTGCTTGGAACATGAAGTGGGATCAACCCCAGTATAGCCGGACTGTCCACTTTGCTCTTCAAGAATTTAATCGCTAACATTGCGTTCGCACACTTTCGGCGCGTTGCCAGCGTATTCATTCCAAGAATGTTTACAAACTCTTCATACCTGCTTGAAGAGAGTGGCATGCCCAGGAATACGAAACTAATCCACTTCATGAACCTTATCTGTACTCTTTCGAGATGGTGTATGTGGCCTTTCTGATACGGGAGCCACACCTCACAACCATACTCGAGACAGGGTCTCACCAGGGAACAAAACAGTGTCTTGACACATGAAATATTACTGAAATCTTTATAATTCCTCTTGACAAACCCCAGGAGTCTGAAAGATTTCTTTCTAATACCATCGATGTGTTTCTCGAAGGATAAGCCATTCCTGTTACTAAGAATTACACCTAGATGATTAAACTCCTCCACACGAATTAAACTTTCTCCACTGACGTTTTACCTGTAAAATACAGGTGTTAATTTCCGAGTAAATGACATGACACCACACTTGAATTTATTCACTTTAAGGGACCACTTATCACACCACTCGCATATTTTCTTCAGATCCTCTTGTAGATAATCGCCATCACTGTCTTCTTCTATGACTTTATATAGTTTCATTCAGTGTTCAGTGTACTGTGTGCACAAACGACTATCATTTCATTGATTGTCTTCAATCAATCACTACTGATCTGCATTTAGGGCAGTCACCCAGGTGGCAGATTCCTTATCTGTTGTTTTCCAAGCCCTTTCTTAAATTATCGCAAAGAAATTGGAAAATTATCGAACATTTCCTTGGTAAGTTATTCGAATCCCTAACTCCCCTTCCTATAAACGAATATTTGCTCCAATTTGTCCTCCTGAATACCAACTTTATCTTCATATTGTGATCTTTCCTACTTTTAAAGACACCAATCCAACTTATTCGTCTACTGATGTCCTCCCACGCTATCTCTCCACTGACAGCTCGGAACATACCACTTACACGTTATAATTCTCATGTTAGGTCCATACTGAAATCTACGTAAATACACTTGTAACATACTTTGTATTTACATACCACTTAATCGAGCAGCTCGTCTTCTTTCTCCTAAGTCTTCCCAGCCCAAACTTTGCAACATTTTTGTAACACTACTCTTTTGTCAGAAATCACCCAGAACAAATCGAGCTGCTTTTCTTTGGATTTTTTCCAGTTCTTGAATCAAGTAATCCTGGCGAGGGTCCCATTCACTGGAACCATACTCTAGTTGGGGTCCTACCAAAGACTTATATACCCCCTCCTTTACATCCTTACTACAACCCCTAAATACCCTCATAACCATGTGCAGAGATCTGTACCCTTTATTAACAATCATATTTATGTGATTACCCCAATGAAGATCTTTACTTATATTAACACCTAGGTACTTACATTGATCCCCAAAAGGAACTTTCACCCCATGAACACAGTGATTAAAACTGAGAGGACTTTTCCTGTTTGTGAAACTCACAACCTGACTTTTAACCCCATTTATCATCATACCATTGCCCACCGTCCATCACACAACACTATCGAGGTCACCCTGCAGCCACTCACAATCTTGTAACTTATTTAATTACTCTGTACAGAATAACATCATCTGCAAACAGCCTTATCTCTGATTCCACTTCTTTACACATATCATTGATATTTATAAGAAAACATAAAGGTCCAATAATACTGCCTTGAGGAATTCCCCTCTTAATTATTACAGGGTCAGATAAAGCTTCGCCTACTCTAATTCTCTGAGTTCTATTTTCTAGAAATATAGCCACCCATTCAGTCACTCTTTTTTGTAGTCCAATTGCACTCATTTTTGCCAGTTGACTTCCATGATCTACCCTATCAAATGCCTTAGATAGGTCAATCACAATACAGTCCATTTGGCCTCCTGATTTCAGGATATCTGCTATATCTTGCTGAAATCCTACAAGCTGAGCTTCAGTGGAATAACCTTTCCTAAACACAAACTGCCTTTTTTCAAACTAGTTATTAATTTTGCAAACATGTCTAATATAATCAGAAAGAATGCTTTCCCAAAGCTTGCATGCAATACATTTCAAACTGACAGGCCTGTAATTTTCAGCTTTATGTCTATCACCCTTTCCTTTATACACAGGGGCTACTATAGCAACTCTCCATTCATTTGGTATAGCTCCTTCAACCAAACAATAATCCAATAAGTATTTCAGATATGGTACTATATCCCAACCCATTGCCTTTGGTATATCCCCAGAAATCTTATCAATTCCAGCTGCTTTTCTAGTTTTAAACTTTTGTATCTTACTGTAAATGTCATTGTTATCATAGGTATATTTTAATACTTCTTTAGTATTACTCACATCCCCTATCTGGACATTATCCTTGTAACCAACAATCTTTACATACTGATGACTGAATACTTCTGCCTTTTGAAGATCCTCGCATACACACTCCCCTTGTTCATTAATGATTCCTGGAATGTCCTTCTTTGAACCTGTTTCTGCCTTAAAGTACCTATACATACCCTTCCTTTTTCACTAAAATTTGTATGACCACCAATTATGCTTGCCATCATGTTATCCTTTGCTGACTTCTTTGCTAGATTCAATTTCCTAGTAAGTTCCTTCAATTTCTCCTTACTTCCATAACCATTTCTAACTCTATTTCGTTCCAACCTGCACCTCCTTCTTAGTCTCTTTACTTCTCTGTTATAATATAGTGGATCTTTACCATTCCTTACCACCTTTAAAGGTACAAACCTATTTTCACATTCCTCAACAATTGCTTTAAACCCATCCCAGAGTCTGTTTACATTTTTATTTACCATTTTCCAGCAATCATAGTTACTTTTTAAAAAGACCCTCATGCCTGTTTTATCAGCCATTGGTACCGCCTAATAGTCCTAATTTTAATACCTTCCTTTCTTTCATATTTATTTTTAACTACGACAAAAACAGCTTCGTGATCACTAATACCATCTATTACTTTGGTTTCTCTAAAGAGCTCATCTGGTTTTATCAGCACCACATCCAAAATATTCTTCCCTCTAGTTGGTTCCATCACTTTCTGAATCAGCTGCCCTTCCCATATTAACTTATTGTGCCATTTGTTGTTCATGTTTCCTGTCATTCGCATTACCTTCCCAATTGATGTTTGGTAAATTGAGATCACCTGCTACAATCATGTTCCTTTCCTTATCGTTTCCCACATAGCTGATTATCTTATCAAATAATTCTGAATTGGCGTCAGTGCTACCCTTTCCCAGTCTGTAGACTCCAAAGACATCAAGTTGCCTATTATCTTTAGAGATGAGCCTTACACACAGAAATTCATGTTTTTCATCCTTAACTTTTTGTAGCTTACGAATTCTTCTTTCACCAGAATGAATACTCCCCCTCCTACCATTCCTATCCTATCTCTATGATACAAACTTCAGTTCCATGGAAATATTTCTGCATCCATTAAATCATTTCTCAGCCATTATTCAACTCCTATTACAATATCTGGTAAGTATATATCTATTAAATTACTTAATTCGATTCCTTTGTTTACAATGCTTCAACAATTGAGCACTAACATTTTTATGTCATCCCTACTTGATTTCCAGTTCCTTGTTCGCTTAACACTGCTCCTTAGGCTGCCCTGTTTCCCTGAAGGTACCTGCCTATAACCCTTTTAAACAAGTTTCCTAACTTATATGCACCACTGCGGTTTAAGTGAAGGCCATCTGAGTGCAGATCCCTGTCTCCTACCCAACCATTAGGATCCAGAAATCTCATTCCCAGTTTCCCACATACCCACTCTATAGTCTCATTTAAATCCCCAATCACCTTCCAGTCAGTATCCCTCCTACACAGTATTCCACTGATAACAATCTCCGCTTCCTTAAACTTCATTCGTGCTGCATTTACCAGATCCCACACATCCCCAACTACAGTATGTTGGTACTTATACCTGCTTGCCTTACGTTGTTAGTACCAACGTGAAACACTACCACCTTCTCCTTTCCCTCTTCCTTCTCCTCTACTTTCCTCAACATCTGCCTCAACCTAATTCCTGGATAACACTCTACCCTGGTTCTCTTTCCTCCACACACTTTCCCCACATGTCTAACGATGGAATCCCCCATGACCAAGGCCTCAACCCTATCCACCTCATTTGAACCCCTCCCCTCCTGGTCAGCCCTATCTTCTCTCACTGCTGCAGAAGTTACTTCCTCCTCCCTTTTCTCCCTCCCATGACCCTGTTCCACCTGGCTTTTCCTTTCCACTACACTACATTTCACTACATTGTAATTTTTGCATTGTTTAGAAATGATGATCATTTTTGAAAAATAAATGAAAATTTGTCTGTTATGTTGTTCCTGACATTCACAGGCTTGCACTGATGCAGGATTTCATCTTAGACTATATATTCCTGTTCAAAAGTTGTACTTTGACCCCTCCATGGGCTACTTAGTTTCTGCACAACCTTTTGAATCACCTGGTAGTAAACAGAAGGAGAGTAAACTTACCATGTGAGCATGTGTAGAAAGAGTACACATAAAAGGTGTTACTACAGTTGTAATAGATTTAATTGCTAATAAGATATCTGTGATTTTATGGATGATTTATTGATCATTGTTGTTTTAAAAACTGGTTAACATAAAATCTATTCTAATCACCAGAAGTGAAATTATACTTTTCTAGACCAATTTAAATATATCTTCTATTTCTTCACGTTAATATAGATTTAAATTTACACACAATACATTAAATATATTAAACTGATGATGATACACACATTTAAATGTGATAAGTGCAACAATATACTCATTTAACAAAAAAATACCGGCATGCATATTATTAGTTTAGGGGTAAATGTTGATGACCTAAACAATCACTGAAAATGATCAATAAAATGCCCTTAAATTAATGGAAAAATACCATAAAATAAGTTTAAAAAAATTAAAAAATATTTGACCAAGCCAAATTCTGGTCACTTTGTAACTGGTTTTACTAGTAATATATATCCCTGTTCTATTCACTGCTCAGCTCTTGCTTTTACTGACATAATTATATCTTAATTTATTTGGAAGTGTATATAAATATAGACATAATGATTTGCTAATTTGCCTCCAAAGAACCTGGGAACACTTGTTGTTCTTCACACTCGGTACAGCTTTCAGATGTTTTTCTCCTTCAATGTGCTGTTGTAAAACAATAATAATAATGGTATTGTTTTTACGTCCCACTAACAACTTTTTTGACGGTTTTCAGAGACACTGAGGTGCCGGAATTTTGTCACACAAGAGTTGTTTTATGTGTCAGTAAAACTACCAACCCAAGGCTGATGTATTTGAGCACCTTCAAATACTACCAGTGTTGTAAAACAAACTTCCTTTCCACATTCACTTTAACACCGCAGAATTTACAAAATAAAACATACCCCTCTGTTGTAGCCTAAAGACGTCTTTTCCAAATTCATTCACTAGCTAAATTAAAAATACTCTTACACATTTTCCTTGCACATAACACTTAGGAAGATAATTCTGTACTGAATTTGAAACTTATATAACTGTTGTTTCTAAACCCTTCTTCTATATGTATGTTTTTGGCCTTGATGTTTAGGGAGGTAACAATATTCATCTACTTCCTGTAAGACTTCACTTCCTAATCTAATGTCCAATAACAGATCATTTATATTGTTATCAATATTTCCTTCATCACCTTCATTCGACTGGAGTCCATTATTCTTGTTTTGGATTTATTAATTTTCATCTTGTACTCCTTCTCCCCGACTGTGTTTATACCATTCAGCAGTTTCTCCAGATCTTCTGTAGACTCAAATAAAATAATAATATCACCAGCAAATCTCAGAGTTTTTATTTCCGGTCCTTCGATTGTGATTCCTCTTCCAAATTCCTGTTTGATTTCCTTTACTGCCTGTTCTATGTAAACACTGAACAGGAGAGGGATAAACTGCAGCCTTGCCTCAACTCCATTCTGGATGGCTGCTCTGTTTCATAGGCTTCAATTCTTATCACTACAGGCTGATTTTTAAAAAAATTGTAGATAATTCTTTCTCAGTATCTGATCCCAATCACCATCAGAATCTCAAATAGCTTGATCCAATCAACATTATTGAATGCCTTTTCTAGATCTATAAATTCTTTCTTAATTCGATCCTCCAAGATCAGATGTAAAGTCAGGATTGCTTCATGTGTTTCTACATTTCTTCTGAAGCCAAATTGATATTCTCCCAACTGAGCTCCAACTTGTCTTTCCATTCTTCTGTAACTAATGCATGTTAAAATTTTGCGATTTTCAGTGCAGTAGTTTTCATACTTGTCAGCATCTGATTTCTTGTGAATAGGTATATCAACAGTCTGTCTAAAATTGGATGGCACTTCTCCTGTATTATACATCTTACACACTAAATGGAATAACCTTGCCTTGCCCGTGATCAATAATTCTGAGGGTATGTCACAAATTCCACATGCCTTGTTCCTAGGTCATTCAAAGCTCTGTTGAACTTTGACCTCAAAATAAGGTCCCCATTTCATCAGCATCAACCATCTCTTTTTGTTCCAGGACCTTATCATTTATTTCTTTCCCTTGATACAATTGTTTAATATTGTACCTCACCTGATGTCCTCTCCTTTCATCTGGCTGGTCAGTCGGTAGAGCAGTGGTCTATCCAGAAGATGGGTCTAACAAATATCTAAAATTGAAATAGGACAGGGTACTAACAACTACAAGTGAATGAGAATCCGAAGATGAGGGACGGAAAACTTTAATCAATAATCCACAAAAATATAAAATGAAGGTAAAATCCCTCCCAAAAATATCAAAGCATTAAGAAAAAGAAGGAACACAAAATTTTATATAAAAAATATCCCTGAAAGTCCCAGGTCTCTGCCCAAATCATGTGGAAGTTTTTATCATTCTTGGAGCCATGATTAATTAACATGGCATGAGTTTATTGAACAAATAAGTCTGAACACTGTAGACACACATGTTGTCATTTAAAATGTTCAACCACAAGGGATTATGGATGTAAAATTTGCACATTATATCCACTAATATGACTCCCAAAGGTTAGGTGAACAAAAACGTAAAACACATACTCGCTTCGGACAACTAAAATAACCCCAAAATAATCACTGAAGCTAAATATGAGCCCGCTCTCATAATAAAAAATGAGGACTGAATCCTCTCATCCCTACGGAATCTTATTTACTCGGGGAATGTCACCGCATAGCGATATGGTTTAAAAGGGTCCTCTCCCAGCCTGTCACTCGGGGCACATCCCCAGCTAGCTACTTTCTTATCCCTGCGCTTGGGAGGAATATCTCAATAGTATGATCAGCCATGGCTCTCATACATCTCGTAATAAAATCTCTCATTGGTCTGGTACAACTTTCCCCCAGACTCGTAATTCAACACCAGATAGGCCTATCTGCAGCATCTTTGCTTCAGGCCTCCAGAACTATTACTCAATAAATCACATTCCTTATCTTGCAGACCCTAGTTCGATTCATGACCTGCCAAGATTTTCCCAGAAGAACCTTTCTAACTCAACGGTGGGGACTGAACATCCACTGCTTACTCTGCACCTCTGAAAATTTACAGATCTTGTACTATTATGACTTCAACATCTATTCCTTAGGTTGGTTATCTCTCATAGCTCTAATCTCCCAGTTCGATACCATGTCAGGCACTACTGACCTTACTTTCAGGATGACCATATCACATCAGATTCTCTCAAATAAAACGGACAGGAATAACTTTATCTGACAAGACCTTAAACTCACTAAACAGTTACACTAGTGTACCAACATCTAATACAAAGCTAATAACCCTGAAATAATGCATGCATGATTCTAAACCTCCTAATATATTTACATTAGGAGTGCATTTACATTTACTTGCCTGAAAGTATAATTAAATGAATATTTACAAAAATGTGAATCCTGGTTTGTCCTAATCCATACTGAAAATTTGTTCAGACTTATCTGTTCCTGTGTTGTTCACTCATCCATCCAAGGCCACAATGCATGATTTAGCACATGACTGCACTACTGACGTCCATAGCTGCAGGTCCCCGGTTTGGCTCTGTGCAGTGGTCTATGATTGGTGCCATCTGCTTGTTTCACATATTCTGTAGGGAGCTCTGTTACCAATGGAAGATCAATTTGAATAGGATGATCTATTCATCGTGAAGTCAGATTGCTGGAATCAGTGCAGGGTGATATTTTAATGAATAACTTCCAGTACTGCTATATAATGTATGAGTTGAAAATGCTGTTATGTTTCAGTGAAGCTAGTTGAAACTCAGTCCGTCTCCATAAGCACCTAGTCACTCCACCTACATTTAACTATGAAAAACTCTTGTTCACAGCTCTCTTTTTGTTCACATGCACTGACTCTTTCTTGCTTAATTACTCAAAATATTCTAATTACCATGAGTCGACATGTTTGCTGCACACTTCTACTTGAAGCAAACTAGGTAATTATAATCTATTGATTCTGATTGCACCTTACCATAGTGTCTTTGTTCAAGAGCTATATTTCCACAACAAGCACGGTACCACATTCACATATCAACAGCGATCCCATCTCAAGTATCACACTCTCCTTATAAGTTCCGAGGAGAGACGCAGCACGAGGGAGATCCCAACAAACATTGCCTTCTCCTTTGTATCTAGTAAGCTTCAGTTCCCACGCTCCATAAGTTAAAGTCGCTTGGAAAGTTACGTAACAACATTTCTCTGCTTTACACTAACAAACAATAGTTGAATGGTGTAATTTGTACATCCAAACAGTCATAAGACCTCCCACTCTTCTACCCACGGGACTGAGTTAGGCAATTCAACTTCTGTCTCTGCCAGAAGCCTCGTTTCTCTCTAATACAAAAACCACACCCCGTGCATGTCATGGATGGCCAACTATACTGCTACCCTGAACGTTCGCAGGCTTTCAACTTTTCATGTCTCGGTGTCGGTAAATAATATTAATTCAGTGTTAAATATCACATAATATCACATAATACAATATGGTTCAATATTATTATTATTATTAGAAAGGGCACCCGAATGGGCATTAGGGTTTATAATATTCACTTATCGACATGGTTCTCTTGTTGCAAGTCTTGATGTGATACCTGTCACACTGTTTGCCACATAAATCGCATATACAGTTAGCATCTGGATTACGAAAAGACTTCACTGTGCATATCTTGTGGGGAAAACCATGAATGGAAAATCATGTTATGATATGTCTTTGATCTTGATTTTCTTTGGTCCAGTTTCTCACCAACATGGCATCTGAGGTATAGAAGTCGGAGTTGATTTCCTTTTACTTTTCTTCCCTTCTGTGTAGGAGTTCATTGTAAGCTCCAGTAGATGGCAGACGGAGCCTCATTCTGAGGTCCTGAATGTAAAAAGTTTCTTTGGCCAATTCATATACTAGACGTGACGGGGCCGATTTTCCAACTCGTAAAGTACATTTAAGAAAGCGTGCTTTTACTTTCTCTATCCTTTCGAGATCTCTGAGTTTGAGATGGTCCCAAATTAGTTCCAATCCGTAAGACAAGACAGATGATATTACTGTGTGGAATAACATTATTGCAGTGGGTAAAGTTAGTGCTGCGAGATCTTTTATCTTGTAGATGGCCTTTGTCGCTGCCGCAGTTCTTTTTTCTATGTGGTAATTAAAGGACAGAGCTGTAGTTTGAAGAGTTATTCCTAAGTACTTGAATTTGCTGACTACTGTTAGATCGTTGTTACAGAGGGTAAGAATGTCTTTTGTAGAAAGTCTCCCTCCTTTTCTGAAGGTCATTTGCACCATCTTCTGAAGTTTGATCGTGAGGTGGTTTTCGTTAACCCACTTTTCTAACTCTAGTAAGGAGGCTTGTAAGCTGTCTTTGTTTGATGATCCTAGTACCATGTCATCTGCGTAGAGGATGACTGTCGTGTCGGGTGAAGAATTTACTATATTCGTGATGTCTGCAGTGATGATGTTGAACAGTAAAGGACTCATCGTGTCACCCTGCAGTACTCCATTCGTTTGTCTGATCGGGTCCGAGGTGTCGACTCCATCTTCAATCTCTATGTAGTTCACTATCAAAATGTTATTTAGCAACTTAAAAAGGGGATGAGCTGATCATGTTTTTGATCTTGGTTAGGAGAATTTCTCGATTTATGGAGTCAAAAGCCTTCGTGAAATCCACGAAAACTGCATAGTATTTTCCTTTGGGTAGTCTGAATGCTTCTTCTATTTCCTGTAGCAGGTATTTTACAGCATGAATTGTGCTTCTTCCGGGCATAAATCCGAATTGGCATTCCGGGATTGTTACAGAATCTTGCAATTTCTATAAATATTTTGAGGATGTTGTTCTCCAATGCAATGCTTCTATAAGAATTGGGGTCATTTGTCTGTCCTTTACCCTTGTATAAGATTTTCACTGATGATCTTCTCCATTCCTCAGGAATAGTTCCAGATCTTAGACAGGCACCGTTTCTCTGACTTCATCGGGAGTAACCTGGATTATTTTTCCATCTTGAGTCATGTTGATTGCAGGGAATGCCTGGGTTTTGTTTTCCAGATTCAGGATGCCTTTGAAGTGTTCTTCCCATTTATACATAGGGATTTCTTGAGGTCTTGATACGATATTTTTTTCGAAGGACTATAAATGGGTCATGTTTTGCTGTTGTGGCTAGTTTCTTTGCCTCGGCTTCCAAATATTTAGATCTCTTGGAATGTAGAAGCTGTTTGTACTCTCTTCTGCTTTGTGCATAGAGATGAAGGTGATTATCTGAGCCAGCAGTATGGGCGTTCTGTAGCTGTTCTAGAGTTTTCTTTCGTTTGAGGTAACACTCTTCGTCGAACCAGGGTTGAGCTGTTCGTTTTCTGATTGGTAGTGATGCCTTATGTAGTTGGTCATTTACAATTTCTAGTGCTTCATCTATATGGCCTTCAGTAGCAATCTGTTCTGCCTTAAAGATGTCTTCATGGTTGATAATCCTTGTATCTATTCTTCTGGAATACTTTATCTTGTTGTTGCTTGATGTTGAGGTATGTTGTGGGCAATGGAGAATGATATCTGTTGCGATTGGTATGTTTCCTTATCGGGGCTGCACCTGAGGTCCACAGTCCTTCTTGATTTTTTATGGTGATTCTATCCCCTTTATAGAAAACGAGGTCAATAGTGCTTGATCCATTGTAGGCAATGTAGGTCTTTTCTTCTCTCTTATTTATTAGATTATAGCCTTCTTCTGTTAGCATTTCAAGCACCAGCTCGGATTTACGAAGCGGTTTATCAACATGGCAGTTTAGGTCGCCTGCTATGATAATGTTGGTGTTGTTTGTTTTTGATATAGCTGAGGAAAGTTTCTCTATGACGTCCTCTGTCGAACTTTCAGGGCTGATATAAACGCCAATTATGTTGATGTCAGTTGTTTTTACTATTACCATATTGTCCTCTTTGTATATTTCTTTTAGTTTACCTATCGAGGGTTTCAGAAAGCATGAGACTCCCCCTTCTGGTCTGCCTTCAGTTGGTTTTGCGAGAGCATGGATTCCATAAAAGTCTGGGATGTCTATTGGTTGGAGAAGGAAGGTCTCTGTAATTATCAGTACATCTGCTTAATTTATCGATTCTTGTGGTATTAGTGAGAGTGCATTTTTCAGGCCTTCTGCATTCTTTTCGCCGAGAGTCTTCAATTCTTCACATGCTATTTGTCCCTCAGTTCCATTTTTGACAAGGTACGACTTTATTTTGTCTGTGGTGACATTGTTCTTTAGTTTTCCTATGTATAACCACACCGTTTTGTCAGCTGCTTGTAGACCGTCCTCAGCTTCCTTCGTTCCAACTACTGCCTGCGTGCGGTGTTTTTTCCCTCTTCTGGATTGGGCCACAGTCCAGAGTTGATTGGCGTTTACCATTGGATCATTGTCAGGTTCATGAGGTTCTTGAGGCTTTTCCGGATTTATCACGTCAATGTCGGTATGAGGGGTGATGATTGGTTCAAGTTGTCTGATTTCAGATGGACGATTCTTTTTGTTGTGCGAGGGAGTTTTAGTGCTTCTCAAACATTCGGGGCGTTTGAGACGATCATTTGACATCAAATCGGCATTCGATTTTGAGTCTTCTATTAAAGTTTGGTTTGGTTTAGGCGAAGATTTTTCCAGTTCCTCTTGGATCGTGCGTCTTATTATTTCCTGAATATTTGAATCGTTCTTCATCACGAGCTCTAATATAATGTCCATTTTCTAGGTTAGTTGTAGGATTGTATTTTCCATGGCACCTATTGTTTTTAGCTTGGGCTTGCATATGTCACATAACCAGATGAGTTTACATTTGTCTCTAATTAGCTGATCAGCATTTCCAATGAGACCAAGAATTGCAACTTTCGCATTCAACTGGGCTGTCGTTATCGGAGAAGGGTTTATGGCATGTTTTGCACTCTTCCAAGTCCTTGGGCTGTTTCTTATCCAACATATGCGCAATTAATGACACTGGATCAGTTTGGGATCTCGTAGGCCGTGATTTCAAATAGTAACTGTCACTATCGATATACTTGTTTGAATCAACAATGGCTCACGCAGACTTTACTGCAAGGATATTCGCACTGAGTCGTAGACAGATATCACTTATCGTGAATAAATAAAATAAAGCTTAAAATTAATTTATACCCATATCTACAAAACTGGACACTTGAATAGGGTGTAATTCTCTTCTAGTTTCCAAATGGGCACTTTATCAGATGACAACACACACACTCAGATCAGTGGATAAACACAAGTCACATTAAATTTATTGATGAAGGCCCTATTTATTTCAGGGGATTGAGAACGTCAGTATCACTTACACCGATCACAAAATTATACACTGCACTTGCACAATTATATTCCCGAATTATAATTAACAGACTATATGCAACACTGAACACTATGATAGCACGACGGCATGTTTTAATAAATTTAACCAAAGAATTTGTACGATGACTGATCTTATGGTTGAAATATCAATTCACTAATACGTAACTCAAACTGTGGTTATAATCGCATTATATTTTATCCATACTCTGCCTTTAAAACACCACTTAATTAAGCAAATATGCGGAGCACTATTCACTACCAACCACAATGTGGTTCAGTATGGTTCAATATGTTCCCGCAATCTTTCTCCCTTGTCTTCATTCCCTAGAAGTGGTTTTCCATCTGATCTCTTAACCCTCCGGTGGTTGTGCTAAAAAATATAAGGCAAGTAGCCACGTCCAATTTTCAATGGAAATGTTATTAACTATTTTTTGTTTTCAAATGTTGTGTTTTGAATTTATAAGGAGGATGGAGTATATATATACTAATCAGAAACAAGTACACGAAATATCAAATATTTTGACACACCATGGAAAGTTTATTTAATTTGAAATTTTTAAAGAAATTCAGTAACAATTCTTGTACTGAATAAAAGCATGAAATATTTAATAACAAATGAGCATTTTTCTAGAACTAATTGTTTATGATATATTCAGTTTCCCAATCCTGTACAATGCTGAACCTATACAATCAAACCAACGCAGCTGAAGTGTTCTAATCTAAACCTGAACCATAATCATATTCAGCATTCGAACATTTCACACAAACCTTCTTCATGTGCTCTGGATACACGCAATTCTTGCACTTACTGCAGTGCGGTTGCGTGCCCTTGTTCCTTGTTGACTGCAAAGAAAAATCATCCTACATGTCCTTTAGGTTCCACTAGCATTGCAGTCTCTTCCTGAATGCTGAGTAGCAGCTTTCCATGTACTCATATTGCCCTTGGCACTGCTTTGCACATTATTCTCCTCTCCATTTCTGGTTTCATAAGTGCCAAGGAGAGATCTTGTAGGAATTATCACCTCTTTATCTTCACACAATTATTGTTTTTAGGATATACATTGTGCATTTATGGCAGTGGTGTTCCTAAGAAAACCTCATTACAATTCCTTTTTTCATCATCCTGGTCTTCTAATAACCACTGATATATTTGCCCTTCACACATAATTTCTGGAGAATACAAATTTGACCATGACAGGATGCATACGCCACAAAATAACCCATCTCAGCACAGTGACTCACACAGTTGTCACTTCACAAGTACCCATAGTTCCATAAATAGTTGCATGGATTACGTTTGTAATCCGAGTTAACTCCTTGGTATGCCACTGGCATGCTAGTGGTCAGTGATGTAATATTTCGCAGTGATTGTAGTGCGGAGATCTAGGAAAGATACTGAACAAGATGTACCAAAAGCAAGTGTATTATGTTTGCAGATAAGTCTGGATTACAATAGTAATCCACACGATCACTGGAGGGTTAATATTCATTCACCTACCTTCCCCTTCTTGAAAGGTTTCCTTTATTTTCCTGTATGCAGCATCTACCTTTCCTACAAACACTCAACCTTCAACATCCTTGTACTTCTTTTTCAGCCATTCTTCCTTAGCTGATCTGCAATTTCTATCTACTTCATTCTTTAATTGCCTTCTTTATTCTGCCTCCTAATTTTTTGCATTCTTGTATTTTCACCGTTTATCAGTCAGGTCTAATATCTTCTGAGTTATCCACCGATTCTCATTTGATCTTACCTTTCTTCCTAACTTTTCTACAGCAGCCCTTCTGATCTCATTCTTCACTTTTCTCCACTCTTCATCTATTGTGTTTCCGTTACTGTTTTCATTTGGTCCTTGTATGACATATTCCTTGAAACAATCCCTCACACTCTTTTCTTTCAACTTATCTAGGTCCTATCTTCTTGCATTTCTTCCTTTCTCCACATTTCATGACCACCAAGTTGTGGCCAGAATTCACATCTGCTTCTAGGAACGTCTAGCCATCTAATACCTGGTTTCTGAATCTCTGCCTAATCATAATGAAGTCTATTTGATACCTTCCTGTGTCTCCAGGTATTGTCCACATATACAGCCATCATTTGTGGTGTTTGAACCAAATATTAGCAATGACTAAATTATGATCAGTGTAGAATTCAACTAGTCAACTTCCTCTTTCATTCCTTTGCCCCAGTCTAAATTCTCCTATGGTATTACCTTCTCTTCCTTGGCCTACCACTGCATTCCAGTCTCCCATCACAGTTATGAGCAGATTCTCATCCTCTTTTACATATTGTATTAAATCTCCTATCTCTTCATATTTTCCATTATTTCTTCATCAACTGCTGAACTAGTAGGCATATAGACCTGCACTATTGTGGTGGGGATTGGTTTGGTGTCTACGGTATCTTGACAATAATAATTCATTCACTATGCTGTTGTAGTAGCTTATACGCTGCCCTATTTTCTTATTCATTGTTAAACCAACTCCTGCATTTCCCATGTTTGATTTTCTGTTGATAATTCTTTTGTTGCCTGACCAAAAAATCCTGTTCTTCCTGCCAGTGTACTTCTTTTATACCAACTACATCTAACTTTAGTCTACCCATTTCCCTCTTCACATTCTCTAACCTACAAGAATGATTCAAACTAACCAAAAGACTAATCCCCATAGTACTACAGCCCTGAAGGACCTTGGCCTACCAAGCGATTGCTGCTCAGCCTGAAGGCCTGCAGATTACGAGGTGTTGTGTGGTCAGTATGACAAATCCTCTTGGTCATTATTCTTGGCTTTCTAGACCGGGGCCGCTATCTCACCATCAGATGGCTCCTCAATTCTAATCACGTAGGCTGAGTGGACCTCGAACCAGCCCTCAGATCCAGGTAAAAATCCCTGACCTGGCCGGGAGTCGAATCTGGGGCCTCCGGGTAAGAGGCAGGCACTCTACCACTACACCACGGGGCTGGCAGAACAAATCAGACTTCTAACACTCCACACTCCAACTCACAGAATGTCAGTATTCATCTTCCTGATGATGTATATGTAGGAAATGAAATTTAACTCGCATACAGCAACACATTTCTTTATATCTAGTAATTTCTGAACTCTTTGTCTGTAGTCAGGAGTATTCATATTCCCTAAGAATCTCATACTCAGCCACTTGAAGCTTTTCTAAGTTTTCACTTCAGTTTCATCCAAAAAAATTTCAAATTTTTGATCCTGCAATAGCTCTCTGATCAGTGGGTGTACTTAGATGCATTTTTGTAGTGTAACAACTGACATACAGTGAAAAGTTAAGAAGGAAGCCATACTTTCTAGTATTGACTTATTTAAATATAACTGAAAAGCTTTCCAGTCTGTCAAACACACAAGTTCAATATACTGTACTGTAATATATAATGTATCTGCAAAAATATGCGAACTATTAAACAAGGAATGACATGTTTTGTTCTACAAGAACATCCTCAGATTCTATCAAATCACTTTAAATCATGAGTATAAATGTACAATATTGTTTACGTTATGCAAAAAAATTGTTGATGATTGAGAGTTTGGTGGTAATATGAACAAATTTAACAAATGATGATTGATTGTATTAGTATTCAACCTCTCCATATTAACTTATTGAAATGTTTCTGTATTTATCTAAGCTGCTAAAATGTAGTCCATTGCCTTCAATCATGCAGTCAGCTTGGTAACAGGGAAGAGTAAGTATATAGGTGTTAATGCTATCAAAGGGTAGGAAGGATCCACCTATTCAATACCATTAGAATGTACAGTAAATTGTCTTATAAAACTGGGACTAGTTTTGACCCCATATATATTGGGTCATCTTCAGCCATGCTCCAATTGGAAGACATAAGCACACATATAACCAATAATAATATAAACACTCTGGTATGACACAATTTACAGTCTTAATTTAAAACAATGATGAGGTCCAAACAATATATTCAAACTTGAAACTAAATAACACATCAAAACTGCTGTGGTTGATGCCGAACTATTTCGTTATTCCTACAGCAGTCAATGTTCTTGAGTTGATCTGGGAGTTGGTATCCTTATCTGTGTAGACGAACAACTTGATTGATAATTTATGTTCATTCATTAGTAATATGGGCAATGACTTACGTAGCTTTAAGGGGAACATTTGTAATTTGAATAGGATTTTCCTTTTCATCAGATGTAGTGATCTATTTTTTAATTTGTTTTGAAGTGAATATCTGAAAAGAAAATAATTTGATTTAAATAATTGAGAAAAGAAGGGAAGCTAGAAGTTTGAGATAAATATGTATAGCTATATGAGACTCACCCCTATGTTCTTCGTAAGTTACGTGCACTTGGTATGGATACCAACACCAGACTGATTGTTGAGAGAGAGTAGGAGTATAGCATATGATGGCAGGGATTGGAGGAGGGATGTGTGAGGAGGGGTAAGTTTGGGGGCGGGTAGGTAGATTTGAAATGATTGGTGGACTTAACGTGTCTTTTTTCCTTTTATACTTTGTGTATATAGGAATGATTATATCGAACAGAATATTAGATTTTGTAGGGGACACTTCAGCCTTCAGTTTTCGGAGAAGCCGACGAGCCGGAAGTAAATCCCACAGTTCTTTTAAAATGCTCCGTGGTGTAGGGGGCTCAAGAAACGAACTGAAGAGCTGTCTAATACGAGACGCAGCGGACCCGATCAAGAAAGCCAAGCAATGATTTTTCATTAATTTCATTAACATTATGGTTAGGGTTAAAGTATTGTTCTAAATGAATGTAACAGTTCTCCAATATGTTGAGCATGGTGCCCTTCTTGTCCACTTTTAATATGCTTAGATGGTCAATTGATGTAAAATTATATTTTAAGTCTGCCATGTGTTGTGTCATGGCAGAGAAAGAATTGTATCTTGAAGCATTGACATGTTCCATGTATCTTATTGAAAAATTATGTCCTGTTTGTCTTATACATGTACTTACACAGCTATCGCATTGCAGTTTATAGATGCCTGATTGAGAAAACTTATCAGTTTGATTGATAGTATGTGTATTAAAGAAATTGGGAAAATTGTTATTATTGTTTTAAAGGTTATTTGTTGGTTATGTTTCTTGAAAATATTAGTAATTTGGTATATGATTATATTATTGAACGTGAAGGAGGAATATGTTTTTTGTCTACTGATTCTCTGTTTAAAGTAGAAATTTGACGTCTTTTAGTTGTGTTGATGATTTTATTGATAAATTGTGCATTATAATCATTTGATTTAGCTATTGATCTTATAACATTTATTCATTTTGAAGGTCTCTTTTAGATAAGGGGATGTTGAATGCTCTATTTACCATACTATAGTATGCTGCTTTTTTATGGGATTGGGGATGAAGAGAATCATTTTGGATTGTACTAACTGTCTGAGTTGGTTTTCTAAAGTTACTATAAGATAGTCGGTTGGGATGTCTAGTAATACTTAAATCTAAATATTTAGATATGTAAAGATTGGTTCTCAGGGAATTTCCTCCATTGCACACATTCTAGTGAAGATAATTGCTGGTTGAGTTGGAGTGTCCTTCAAATTGCTCTCATCTCCTGCATCTGAGGTTCAGAAAATTGGAACTTAAATCTTTTCGTAACCCAGTGACTACTGGTCTGGAGGAGTATTTTACATTATCTTAAGGACAACACAGTTCCTCCTCCTGTGCCAACATTCCTAAGTACTCATGTACTGTCAAGGCAATTTTTTGTCCTTTAGCTTTTAGTGTATTGATGTTGTTTTCATTAAAATCTGTCTTTCAGAAGCAATGAGTGTCTTGAAGTGCAAACTAAGTAAAATTGTTTCACTGTTTACAGATTCGGAGCATCGTTCCCAATGGAGAATCAGATCTAAAGAAACGATTGAGTCAGCGAAAGTCTGTGGTAATTATCTTTAATTTTTTTTTTAATTTTTAACATAATGTATTAATAAACAGCAAGGGATTCTTACCAACTAATTTTTAAATGTTTAAAAATTGTATCAGTGCTGTTTTAAAAAATGATGACATGAAGATTTGAACTTTAAAATGTTTATGGTGAATCCCATATAAACTCAACTCTCGATTAACTGGGATAATGTAGGGTTAAGGCTTCCCGGATAAGTAAAATTATGGTTAACCTGCAAAAAGTTAAAAATAGAAAAGGCGTACTTCAAGTACAGTTAAAATAAGTGATACTACTATGTTGTTTCTTATTAACCTACCCAATACATTGCAGTAAAAGTAGCACTTGGCGCAATTAATAAGTGGAAAAATAAACAGCACTTTACGATGGAACCAATAAGAAAAAGAAAAATATTCACACTACCTAATTTTACTGTTTATGAAAATAATCAGTCATGGTTTTCTGCTTTTGTGCTAAGAAACACTTTGCCTTTATTTTTCTTCTCAAGTTCCCAAAACAAGTTTTTCAATGATGAGAGCATCATCCTGGCCCTCGATGTACTCCAGCAATGAATCGACATTTGCCAAGGCAGCCCCATGCATAACTGTTTGTTGTGCTTGTGCGGCACAAGCAGCTGTTTCCCTCTCCTCATCACTTTCACTTTCCGCTCCCTACCTGCCCTTTACTTTGTTAACAATCTGTTTGTCTGTCAGCTTTTCGTGGCCTTGGTCATTTTGGTCACAATCGAACCACTGACGAATATTGTTTTCATCAACTTCCTCTCCATCTGGGACAGTTTTTATGGCTTCAGTCACTGTACTAACTTTATTGGCTTCATCAAATCCGAGAAATACATTGTCTTCAGAAATATCTGGGATGATTTTTCCCAAGACCACACAGTTGTCAATGGTTTTATTTTTTCCCAAGCAGAATGAATATCATAAATAGCACCCAGAATTGCAAATTCTTTTCAAAATGTTTTGAGATCATTGCCTTCTTCAATCCTCTTTTGCAGAAGAGATGACCGATAATTTCTTTTAAGTGCAGATATTACACCCTGGTCCGTAGGTTGGATTATTGCAGTGTCATTGGAGGGAAAAATTTCACATAAATGTTGCCATCTGCTGATTTTAAAATGGTTTGATTTGGGTCCGAGGGCACATTATCTATCAAAATAACGGCCTTTTCCGAGAGTCCATTTGACTTTAAATATTTGAAAATTTTGGGGACAAAGTTATTGTCAAACCACAGTTTAAAAATCTCACTGTTCATCCAAGCAGACTTTTGTTTCTTGTACACAACAGGCAAATTTTTTACCTCTGTACCTTTGAAAGAGCAAGGTTTTTTTCCTTTTCCAATGATGAGTAAAGGTAATTTATGAGTGCCTGTTGTGTTCGTGCAGGTCATAATCATCATCCTTTCTTTAGATCATTTATAGCCTGGTGTACAACGCTCCTGTTTGAAAGGAAGGGCACAGGATGTTAAGCATTTCCAATACAGGGCAGTCTCATCTGCTTTGTAAATTTGTTCTGGGACCAAACCCTCATCCAGAACAATTTTTTCAAAATCTAAATGAACTGTTGAGCAGCTTCTGTATTTTCACATAACAACTTGCCTTTTACACTGACATCACGGACGACATGTCGCTGTTTAAATCACGTAAACTATCTGGATGAGGCATCAAAATCACCCTCCATTCCAAGAGCTTCCAGGAAAACTTCACTTTAGTCATACATTTCGGTCCTGATACTGGAGTTCCTTGAGCTCGCTACTATGAAAACCACTCAGACATGCTTTGGTAAAGTATCCCGCATAGTAGAATCACCAACATTATATTGGACACACACCTGTTTAACAGTAGAACCTTGTTCTATATTTCGTACAATATCCAACTTCTGTTGAATCGTCAAAAGTCACGCTTCCATTTGGTTGCCATTGTTTGCAAACTGAACTGCACTGAACAGAAACAAGATAATGACTGAGAGTGGGGTGGTGTGGAGTAGAGCAAGTGCTCGCGGCCGGTGACACACCAGCTACAAACAACTCCAAGGTCGCGCCACCCCTGCTGCTCTTATGACTCGGCAATCTTATCCCGACCCTTTGTAATTCTGTATTACTGTAACTCCTAACACTCATGCATTTTTAGTGTTTTTAATATCGTGGTTAAGCCATGATGTAGTTGATATGATTACGGTAAATCGAGAGTTGAGTGTACTGGAAAAACAATTTATTTTGTGGTTTCTTTTCTGACTGAAATTTCCAAGGTTCATTCACTGGTTAGGATAAAGGTTTTTGACTTATCTCTTACTTTCCAAATGACTCATTGTTGACTTAGCTTGAAATGAAATGAAATGAAATGAAATGAAATGAAATGAAATGAAATGAAATGAAATGAAATGAAATGAAATGAAATGAAATGACATATGGCTTTTGGTGCTGGAAGTGCCCGAGGACAAGTTCGGCTTGCCAGATGCAGGTCTTTCTATTTGACTCCCTAAGGCGACCTGCATGTCAGGATGAGGATGAAATGATGATGAAAATGACACATACATGCAGCCGCTAGCGAAATTAACCAATTATGGTTAAAATTCCAAACCCTACCAGGAATTGAACCGGGGACCCCTGTGACCAAAGGCCAGCACGCTAACCATTTAGCCATGGAGCGGGACTTAGTTTGAAATAGTTTTAGATCATACTTAAAATAAATATTCATATTAGGTCATATGAGAACAAATACAGTACAATATCAGTAAACCAGCCTTCTTGGGATGGGAGAGGTACTAGATTACTTGAAAAAGCCAGATTATTGGGATTTATAGGCAGAGTTAGGAAGTTAGCCTAATTGAGTAAAAGTAATCAAATTACTCGTATTGAATATATTTTTTTACTTTTAAAACATGTAACTTTTAATCATAATTTTAAAAATAAAAGTAATCATTGGATTCTATAATAGTTACATCCACTAATCAATAGGCATAGCATGGAAGCAGAAATGGGAAAAATTTTATGATGAAGATAACTTTTTCACTTCTACTAAAGCAGAACAGTTGGTTTGTCACTTCTGGATGGGATACTTTCTTACCTCTCCAGTACTTCCAAAGGCATTGAACTTATCTTACAATATCCTCCATTGCTGGGAATGTTCTTAAAATTAAACACAGGCTTTCCTTTGAGATGGCTTAGCTGTGTTGATACTGCTACATGGCTAAAAGCAGCGGGAAATTACAGCTGTAACTGACTCCCGAGGACATGCAGCTCTCTCTGTATGAATGATGTACTGATGATGGCTTCGTCCCGGGTAAAATATTCCGGAGGTAAACTAATCCCCCATTTGGATCTCCGGGTGGGGACTACACGAGAGGGGATAATCATCAGGAAGATGGATACTGACATTCTGCGAGTCAGAGCGTGGAATGTTAGAAGTTTGAATCGTTGTGGTAGGTTAGAGAATCTGAAAAGGAATGGATAGACTAAGTTAGATTGTAGTTGGTATAAGTGAAGTATGTTGGCAGGAAGAACAGGATTTTTGGTCAGGTGACTACTGAGTTATCAACACAAAATCAAACAGGGGACATACAGGAATTGGTTCAATGATGAATAAGAAAATAGGGCAGCAGGTAAGCTACTATGACCAGCATAGTGAAAGAATTATTGTTGTCAAGATAGAGACCAAACCAATGCCCACCACAATAGTTCAGGACTATATGCCTGCTAGTTCAGCGGATGATGGAGAAATCAAAAGAATATATGAAGAGATAGAAGATTTAATACAATATGTAAAAGGTGACAAGAATCTAATTGTGATGGCAGACTGGAATGCAGTGGTAGGCCAAGGAAGAGAAGGTAGTACAGTAGGAGAATTCGGATTGGGACAAAGGAACAAAAGAGGAAGTCAGCTGGTTGAATTCTGCACCGATCATAATTTAGTCCTTGCCAATACCTGGTTCAAACACCACAAACGACGGCTGTATACGTGGACGAAACCTGGAGACACTGGAAGGTATCAAATAGACTTCATTATGATTAGGCAGAGATTCAGAAACCAGGTGTTGGGTTGCAAAATTTTCCCAGGAGCAGACGTGGACTCTGAGCACAACTTTGGTCATGAAATGCCATCTGAAGTTGAAGAAATTGAAGAAAGGAAGAAATGCAAGGATATGGGATCTAGACATGTTCAAAGAAAAGAGTGTGAGGGATTGTTTCAAGGAACATGTTGCACAAGGACTAAATGAAGAGGCTGATGGAAAGACAATAGAGGAAGAGTGGATAGTAATGAAAAATGAAGTCAGTAGGGCTCCTGAAGAAATGTTAGGAAAGAAGAAAAGATCAACAAAGAATCAATGGATAACTCAGGAGATATTAGACCTGATTGAGGAATGACAAAAATACAAGAATGCTAGAAATGAAGAGGGCAAAAAGGAATACAGGCATTTAAAGAATGAAGTGGATAGAAAGTGCAAGGTAGCTAAGGAAGAATGGCTGAAGGAGAAGTGCAAGGATGCAAGGATGTTGAAAGTTGTATGGTCCTAGGAAAGGTAGATTCTGCACACAGGAAAATCAAGGAAACCTTTGGAGAAAGGAAATCTAGGTGTATGAATATTAAGAGCTCAGATGGAAAGCCACTTTTAGGGAAAGAAGACAAAGTAGAAAGATGACAGGAACATATCCAACAGTTGTATCAAGGTAAAGATGTAGATAATTTGGTTCTGGATCAAGAAGAGGCTGTTGGTGCTGATGAAATGGGAGTCCCAGTTTTCAGGTCAGAGTTTGACAGAGCTGTGAGCGACCTAAATAGGAACAAGGCACCTGAATTACTGACTGCCTTCGGAGAAACCAGCATGGCAAGGTTACTCCATTTAGTGTGTAAGATGTATGAGACAGGAGAAGTCCCATCCAATTTTCGGCAGAATGTTGTTATACCTATTCCCAAGGAAGCCGGTGCTGACAGGTGTGAAAACTACTGCATGATTAGTTTAGTATCTCATGCCTGTAAAATTTTAACACATATTATTTACAGAAGAATGGAAAAACAAGTTGAAGCTGAGTTGGGAGAAGGTCAATTTGGCTTCAGAAGAAATGTAGGAACACGTGAAGCAATCCTGACTTTACATCTGATCTTAGAGGATCAAATCAAGAAGATCAAGCCCACCTACATGGTATTCGTAGATCTAGAAAAGGTATTCGATAATGTTGATTGGACCAAGCTATTTAAGATTCTGAAGGTGATTGGAATCAGATACCGAGAACGAAGAATTATCTACAATCTGTCTAAAAATCAGTCTGCAGTAATAAGAATCGAGGACTGAAAAAAAAAAAAAAAAAAAAAAAAAACAGCAATCCAGAAAGGAGTGAGGCAAGGCTGCAGTTTGTCCCCCCTCCCCCCTTTTCTATGTTTCTAGAACAGGCAGTAAAGGAAATTATAGAGGAATTTGGAAAGAGAATCACAAGCCAAGGAGAGGAAATCAAAACCTTGAGATTTTCCTATGATATTGTTATTTTATCTGAGACTGCAGAAGATCTCGAAAATCTGCTGAATGGTATGGACGAAGTCTTGGGTAAGGAGTACAAGATGAAAATAAATAAGACCAAAAAAAAGTAATGGAGTGCAGTCAAACGAAGGCAGGTGATGCAGTAAATATTAGATTAGGAAATGAAGTCTTAAAGGAAGTAGATGAATATTGTTACTTGGGTAGTAAAATAACTAACGATGGCAGAAGTAAGAAGGACATAAAATGCAGACTAGCACAAGCAAGGAAGAGCTTTCTTAAGAAAAGAAATTTGCTCACTTCAAACATTGATATAGGAATTAGAAAGATGTTGCCATTAATGCTTTCACGGCCCGTACTTTAAG
Organism: Anabrus simplex; assembly: GCF_040414725.1. Classification (NCBI taxonomy): domain Eukaryota; kingdom Metazoa; phylum Arthropoda; class Insecta; order Orthoptera; family Tettigoniidae; genus Anabrus; species Anabrus simplex. Next base: position 178,431,976 of record NC_090271.1, on the reverse strand, counting down.
ACACGATATTGTATAGGCTTTTCGGCTTGTGCCATGTCAAGAAAATAAGGTAAAATTCTTAACCTTTCACAGAAAACTGTGCTCTTCGTCCTCAGAAGAATTCTCGACTGTCCACGAGAAAGGCTTCTTAAACAATGACACTTTTGGATTTGGAACGTTATAATAGAAGTAGAAGTGGAAATGGTACATTCATTCACCACCAGATGGCCCCCAGGTCATGGCACAACACTAGCGGTCGAAGCGGAAGCTGACCAAACTATCACAATCAGACTAAGCGGTTCACATAACGTGTTTGCGTAACATATGACAGGTGTAACACATAGACATAAGCCTGGAATGAAACATCTGGTGACGAGGAATGTTCAAATTTGGAAACAAAACACCGAGAAAAAATAACAATAGTGAAGGGGCAGGGAAGGGAACTACCTATGTAAATTCTTAATGGCTGGCAACCATGTATTACTTAATTGATAGCCGGTGTCCCTGTTGAAATTGTTAGAATTTCTACATATTTCCACAGTCTATGGACTGATGGCTCAAACAACACAACTGTAATTGCAGCATGCGTGCCTCTCACCTGGAAGACACAGGTTTGATTCCCAACTAGATCTTGAATTTTTATCTGGATCTGAGGGTTCGTTCGAGGTCCAGTCAGACAATGTGGTTAAAATTGAGACTGATGGTGAGGTGGCAAGATCTAGAAAATGAAGAATAATAGCCGAGAGTAATCGTTGCACTGACCATGCGTCATCTCATAATCTGCCGTCCTTCGGGCTGAGCAGCGGTCGCTTGGTAAACCAAGGCCTGTCAGAGGGCCATGGGTTTTTTTTTTTGTATGCCATGTACATACCAGTAATATTTTGGGTAATAACTCAAAAATACCCACTTCAAATAAGAACACTAACAAACCACTGATATAAACACAATATTGTGCACTGTATTTTGGGAAAGGAAAGTAGCCTCTCCATTGCTATTTTCAATAAGAAACCATGTATAAAGTGCTTCTTCAACTTCTGGGTTATCCTCCATCTTCATAGTTTGTCTTTCACCTGTTTCACATGCAGCAGCTTTTACCAGTTCTTTGTTATGCTGCATCACAGTTTGTTGCATTTCTAACACTATATTGGTTTGCTAAATCATTCTGTTTCTCACCTAAATCTAGTTTTTTAATGATATCAAACATTTCATTTAATGTTTTGTGCTTTCTTTTCCCTGAATTCATCAATGTTCAAACCACAGTTAATACTTAAACACACATTCAAAAATATGCAGATGCACAAGGAACATAAACTGTATCATATAGTACATGTTGTAGAACTAATCCAAATGAAATGAAATGCCGTATGGATTTTAGTGCCAGGATATCCCAGGACGGGTTCAGCTCGCCAGGTGCAGGTCTTTCTATTTGTCGCCTGTAGGCGACCTGCGCGTCATAATGAGGATGAAATTATGATGAATACAACACATACACCCAGCCCCCGTGCCATTGGAATTAACCAATTGTTAAAATCCCTGACCCGGCCGGAAATCGAACCCGGGACCCTCTGAACCGAAGGCCAGTACGCTGACCGTTCAGCCAACGAGTCGGACACTAATCCAAATGAATGGCAACAAAGAATATGGTGGATGCTTTTAAAGGCCACACTGCACTGAGTTACAATTCAAATACAGATGTTTCAACATAGTAAACCAGGCAGGGATAAAACGGCCGGGTTATTGGACATTCCAGACTGCTAAATGGCTGAAATATGGAGATTATACTGTAGTGCATGCAGAAGTGATGATAAGAACAGAAAAAATATGGCCAACTGAACACTACCGATTGAGCTAGGGTGGCCTTGGTCATATTTGTTCTGTTGAATAGGATCCAAGTTTTATATCACCTATGCATTGAATAATTAATGATGTAACAAAAAAGTGAATACGAGATATGTAAATGTAACTGATCCACAAAACCTCACCAACAGACAAATGAAGAATATTGATTCAAAACTGGAATGATACTTCCCCAGTTTGTTTTATCCTCGTTGACCTCAGCACCTTAAATACCCAGTAACTTATCCTCTTGCTATGATACATATTTTAATCCTTTTTGAGATTCCTTCAAGCCCTTGTTGGTTCTATTTGTATCACTCTTCAACACAGATTTTACATATGTCTTGTAGATTGTATAGTCTGTGAGGATGTCTGGAAACTGCTAGACTTACTTGTTAGTCAATAGGGTATTATACTTTATCTTAAGAACATGAAAAAATCAATTTAGCACAGAAGTGTGGTGGATGAGACCAATAGGAATTGATGGATAGGCTCAATGAAATTGAAAGGCAGCAAGAAGAATGTCATGTGGGAGGATATAGAGGAACAAAAACTGTATTCTGACAGGAAGAAGTGATGAGTGCTTGTACACCATACCTGGGAAACTGGAGCTGGAAATGATGATGATGATGATTTTATCACTGTCTGGCTCCATAGCTAACTAATTAGAGTTTGGTCCAAGTATCTCAGATTCAATTCCTGGCTGGGTTGGGGATTTTAACCATTATTGGTTAATTTCTCTAGCTCAGGGATTGGGTGTGTATGTGTGTGTGTGTGCCATATTCAACATCAGATTTCACGCTAGATTAATGCCCGTCTTCACAGATGTGCGTGTCACCTATGGTTATCAATTCAGAAGACCAGAACCATCTCTCCCGATGCCACACACCTTTATTACATTATATCTGTACTACAACATTTATAACAAAATCTGTAGTGTTGCTTTTTTCTTTTCTTTCAGGTTATAGATGATCCAAAAACTCATACTGTTCATGAATTGGAAGACAGAGTGAAATGGCTTGAGAAGGAACTCGGCATTCGAGAATCAATGGTAAAAGCCATAGAGAGTCATCTTTGGATTTTCCTATTATTATTAACCATTTCCTTGATTAAGACAATCGTATCTGGTTGATAGATCTTGTTGTTCACTGTGATCATTTTATTTGCACTGAGTGAATTGAATGAATGAATGAATGAATCTTTGAAAACAATAAAAAATTAATAGAAATGTTACCTGTTGTAGAGTATCCTGTCTTCTGTTTCATTTCAGGGTATAAAGGCCTATATGCTCTTCATTTTCTAATTTTATCTGATATCCTTTGTGGTTATGATATTTATGATGTGGTGTGTGTGTGGGTAATTACTATGTTTTGGAACCGGTAAAACTAGATGAGCTCTACAGGGAAACCAAAGTAATAGATGGTGTTAGTGATCATGAAGCTGTTTTTTGTTGTAATTAAAAATAAATGTGACAGAAAGGAAGGTATTAAAATTAGGACTATTAGGCAGTACCATATGGCTGATAAAACAGGCATGAGGAAGTTTAAAAAAAGTAAATGTGATCAGTGGGAAACGGTAAATAAAAATGTAAACAGACTCTGGGGTGGGCTTAAAGCAATTGTTGAGGAATGTGAAAACAAGTTTGTACCTTTAAAGATGGTAAGGAATGGTAAAGACCCACTATATTACAACACAGAAGCAAAGAGTATAAGAAGGAGGTGCAGGATGGAAAGAAATAGAGCTAAAAATGGCTGTGGAAGTAAGGAGAAATTGAAGGAACTTACTAGGAAATTGAATGTAGCAAAGAAGTCAGCTAAGGATAACATGATGACAAACATAAGTGGTGGTCATACAAATTTTAATGAAAAATGGAAGGGTACCTGTAGGTACCATAAAGCAGAAACAGGTTCCAAGAAGGACATTCCAGGAATAATTAATGAACAAGGGGAGTGTGAATGCGAAACTCTTCAAATGGCAGAAGTTTTCAGTCAGCAGTATGTAAAGATTGTTGTTTACAAGGATAATGCCCAGATAAAGGAGGTGACTAATACTAAATATGTATTCAAATTTATCTATGATAACAATGACATTTAACATAAGACATTTCACTTTTTGTGTATATTGAACTGAGAATATTACAATGAATAAACTTTTAATGTCCACCTATTCAATGCAATAATAATGTTGTCATTGATGCTTTCATGGCCTGTACTTATAGACATGATACTATATAGGCTTTTGGGCTTATGCTGTATCAAGAAAATAAGGTGAAATTCATTACGTTTTGCAGAAAACTGTGCTCTGCGTCATCAGAAGAAATCTCGACTGTCCACGAGAAAGGCTTCTTAAACAATGACTCTTTAAATTTAGACGTTATAATAGAAGTGGAAATGGTACCTTCACTCACCACCAGATGGCTCCCAGGACGTGGCACAGCGCTAGCGTTCGAAGCGGAAGCTGACCGAACCATCAGAATCAGTCTAAGAGGTACACATAACATGTGTATGTAACATTTGACATTGACAGGTGTATGAACATTGACATAAGCCTGGAATGAAACATCTGGTGATGAGGAACGTACAAATTTGGAAAACACGAGACAAAATAACAATAGTGAAGGGACAGGGAAGGGAACTACCTTCGTAAATTCTTAATGGCTGGCAACCAGGTATTACTTAATTGATAGCCGGTGTCCCTTTCGAAATTGTTAGGATTTCTACGTATTTCCACAGCTTCCCATATAATCCTGGACCTGTAGTGTCTAGTGTGGGTAAGAGCTCGAGCATCTTAGAACATGATTTCATGACCCGATGATAGAGCATGCTCAGCTATTGCCGATTTGTCTGGTTGGTTGAGACGAATATTACATTCCTGTTCCTTGATATGGGTACCAATGGACCGCCATGTTTGGCCGATGTATACCTTACCACAAGTACAGGGAATTTTGTATACCCCAGGATGTAAAAGTGGAGACAATTTGTCCTTGGTTTTACTCAGACTGCGAGCAATTTTAGTGGTGGTGCCAAACACGGTTTTTATATTGTGTTGCGGAGAGCCTTGGCAATTCGACCTGTGGTGTTGTGAATGTAGGCTGTTCCCTTCACTTCTTCCTTCTGTGACTTTTGCTTGGTCGTTTCTCTGGGATGCAGAGCTCTATGAATCTGCAAATTGCTCAAATTTGTGAGCCATCAAATTTCCAGGTGGACATGTACACACTCAAAGTCACGTTCAAGGATAATGGTTACAGCGATTTGCAGATTCATAAAGCTCTGCATCCCAGAGAAATGACCAAGCGAAACTCACAGAAGGAAGAAGTGAAGGGAACTACCTACTTGCCTTACATTCACAACACCACAGATCGAATTGCCAAGGTTCTCCACAAACACAATATAAAAACTGTGTTTGGCACCGCCACTAAAATTCCTCACAGTCTGAGTAAAACCAAGGACAAATTGTCGCCACTTTTACATCCTGGTGTATAAGAAATGCTCTGTACTTGTGGTAAGGTATACATCGGCCAAACACGCTGGTCCATTGGTACCCATATCAAAGAACATGAATGTAATATTCGTCTCAACCAACCAGACAAATCGGCAATAGCTGAGCACGCTCTATCATCGGGTCATGACATCATGTTCCAAGATGCTCGAGCTCTTACCCACACTAGACACTACAGATCCAGGATTATATGGGAAGCTGTGGAAATACGTAGAAATCCTAACAATTTCGAAAGGGACACCGGCTATCAATTAAGTAATACCTGGTTGCCAGCCATTAAGAATTTACGAAGGTAGTTCCCTTCCCTGTACCTTCACTATTGTTATTTCGTCTCGGTGTTTTCCAAATTCGTACATTCCTCATCGCCAGATGTTTCATTCCAGGCTTGTGTCAATGTCATACACTGGTCAATGTCATATGTTGCGTACACATGTTATGTGAACCTCTTAGACTGATTCTGATGGTTCGGTCAGCTTCAGCTTCAAACGCTAACACTGTGCCACATCCGGGGAGCCATCTGGTGGTGAGTGAAGGTACCATTTCCACTTCTATTATAACGTCTAAATTTAAAGAGTCATCATTTAAGAAGCCTTTCTCGTGGACAATCAAGATTTTCTTCTGATGACGCAGAGCACAGTTCTCTGTGAAACGTAAAGAATTTCACCTAATTTTGTTGACACAGTGTAAGGCCATAAGCCCATAAGTCTATACAGTATCATGTCTATATTGGTATGATAAATCTACTCATTCTGGACAAATATTTCAGTTTCTCTATGGGAATCAACATCTATATCATCTTATGGCCATGCAGGCATCAGGTTTTGAAAAATGAGGCAAAGTCTCTCACAGTGCATTGGCACTGCCAATGGCTCCAAGTAGTCTACGCTGTCTCCATAGAATGCACTAGCCAAGAATCTTGCAGGTGTGCTAATTACTAACTGATCAGCCCAACTTAGCTCACTGGGGCGAAACGCTGGCAACCAAGAATGAGTTAGCAAGAAAATTTATAATATTCAATAATGGATGAACCATGTTGGTATTATAAATTTACTCGTTCGGGACAAATATTTCAGGTTCCCTATGGGAATCAACATCTATATCATCTGATGGCCAGGCAGGTACCAACTTTTGAAAAATGAGGCAAAGTCTCTGACAGTGCATTGGCACTGCCAGTGGCTCTAAGTAGTCTATGCCATGGCCTCCACGGTATGCACTAGCCATGCGTCTTTGTAGGTGTGCCATTTATCAACAGTTACTGATGAGCCCAACTTAGCACACTGGGGTGAAACGCTGAGGCAACCAAGAATGAGTTAGCAGGAAAATTTATAATGTCCAATAACGGACCTACTATATTGGTATTATAAATCAACATCAATATCATCTTATGGCCATGCAGGCATCAATTTTTGAAAAACGAGGCAAAGTCTCTCATAGTGCATTGACACTCCGGTGGCTCGAAGTAGTCTACGCAGTGGCATCCACAGTATGCACTATCCATACGGTTTGGTAGGTGTGCTATTTATCAACTGATGATCCCAACTTAGCACACTGGGGCGAAGCGATGGCAACCAAGAATGATTTAGCAGGAAAATGTATAATGTCCAATAACGGACTGAATATATTGGTGTTATAAATTTACCTATTTGGGACAAATATTTCAGGTTTCCTATGGGAATCAACATTTACATCATAAGTGTTATATTCGGAACTGTCAGTGGAAAGATGGCGTGGATTGACATCAGTAGACGAATAAGTTTGAGTGGTGTCTTTTAAAGTAGGAAAGATCACATTGTGAAGATAAAGTTGGAATTCAAGAGGACAAATTGGGGCAAAAATTCATGTGTAGGAAGGGGAGTTAGGGATTGGAATAACTTACCAAGGAAGATGTTTAATAAATTTCCAGGGTAGAGAACTTTAACAAGTAGCTACCAAAAGTAGGCATGCCAAGGCATCATTTCACTTCATTTAGGCTTCACATTTCTTTCTTGGTATTTGTCTTTAGTGCACATTGCTTTAGAAATAGTTATCTCTCCACCATTCTTTCAGAATTTGAGGCTGATTTTTTTTTTATTATAACTTATTAGAATTACTTAGAATATTAAAATTTACCTAATATCTGGCTTTGCTAACACGGAGTTCAAACACTCTAACAAACATGTTACCATGCTCGCATGATGAAGTTACCATGAAAATCATCTCAAAAAGCAAAAATTCTAGTGATAAGTAAATACCCACAGGTAATGAAAATTTTCATAAATAGAGAAGAAATCTGACATGTCAAACAGTTCAGGCATCTCGGACATATATCGATTTAAGATCTTTGGTGTGAAACTGAAATCAGAAGTTGTATAGCTATCGCTAAACAGACAATTTTGCAAAAAACATTCTCTCATATGATAGTGCGCTATGTCCCTGAGCTTAAGAAGGCAACTTGTAAAGACCTACCTGTGGCTAGTTGCAGTATTCTGTTGGAAGACCTGAACTCTGAACAAAGGCAACATTTAAGATGTGGGTATTGGTGCCATTTGGAGAATATAGGCTACCTACTAAAGATGACTAATAAAGATGTACTAGTCCAAACTAGCGAAGGACAGCTGATCAACCTGATCCATCGGGGAGGGGGGAGTAAGTTGTGGCTCAGGAGCAGACTGCAACATGGTGGCCTGATGTACTGGAGGGTAAAATACCTGGAAAATGCCTCTTGGAAGGCCAAGAAACACACTTATGAAGACCTTCTTCACTGGTACATGCCTGAAGAACTATGAAGAGGTTAAAATGACAGCTTAAGATAGATTCACTTGGAGGAGACTCATCATAGGGACAAACCAGTTGCAAGACTAAATACATATAATGATGATGTTGATGGTTTGCATTATTTTTATAGAATGTATGCCTTTGCTGTTGAGGTGTTTACAGTACACTATGTTTTCTGATATGGGCTAGAACAAATTTGTTACTTTCATTTTCCTGTTTCAGTCTCATGCTTGGCTTTGACAAAATGAAAGTGACTGAGGTATGAGTGGTGCTAGTTGTTGCATGCTTTTCAGTGTGCTTAGCCTGCTGATATGTAATAGCAACTCCTGGCTCAACAAGGAAAGCAATGGGAAACTACCTTGCTCCCCATTCCTGTACTATGCCTCTTCAGTGATGCCTAGGCCATCTATAACAGTTATTAGCAGAGCTGTTGAGGATAAAATCAGCCTTTTGGCTGAATTCATTCATTCATTATTTATTTACCATAAACCTTTACAGTATCTATGGAAGGCCAGGGGAAAAAGACAAGCCTTCTACATGTAGTGCCCCCTTCCTGTTGAAATAATTACCTAAATCCTAAACTAAAACAGTCATATACACTGTTTCCAGGTAAAGTAACAAAGTATAGCCTAATATATCCATATTTCTCATTTACATAGCCTCTCACTCCCTGGTTTATATTCACATGCATTTTCTCACTGCATGTGCTTCCTAACATAACATTTAACTTTATTTACATTTCTATATTTAATGTTGGCGGGGAGATTGTTCCAAGGCCATGCTGATTGAGCAAGGAAACGTAGTTTTTAGGACTCAGTTCACACAAAGGGGGGTATAAGACACACACCTTTGCCTCTGTGGACAGAGCTGTAGGATAAGCAGAGCTGAGGGAGTGGTGAAAGGTGAATGGCCCCCATAAGGGACTTGCATAAGAAGGTGACGTTGCTTTGTTTACACAAGGAGGCAATTGATGGAAGGCAGTTAGCCGTTCTCGTTAATTAGTCGTTCAGCGCGATGTGGATTCCTTGTGGTTTGTGAAGGTTAGCTCCAGTGGTAAGGTACCAGAAAGGTAGACCATATGTTAGTATAGGTCTCTCTAGTGTCAAGTAAGCCATCTGTATAGCATTCGACTTGCACACACGGAGGCTTCTGTGCATAAAATCGTGCACTCTGGCAGGCACTCACTTCCTCTGTTGATCTGTTCCATTTTAGTTGGTCAGAAATGGTTATTCTTAGCAAATGCATGGTTTAAACTCACTCAATATGTACATTATTAATGTTATATATACATTCTACTGGGTGTTGAGACCTACTTAACCTAATGTATTTACATTTGCCAGCATTAATATTGAGACCGTTGACGTAACACCACACCACTATAGTGTCCAAGTCCGACTGTAACTTCAGACAATCATCTGCACATTGTATATCCCTGTGCATTATAGTGTCATCAGCTTACTGGGCTATGGTTGAGGTCACACATTTGGGTAAATCAGAGACAAATGCATTATATAATAAAGATCTCAAGACAGTGCCTTGACATACTCCTGAGGTTACTTTAATGGTTGAAGATCGAACTCCATCAAACACAACACGTTAAGTTCGACCCTTGAGAAATGACTGCACCCATGCCAGTAGAATTCCCCTAACATTCATCTGTCTTAATTTTAACGAAAGTCATTCATGCGGGTTTTGGTCAAAAGCTTTAGCCCAGTCCAAAGCCACACAGTCATATTTCTCCAGGGAGAATTGCTACTCATCAATAACCTTTGTTAATAAAGTATTAGACCGGGCGAGTTGGCCATGCGCGTAGAGGCGCGCGGCTGTGAGCTTGCATCCGGGAGATAGTAGGTTCGAATCCCACTATCGGCAGCCCTGAAAATGGTTTTCCGTGGTTTCCCATTTTCACATCAGGCAAATGCTGGGGCTGTACCTTAATTAAGGCCACGGCCGCTTCCTTCCAACTCCTAGGCCTTTCCTATCCCATCGTCGCCATAAGACCTATCTGTGTCGGCGCGACGTAAAGCCCCTAGCAAAAAAAAAAAAAAAATAAAGTATTAGAGGATAGTATTCTTGTATATTAGAGGCTACTAGTCGTTCCATACATTTACATACGTGGGATGTGAGAGACACTGGCCGATAGTTGTCATTGAGTGCTTTTTCCCCTTTCTTGAAAGTCGGAACCGCATCAGCACCCTTCCAATCTTGAGGCAGTGATCCACAGTGAAGCGACAAGTTGAATAGTTTGCAGAGACAGGGTGCCACTGACTCAGTGCAGTGATGGAGTATACGGCTGGTATTTCATCAGGGCCGCTTGCCGCATGCAGTTGAATTCTCTTCAAACTCACTAATACCTCAGGTTTCGAGAAGTAGAGGATGGAGAGAGGGAGGGGCGGTACGGGTGTTTTGGTTATATACATGTCCCCAGCTGATTGCGCCTGGAAGAAATTCTCTTTAAATTTTTCACTTCTCAAGTCTGAGGCAGTGTCTGCGGCCATGGAGATGGATTTCCCATTAGCTTGAAAGGAGCTTGGTGCAGTGCTGCTACAGTTCTGTTTTAGTAGTTTCCACAGTTCTTTGGTATCTTAGCAAGCCTTGTGAATATATTGCTGGTAAGCCTCCTTGATCCTATTCTCAGTGTCTTTCCGTGTGGATTTGTATTTTTCCCATGCTTGTTCCATTTGGCACTATTTACACTTTTTGTATAGATTGTTCAGTTTCCTTATTCAATAGTTCTTTCTTAATCCACAGAACTTTCTTCTGTCGTTTTTAAAGTGCATTTCAGTACAGTTTGATCAACGCACCAGAAAAATGTATTTTTCCAAGCGAGCCACAAAGAGTCTATGTCACAGATTGATAAGGAGGTTGGAGTGGGTAGGTGATTCAGTAGTAAGGTGGAGAGGGATTTCCAGTCAGCTTTCCTCGAGTTATATTGAGGCCTGGATTTGTGTTTGACAGGTTTTCTGCAGTCTAGGGTAGCTAGAATCACTTGAATGGCGTGGTGATCACTGAAGCTCTGTATGACTTCGAATATTGAGGAGGGATGATTGGTGAGAAATAGGTCTAATATAGAACAGGATGTTTTGGTGATATGTTTTTTTTTTCTAAAACAAGCTGTTCCAGAAAAAGGATCATAGAATGCTGTTAGGAATGTGTCTGCCAGTGGATTTCCAGGGATGGGAGCGGAATCATGGGTCCATATTATGTTCAGGTCAAGGTCGCCTGTGAGGTAGATGGCATTGTACTTGTGCTGAATGAATTGCACTCATCTTAGAGATTCCAGTAATCCTTCATTTATACAGGGCTTGGATTTCGGAGCCCGATATATGATACCTATCAAGAATTTGTTGCCCCTAAATGTCATCTCCACACATAGAGCTTCACTGTCAGTCTCCAAGTATCCTGGTCAGATTGGTTGTAGTTCGAGTCATATAGCCTGGAGAACACCCCTTTCAGACACCCAGGTTCTATACTTCCTGAAGACCAAGTATGGTTGCAGAAATACTTGACCATCATAAGTAGCACTGCTCAACCACGTTTCACAGACACTTACGATTGACAGTTCGATACTGGCCAGTAATGCTCTTATCTCCTCCTGTCTCCTATAACACATTATACTACGGGCATTAAATGAGAGAATGGTGAAGTTTCGGGAGCCCTGTACATTGGTAACCAAGTCATTACCACTTACAGAGTTATATTCATAATTTCCTTTGTTTGGCACTTCAAAAAACGAGTACGATTGTACCAGAGGACAACACTTCCAGCACTGTCAAGACGGCAAGCCACATTTAATTTTATGGTAATCAGATGGAGAGATTTTGGTGCAGGTCTTATGCATGAACATTTCACGTGACACATACTTCATGTACAGCTGATTGATGCGGCCCGTAGAACAACAGAAATGACATTCTATTGTATGTTACTCACATTTCTGTCTAGAGGTCCTGGATTTGTTTCTACGTCTCCACACGCAGCTGTGGTCAGGAGAATGAGGTGAAATGTTGATGAGGGAGGGATGGCAACCCTGCACCTCACTTGAAGCACACTGCCAGTACCAGCAGTCACGTACACATTTTCACTGGCACATGATGTTAAGCACAATATTTTACAATTTTCCACGATTAGCAAATTCTCTTGGAGGATCGAACTGCTAGAACACTCATTGAACACCCCATCATGAAAGATAACTTTGTTACTTCTATGCGTGACACGTTTAACCACTATAAACAACAAGAAAATACGGAGCACTTGGAACACTACATGTCGACCTTGATACTCAATCCAGTATTTTCGAATATATTCTTCATGCTTTGAGTTGGGTGTTAGAAAGCATTATTTATAACACTGGAAGAATGTAGCTTAAATTTCCCATCAGGAAGTGAAGAAATTATTGGGCAAAGATTTTTATATCTACAGTTGACACAATTAGCATAATCACATACTTTCTAGTTCATAATAGATATTTTTATATTTACTGCAGAGTTTCATACATACTGCAAACAAATTTTACACATTATTCCTTCCAACAGTGGCCAAAATGCAATATAAAGGTAAGTTAGGAGTTACAGTAATTCAATTAATGAAGCTTGCAAATGGCTTGATTTTGATCGTGGGTCATGTGAGCCAAATGAAGGGTAATAGAAGCAGGTAGAGAAAATGATATTTCAATCAATCATTCAATCAATCAATCAATCAATCAATCAATCAATCAATCAATCAATCAATCAGTGATCTGCATTTAGGGCAGTTGCCTGGGTGGCAAATTCCCTATCAATTTTTTACCTCATATTCATATTTATTTACATAATTATTGTTTACTTAGGTTTTTCAACAAACTTGGAAATTTATCGAACATTTCCCTTGATAATTTATTCCAATCCCTTACTCCTCATCCTATAAATTAATATTTGCCCCAATCTGTCCTCTTGAATTCAAACTTTATCTTCATATTATGATCTTTCCTACTTTTGAAACCTATGCTCAAGCTTATTTTTGCGCGCGGCTGTGAGCTTGCATCCGGGAGATAGTGGGTTCAAATCCCACTGTCGGCAGCCCTGAAGATGTTTTTCCATGGTTTCCCATTTTTACACCAGGCAAATGCTGGGGCTGTACCTTAACTAAGGCCATGGCCACTTCTTTCCAACTCCTAGGCCTTTCCTATCCCATCGTCGCCATAAGACCTATCTGTGTCGGTACGACGTAAAGCCCCTAGAAAAAAAAACCCTTATTCTTCTATTTATATCATTCCACACCAACTCACCACTGACAGCTCAAAACATATCACATTAATAACTAATTACAGTAGAGTCTCGCTCAACCGACCTTCGCTTATCCGACACTCCGTGTTATCCGACACTGGTAGGCTTAATTTGAACTTTAGGTGGATGCAATTCTGGGACACGGGGTGTGGAGGGTGCGACTGTGGGACAAGCACTGGCAGTCATGCAATAGGATTGTTCAATGTAGTATTGGTTGGGTGCGGATGTTATAGTTTTCATATCCTCTGTGAGTATGGCGAGTAAACGTTAGAAAGTGATTGTTTCTGTGGAAGACAAGTAGAGTGGGTTAAAACGACTGGACAAAGGGGAAACTCCCAAAAAAAACCTTCAAATTATGGTGTTGGACTTGTTACAGTGGGAGATTGGAAACATACGAGGGAATAAATTGAAAAGTGGTGCTCTACCAGAGCATCAAGTGATGCACTGAAAATTAGAAAAAAAACAATGAAAAATGTGAGTACGAAAAAGTAAGTGAAGCACTATTTCTTTGGTTCACTAAAACCCAGGAAAAGGGCTTGTCAATATCTGGCCCCATTCTGCAAGAAATGGCGGCGTATATCCAGAAGGAGTTTAATAAATGAACCCTAATTTTACTGCCAGTGCTGGGTGGCTTGATCGGTGGAAAAAAACGGTACGGCATTGGGCAGGTTAATATCTGTGTAGAAAAACTGTCAGCTAAATCCGATGAGGTTGTGAAATTTAAAAGACAATTTCAAGAAATAATCCTTGCTGAAGGATTAACCGGTGATCAGATTTTTGTGATGAGACTAGGCTGAATTTCAAGGTGCTGACATCAAAACTCTTGGAGCCCAAGCCAAGACGTCTGCACCTGGCTACAGGCATAGTAAGAAAAGAGTACTGCATCTACTGTACCATTGAATTAATAAGTCAATAAATAGAGTCCAGTAAAACATAGTACGTAATACAGGATAGCCTTCCTGTTTGTTTTAGTTCATTTTCAAAGTTATTCTGTATTATCCGATATTTTCGGTGATCTGACGTACTCCAGGTCCCATTTAGGTCGGATAATCGAGATTCTACTGTAATATGAATTGAGGTCTTCCAACTGCAAGGGCCTTACCCAAGTTACACAAAGAAAGAATACCCATAAGACCAGTTATAAATTTCCATAGCAGTCCTACCTACGTACATACATTTTTAACCAATCATTACGTTTTTCACAATAAGACACCAATAAAAAATTCAGTAGACTTCTCTAAAGTACTTAAGAATTTTAAGTTAACACTGCATCATATAACATGTTCTTTTGATATCAAACACATGTATACAAATATTCCAGTAGATGAAACGATAAAAATCATCAGAAAGAATTTATTAGAACATAAGCAGCTTAGCCTACCAGAAATAAAAGACTTAATTAACATACTGCAGTTAAATTTGTTTCAGAGCACAATTACTTCACATTTAATTAAAAGATATACCGATAGGAAGGACTCCCTATAGGGACTTCTGCCTCCGGCATATTAGTCAGCATTTATCTGGATCATCTTGAACATACCAAATTAATATGACAAATAGAATATGCTTTGTAGATGATCCCTTTATAATCCTAGATCAAAGAGTAAATAAAAATGATAAGATCCTTAATATATTTCAGTTAATTAGATTCCAAAGTAAAGTTTACTGTAGAAAAAGAAGAAGAAGGTTCAAAAAAAATTTTTTAGATGTAAATATAAGATGGGATAAGGAGAAGTTTTCTTTTAAGATACATAGAAAGCCCACTTTTACTCGTGCCAGATAAAGAACCACTTGCTGGATCTGGAGTCACAAAAAAATCAGCGTACTACAGTTACATACTGTATACAGAGCATTCAACATACCTCTCTCACACGTAGATCGAGAAAAAGAAAGAGAACATGCTCAATATAATGGTTTTGGACTTACTATAGTGAATAAAGTAATTAGAAAATTGAAACAGAGGTTTCAAGTGAGTCTAACATCTGAGCTAAAGAAGAGTGATAAATATACTAGATTCACTTTTAACAATCCCAATATTTATGCAGTAACGAATCTGTTCAAAAAATATGACTATCAAATTACATACTCGACTAGCAATAATACTAAGCAAAAGTTTATCAACTACAGTAGTGTTAATTCCCTTAGGAAGGACAATCTTTTATATTCAGGGGTATACAAATTGCACTGTCACCAATACAAAAAATCTCACATTGGGCAGACTGGACGTAGCTTTAGAGTAAGATAACTTGAGCATGTTAATGATGAGAGGCACAAAATTTTTCTCAATGGGCCAACATAAGAGTGTAACCAGTCATTGGTTCACTCCTATAGAGCAAGATCTGACTATCTTCAGTAAAACAAATGAAGGCAAACTACTAAACACACTAGAAAGTATATATATTCATTTAGATCAACAAGTTAACAAGAACAATAACCTTAATGATATAATTGATAATAAGAACCCCTTATAAGAAGGAATACTTGCACATTTGGAAGCATTAGGTATAAAAAATAATACAGTCTGTAAAAGAAAGAAACCGATCGAACTTCCATCCTGAAAATCTATCCCCCTACCCCCTCTTCTGAAGCCATTGAAACCGTGACCATAAGCGACATGCCTCTTCCCCACTGCCTCGTTATTTCACTAGACGGAAAGCTGCACCAGTTGTCGCTAGACCCCTCCAAGGACACAGTAGGTTGATGACATAACAAGGTGAAACATCATTCATTTAAATACTAGGGTCCCTTGTGCAGATTTTAATACACATTAATACAAAGCAATTCCTCATTTTTGTTTCATTGCAGACTTTGGGGAAGCTTTTTCATAACATCAATAGGACAGCAATCAGCTTCAGAGGATCCCTTAATAAACAAAAATTCAGGAGACAAATTTTCACCAAAGTAAATCAAACAAAAAGAACAGCAGCTGAAGAGAACAGTTTTTTTTTTAAATGTTACGTAGACATGAAAAAGTCCTTTACAAAAAACATTTTTCTAAATGAACAATTAAGAAAAACATACATATCACACATGAACGAAAGTGCTGTATACTAACAATTTTTAATATCTATTTAATTGAATAGGAAATTGTTTTAAATTAGGTTAGAACATAAGTAGATCTATTTTCTCTTCCCACTTCACCACCCCATTCTACCCTCCCCACATATTTTAATAACTTTTATTTTTTTTAAATAAGTTTAACCATAACAAAGATAAACCAATGATATCAAAGGATTTTAAAATTTTAGAAACAAAAGTTAAACAGTAGCAACTTACAAATCACAATTAAGCTAACAGACATCAAGGGGATTCTAAAGCCATGATCATGCAATTCTTCCATTATAATGTACACGTGCCATGAGGCTGCAGCATGTTGTTGTTTGAGTCATCAGTCCATAGACTGGTTTGATGCAGTTCTCTATGCCATCTTATCCTGTACTAATCTTTCCATTTCTATGTAACTACTGCATCACACATCTGCTTGAATCTGCTTATCATACTCATACTTTGGTCTACCCCTACCGTTCTTACTGCCTATGCTTCCCTCAAAAACCAACTGAATAAGTCCTAGGTGTCTTAAGATGCATCGTATCATTCTATCTCTTCTTCCTATCAAATTTAGCCAAATCAATCACCAATTTGATTCAGTATCTCTTCATTCATGATTCGATTTATCCTTCTCACCTTCAGCATTCTTCTGTAACACCACATTTTAAAAGCTCATATTCTCTTTTTTTCTGAGCGAGTTCTTGTGCATGTTTCACTTCCATACAGTGCCACGCTCCAGATGACAGTCTTCAAAAATGTCTTTCTAATTCCTATATCAATGTTCGAAGTGAGCAAATTGCTTTTCTTAAAAAGGGCCTTCCTGGCTTGGCCTAGTCTGCATTTTATGTCCTCCTTATTTCTGCTATCGTTGGTTATTTTACTGCCCCAGTAATAATGGGGATGTTGTATGTCCTCCGCTCTCTTCGCTCAGCGCCAGCCAGCCGCACGCACGCAAGCGTGGATCATTCGAGACTCGACGCGCAGTCTTCAGTGCGCGTGTCTGTTATGTCGTGTGCAGTATATAAGGAGCTCCCTGTCTGTCACTCATATGGATTCTCCTCAGTGTCCTGCTCCAGAATACACTGAACGTCGAACACGGAGGCTACTCCTCTTAAAAATGTGTCTCGACCAGGTGGACGGAATTCTGGTAGTATGAGATTTCACCTCAGGTCACTACTCCACTTTCCCGTTCCTTCATCCATGTCGAGCCCCGATGTTGTATGCCACACATCCCCAAGCTCACTCAAGCTCCGACACACACATAAGATTCTCTAATTGTGAACATAGCTTTCATTTAGTACAAGCTTATGAACTCAGACACTTCAAGTTAGAAGGAACTCTCTTAGCTAATCTATGCTAGTGCAAATGATAGTTTTCAACTATCACGAACTATATCTTTCCCAAGAACTATCTTTTCAAGATAGCAGTGAGTGTAAATACATTCAGAGTGTACGTAGTGTACAGAAACAGAAACTCTCTCAAGATTAATCATCTACTTTGCTTCAAGACAATTTTATGTTTTATTCCTGTACATACTGTAGAATTCTGTGTGAAGCAAATAAATAAGTTGTGTTCTTGTAAACCTTATCTTGTTTACAACAGGGGACTATGGAATTAAAGGTAGATTATTAAAATCAATCAAAGGTATTTATATTGACAATTGGGCTTAAGTGAGAATTGATGCTAGAATGAGTTCTTTGTTCAGGGTACTTACAGGGGTTAGACAAGGCTGTAATCTTTCACCTTTGCTTTTCGTAGTTTACGTGGATCATCTGCTGAAAGGTATAAAATGGCAGGGAGGGATTCACTTAGGTGGAAATGTAGTAAGCAGTCTGGTCTATGCTGATGACTTGGTCTCAATGGCAGATTGTGCCGAAAGCGTGCAGTCTAATATCTTGCAATATGAAAATAGGTGCAATGAGTGTAGTATAAAAATTAGCCTTTCGAAGACTAAATTGATGTCAGTAGGTAAGAAATTGAACAGAACTGAATATCAGATTGGTGATACAAAGCTAGAACAGGTCGATAATTTCAAGTATTTAGGTTGTGTGTTCTCCCAGGATGGTAATATAGTAAGTGAGATTGTATCAAGGTGTAGTAAAGCTAATGCAGTGAGCTCGCAGTTGCTATCAACAGTATTCTGTAAGAAGAAAGTCAGCTACCAGACGAAGCTATCTTTACATCAGTCTGTTTTCAGACCAACTTTGCTTTATGGGAGCGAAAGCTGGGTGGACTCAGGATCATAAGTTAGAAGTAACAGACATGAAAGTAGCAAGAATGATTGCTGGTAAAAACAGGTGGGAACAATGGCAGGAGGGTACTCAGAATGAGGAGATAAAGGCTAATTTAGGAATGAACTCGATGGATGAAGCTGTACTCATGAACTGGCTTCGGTGGTGGGGTCATGTGAGACAAATGGAGGAGGATAGGTTACCTAGGATAATAATGGACTCTGTTATGGAGGGTAAGAGAAGTAGAGGGAGACCAAGACGCTGATGGTTAGACTCAGTTTCTAACGATTTAAAGAGAAGAGGTATAGAACTAAATGTGGCCACAGCACTAGTTGCAAATAAAGGATTGTGGCGACATTTAGTAAATTCACAGAGGCTTGCAGACTGAACGCTGAAATACATAACGGTCTATAATGATGATGTATGTATGTATGTATGTATGTATGTATGTATGTATGTATGTTCCTTTAAGATAATTTTCGAATCTAATATTTCCTGCATGAACTGATTTTCTTTGACTGCTCTCCGTTACTTTTGTTTTGGACTTAATTATTTTAATCTTACACTCCTTCCTTCCCCAAGACTGTCCATACCATTCAGCAATTTCTTTAGATATTTTGAGGTCTAAGATAACATAACAATATCATTGGCAAATCTCAGGGTACAATTTACGAACTTCATCGTATAGATCCGTATTGATACAGTTACAACTAAGACACAATGTTAGGTTTTTGTCCACCCAATCAATATACATCACTTTACAAGTGACAAACTGTTTAATTAAAAGACATATTAAATATTAGGGACATGTTTCGTCTCTATTTGAGACTGTATCAGCCATAAAATCACGTGGTTGATTACATAACTCATTGTTCAGAAACTGAAACAAATGGAAGAACCTAATGCCTTTTTAAGGATTATTTGAGAAACACAAAAGATATATAAATATATATACATTATTTACACAATATGACCTCACTTCTTGCAAAACTTCTTGTTGTCTTCAATGTTAAATTTGAATTCAGACTGAACTACAGTACTGAATTTCAATATAATTTGTCTTTCTTAATTAGACATAAGTTAGGATTGTTTCACGTGTTCCTACATTTCTTCTGAAGCCAAATTGATCGTCTCCCAACTCAGTTTCAACTTGTCTTCTATAAATAATAAATTTTGCAGGCATGGGATACTAAACTAATAGTGTGGTAATTTTCACACTTGTCAGCACTAGCTTTCTTGGGAATAGGTGTAACAACATTCTGCCCAAAATTAGATAGCACTTCTCCTGTATCATACAACTTACACACTAAACGGAATAACCTCACCGTGCTGGTGTCTCCTAAGGCAGTCAGTAATTCAGAGGAAATGTCATCAATTCCTGGTGCCTTGTTCCTATTTAGGTCTCTCAAAGCTCTGTTGAATTCTGATCTCAAAATAGGGTCTCCCATTTCATCAGCATCAATGGCCTCTTCTTGTTCCAGAACCATATAATATACGTCTTTCCCTTGATATAAGTATTTAATATATTCCAGCCATATTTCTGCCTTGTCTTCTTTCTCTAGAAGTGGTTTTCCATCAGAGTACTTAATATTCATACACCTAGTTTTCCTTTCTCCAAAGGTTTCCTGTAATTTTCTGTATGCAGAATCTACTTTTCCTACAACCATACATCATCCTTGCACTTCTCTTTTAGCCATTCTTCCTTAGATATCCTTCACTTTCTATCCACTTCATTCTTTAATCGCCTGTATTCTTTTCCACCCTCATCATTTTTCGCATTCTTGTATTTTTGTCATTCGTCAATCAGGACTAGTATCTCCTGAGTTATCCATTGATTCTTAGTTGATTGTTCCTTTCTTCCCAGTATTTCTTCAGCAGCCCTACTGACCTCATTCTTCTCTTCACAATTGTCCATTCTTCTGCTATTGTGTTTGCTCTATTTCTCTTACCCTCCATAATAAAGTCCATTATTCTTCTAGGTAACCTAACCTCCTCCATTCACCTCACATAGCCCAACCACCTAAGCCGATTTATGCGTACAGCTTTATCCATCGAGTTCATTCCTAACGTAGCCTTTATCTCCACATTTCGAGTATCCTCCTGCCATTGTTCCCACCTGCTTTTACCAGCGATCATTCTCTTTATTTTCATGTCTGTTACTTCTAACTTATGAATAAGATATCCTGAGTTCACCCAGCTGTCGCCCACGTAAAGCAAAGTTGGTCTGAAAACAGACCGATTACTGTTGATCACAACTGCGTACTCACTGCATTAGCTTTACTGCACCTTGATTAAATCTTGCTTACTATACTACCATCCCGGGAGAACACACATTCTAAATACTTGAAATTATCTACCTGTTCCAGCTTTGTATCACCAATCTGACATTCAATTCTCTTGGATTTCTTACCTACCTGACATCAATTTAGTCTTCGAAAGGCTAATTTTCATACCATATGTATTGCACCTAAGTTCCAAGATATTAGACTGCAGGCTTTTGGCACAATCTGCTATTAAGACCATTATTATTATTGTGGCATTATAAAAACAGCAGCAGGAATGTATTGACATTTCTTACTTCATTGTTTTTAAAAAGCATTTTTTGTTGTACAAGATTTTGTTTTGTTTGGACTTTTGGACTTGGAAGAATTATTTCAATCTTGTAAACCTGGATCTATCCAGATCATTTTAAATCCTATTTTTAGAAACTCCTATTTATGTGTTGTATCAAAATTATCATTTATCTGTGAATGTACAATACACTATCTGATCAAATGTATCAGGACATCACTCTGTGTATGTAATCTAGAGGTTTTTTCTGTTAGTGTGTTAGTGGCTTTATGTCGCACCGTTACATATACGTTTATTAACAGTATAGGTCTTATGGCGATGATGGGATAAAAAAGGCCTAGGAGTTGGAAGGAAGCGGCCGTGGCCTTAATTAAGGTACAGCCCCAGCATTTGCCTGGTGTGAAAATGGGAAACCATGGAAAACCATGGAAAACCATGGAAAACCATCTTCAGGGCTGCTGGCAGTGGGATTCGAATCCACCATCTCCCGGATGCAAGCTCACAGCCGCGCGCCCCTAACCGCACGGCCAACTCGTCCAGTAATCTAGAGTCTAGATGTCACACTACTGCTACTGCTACTATAAAAGGTGACTGTATCTCCATTTTGTTCATTGCTATGAGATTCGTGCAGAATGGGTGGAGCAAGGAAATTAGTGACTTAAAAGGCAAAAGTAGTTATTGTTTGCAACATCAGTAAGCAGTCAGTCAGGATAATTTCTGAACTTCTCATATTGCTCCATTTGACTGTTGAGGATGTGATTTTGAACTGGAAATGGGAAGAGGCAACCATAACAAAACCACTACTGGTTCGGCTACATGTGTTGACTGACAGGGTCAGTTGATCGTGAAGAATGTGATACATGAAAATCTCATGATATTGTATGACACCATCACTTGTCAATTCCTCGGTGTTGCTAATTGTGCAGCTAGTACCATGATTGTGCACTGGAAGATAAAAGGACTGAGGTTCATGGTTCAGGCACCTTCTTATTAACTGCATATTTCACAGGTGGAGCACTGAGCACCACTTTTGGAAATGTAAAGAACTGCTCGTCTGTTGACGACTAGAGACAGGTGACTTGGAGCGATGAATCACTCTATACAATGTGGTAATTTGGTGGGAGGGTTTGGGTGTGGCAAATAATTCATATTAGCCTCTACAGTACCCACAGTAACATTTGGCAGAGGTAGGATGATAGTGTGGGGGTGTTTCTCGTGGAGGGCTTTGTCCTCCTGTAATACTACACAGCATAATAAAGGCACAAGGTTATAAGGACATTTTGACCAGTTGTATATTGTTTATGGTTGAAGACCAGTTCAGTGATGATCTCTATGTATTTCAGCATGACAGTCATTTGTGCCATAAATTGGGCCTTGTTTGTGAGTGGTTTGTGACCAGTAATGTCCTGGAAATGGACTGGCCAGCCCAAAGCCCCAACCTCAGTCCTATTGAATATATATGAGATGAACTAGAATGATGACTTTGTTCTAGACCCTAACAATCAACATCACTAACCATGGTTGCTGCTATGCTGCAGGAATAATGATCTGTCATTCTTCGGAAGATATTCTGACACCTGACAGGCTGAGGGTGAGCCCGCACTCCATATGAATGTCCACTTCTGGGCAGTATATCCAAGGAATATTTAGAGGGTAGTTCTGGTAGGTGTCCAAATAGTTTTGATCAGAAAGTGTATATATGGGATTGATGAACATAATGTCTGTGCCTTCTTTATGAAACAGCAGCAATATAATATATTATATCACTTGATTTTGAAAACATTTTAAAGCAATTTTCTTGTGAATTTACAGTTGAAACGGAAAGAAAGTGATCCATCTAAAGATATACTGAAGGACAAGGTAGACTATCTCAAAGAAGAACTACGACGTAAATCAATGGTAAGACATTTTCTCAATTTTGTTGTTTATCTTAGTATTTCTTGGGAAAATATAAAATGAGTTCTCTCAGTTTGTCTTGTGACCATCAGCCTTTAAGCTGAACCATTATCCAACACATTTTTCTATTATGACTGTGGTTAAAATTTGGATTTTGCTTTAATTTCCTTTTAATTGATTTTAGTAAAGCATACAGCTTTGCAGCAAATCTGTTAAATCTTATTAGCCTTCATCTATCAAAGCCGAAGTAGTCATAAGTCTTCCAGATTGCAGCAGTGTGAGAGATAAGCCTCTAATCAAGGAAATCTGTTGTATGCTCAGCTCAGTTTCCAGACCATTAAATGTATGACTATTTAAGCAACTTACCTTTTTGGAAACCTTTCTGCCAAGAAAATGGTTGTCGTGGTTTCGTAGAAAGTACTCCACCTAAAACCAGATCTCAAGAAAACTCAGCATATGTGCATACCATCATTGCAAAATAAATGTTTCTTTCTGAAAAAGTAAAGCAGTCTTTAAAAAATGATCAGTGATCTCCTCTGTTTAGAATTAGTCAAAGTTATTCATTCTTTAATATGGGTACAAGAAAGGTGCCTGCCCGAAGATTGCGACCCACTTAAGATTTATGATACAATCGGGCGTTCCCTGGGCAATGGTGAAATTGCTGGCTAATCCTTTCAGAATGAAAACATGATCTTGGTCCTACAAATTTATTGGAGAAACCAAATGAATGGCTTGCCCCAAGGAAGTCTTTTGTCCCCTCTGCTGTTTAATACTGTATGTATACACTAACAACCAACCAAGACCTGATACGCGCAGGAGCTTTATATATGCCGATGATTTTGCTTTAGCAACTCAAGCAAAGGAGTTTGAGGAAGTTGAACAAATTCTTACAACAGCATCGAGAACTTTCAGCAATCCACCTAAAACCAGATCTCAAGAAAACTCAGGTCTGTGCTTTCCACCTCTGAAACAAACAGGCAAATAGAAAACTGAAAGTTAACTGGGAGAGCACCGAGTTGGAACACTGCTTTATGCCAAAATGTTTGTTTGTTTGCTATTGGGTTTACGTCGCACCAACACAGATAGGTCTTATGGCGACGATGGGACAGGAAAGGGCTAGGAGTGGGAGGGAAGCGGCCATGACTTTAATTAAGGTACAGCCCCAGCATTTGCCTGGTGAGAAAATGGGAAACCACAGAAAACCATCTTCAGGGCTGTCAACAGTGGGGTTTGAACCCACTATCTCCCGAATATTGTATGCCAAAATACCTTGGGGTCACTTTAGACAGGTCTCTGACAAATTACAAACACTGTCTCAATACAAAGCAAAAAGTGTCAGCATGAAATAACATAATTCGGAAACTCACTGGCAGCAATTGGGAATCTCACCCTCAAATCATAAGATCTTCTGCCATGACACTCTGCTTGTCTGTAGGGGAGTATGCATGTCCTGTATGGCATAGCTCCATTCAAGCAAAGCAAGTGGATGTCACGCTAAATAATACTGTCAGACTGATCACTGGGTATCTGAAATCAATGCCTATAGACAAGGTTTATTGCTTGGCAGATATTGCACCGTCTATATATATAAAATAACATGTACTGACCGACCGACCGACTCACTCCAAGCCAAAACTACTGGACTTAAAGAAATGAAATTTTAGGAATACATTTTTATTAGGGTGTAGGTGCTCACTAAGGAAGGATTTTTGGGTATTCCATCACTAAGGGGGTGAAAAGGGGGATGAATATTTTAAATGAGGAAATCTGTATCTCAAAAACTTAAAAGTTTACAGACGTAAAAATTGGCATTTGGAATGTCCTTCAAAAATAAAGAAATTTTTTTTTTTTTTTTTTTTTGAAATCTCATTAAGGGGGGTGAAAAAAGGAGAAGAGTGGGTTGAATACCTTTTATGCAGATACTTATATCTCAAAAACTGAAGATGTTACAGGCATGAAAATTGGTATTTGGAATCACCTTTGAAAATAAAGAAACATGTGTTTTTGTGTTTTTGGAAAATCCAATATATAGGGGGTGAACAGGAGTGACAACCAGGGTGAATTTTTTAAAAGACTATATCTGCAAATTATCTCAGACACAAAACATATTACAGACTTGAAAATTGGTATTTGTAGTCTCCACAAAAGTAAAGAAATACATTTTTGTTTTCGGAAAATCCACGGGAGGGGGTGAAAGAATTGAAAAAAGAGTTGAATTCTTTGTATGAGGATACTTATATGTCAAAAACTAAAGATGTTGAGTACATGAAAATTGGTATTTGGAATCTCTTTTTTTTTTTGGAAAATTCACTTAAGGGAGGTAGTGAAAGAGTCAAAAATTTAGTTGAATTATTTGTATGAGAATACTTATATCTAAAAAACTAAATATGTTACAAACTTGGAAATAGGTATTTGGAATCTCCTTTGAACATAATGAAACACACAATTTTGGGGGGGAAGTCAACTTGGTGGGAGTGGACTGATGAAAACGGAGTTTAATTCTTTTTATGAGGATACATATATCTCAAACACTGAAGATGTTACACTCATGATAATTGGTACCATAAATGGAAAATCCTTTATAAATAAAGAAACACGTATTTTTTGTTTCAGAAAATTCACTTAAGGGGTAGTGTGAAAGGGAGTGAAAAATATTTAATTCTTTTTATGGAGAAACTTATATCTCAAAAACTGAATGTTACAGATGTGAAAAATGGTATTTGGAATTTCCTTTAAAAATAAAGAAACATGAATTTTGGGGAGAAAATTTACTGTGGGGGGTGTGTGTGTGTGTGTGTGTGTGTGAAAAGAGTTTAATTCTTTTTATGAGGTTACATACACTTCAAAACTGAAGATGTTACAGTCGTGATAATTGGTATTTGGAAGCTCCTTTATAAATAAAGAAACACGTATTTTTTACGAATAATTCACTTGAGGTGCGTGCGTGTGCGTGCGTGTGTGTGTGTGTGTGTGTGTGTGTGTGTGTGTGTGTGTGTGTGTGTGTGTGAAGAAGTGAAAAAATTTAATTCCTTTTTTGGAGAAATTTATAGCTCAAAAACTGAAAGTTACATTCATGAACATTCGTATTTGGAATGTCCTTAAAGAAACACGCATTTTTGGAGGGGAGAGGAATCACCTTAGCAGGTGGGAGTGGGGTGAAAAGGAGTGGAATTCTTTTTATGAGGATACTTATATCTCAAAAGCTGAAGTTCTTACAGGCATGAACATTTGTATTAGGAATTTTTTTCAAAGTAAAGAAACACGTATTCTTTTGTTTTTGGAAAATCAATTTAAGGGAGGGGAGTTGAAAATAAGTAAAGCAGGAGTTGAATTATGTTTATGAAGATACATATATCTTAAAACTGAAGCTGTTACAGACATGCAAGTTGATATTTTGAATTTTCTTGAAACACATATTTTTTGTTTTCGGGAAGTCCACTTAAGGGGTGAGAGGGGTGAAAAGAAGTGAAGAACAAGTTGAATTCTTTTTATGAGGATACATAGATCACAAGAACTGAAGGTGTTACAGATGTACAGAAATGTAAACTGGTATTTGGAATCTCCTTTAAAAATAATGAAACACCTATATATGTTTGTTTTTTAAAATCCATGTAAGGAGCTGAAAAGAATTGAAAAAGTGGATAAAATGAGTACCAGTATATCTAGAGTATATGTCAAAAACTTAACATGTTACAGAAAATAAAATTTGTATTTAAAAAGTCTTTTAAAAGTACAGGAACATGTATCTGTATGTTTTTGGAAAAGGCACTTAATGGGGGTGAAAAGAAGTGAAAAGAGAGTTGAATGCCCTTTGATGAGGATATTTATATCTCAAAAACTGAAGATGTTACAGACATGAAAATTGGTCTTTGGAACCTTCTTTAAAAATAAGAAAACATTTTTGTTTTGTTTTGAAAATCCACTTAGATGGGGGTGTGAATGGGGAAGGACTGATAAAGGGATTGAATTCCTTTTATGGGTATACTTATATCTCAAAAACTGAAGATGTTACAGTTGTGGAAATAGGTATTTGGAATCTCCTTTAATAATAAAGAAACGTGGATTTACTTTTACTTTCGACTTGATAGAAGACTGTTTCTCACATGTACAGTTCTATGTCGCATGGTCGTATTACCCCGAAGAGGTAATACCACAAACGTGGTTTACAAAGTGTTTCTGGGGTTAATGAAACTCAGTTTATTGGTTAGCTTTTATACTTCGGGGATTTTCAGATAATATTCCAAGATATGATTAGTTTTATCAAATTATGAAATCCATGTGAATGAAGCCATGGGTCTAATATATGGTGGAAAGTAGCTGCAGATGCCAGGAGAGAGAAGGCTGAAATCCAGGAATAGTTTCCTCGGTTCAACTTCAGTGCTATCTATGTCTCCGCCTATAGCCAGAACAGCTGTGGGCTGTTAGATGTGACCATCTTCAAACCTGGATGAAACGTACTGAATGTTTACCTCCTGGATGTACTTTAGACTGGTTAACCTGGAGACCATTGAATAGACTACAAGCTATTGGTAAATCCAGGGATAACATTGTCAAATGGGGCTATTCCAGAAAACAAGTACCATGTCACTGTGGAGAAGAACAGACAGTGATTCATCTATGCCAGTGCCCACTCTGTCCTGAGTCACTGAAGGCAGAAGAAAATGCAATTGCTGATGCATGATTCTGAGCAAAGATTATTTAATTTTCTTCCCTTAGTGATGGAATTAGTTGTTCTTTTATAATACATATTCCATTATTTTACACAATTATGACATGTTAATATTTGTATAGCTACTGACTCAAGTAAATAAATAAATCTTGGTCCTTTTCAGGACTATAGTTAACTGTCATCTCCATGAATATAGAAGGTATATCACAATCAAAAGAGAAACTGTTGCAAGATCTATGCAGGAAAACCATATGTGGTGTACTATGCATATAGCAGACCCAAAAATGCTACAAAATGCATAGACTGAGAATAAATGAATTAATTGCAGTTGGCTATTGAAAAACCCCACCACAAATATGGAAGTGTTATATTTGTCCAATCGGATATACAGGTTATATCAACAGCCTACACTGAGGCAAATGATGTAGAAGTTCTAACTCTGGAAATCAAAGGCTGTACAATCACATCCATATACAAGCCACCGAGTACTGAATTCAAAGCCAAGGTACCTATTAACTTTTAAAATTAGCACACACAAATAGTAGTTCACAACTTTAACTGTCACAGCACTGCATGGGGATATGAACATGATGATGAGAATGGAACAGCATTGCAAGAACAGGCAGAAGGCAATCAACTGAGTCTCATCCATGATCCTAAGCAGCCTGCATCATTTAATAGCGGCAGATGGAAATGTGGCTACGACCCAGATCTGATATTCAGCAATGAAATCATCTCTCAACAGTGCATAGAAACAGTCTATAACCCCATTCTAAATACACAACACAGACCTATCATGTGCAAAATATATGCAGTAGTTAGGCCACAGAGATTTCTGTTTCAAAGGAAGTTCAATTTCAGGAAAGCCGATTGGCCAAAGTTGACAGATACGCTGGATGCTGTAGTTTCCATCTTAGAACCCACACCTGAATCATATGATGCTTTTGTTGAGGCTGTGAAGAGATACTTCAGAAGGATCATATCTTGTGGTTGTTGTACATCATATATCCTTGTCTTACATCAGAGCTTGCTGCTCAGTTTACAGAGCATAAGACACTATTTGAAGAAGATCCACTAGGCGAGGCAACATTGGTAGCAGGGAAGAAACTTGTTACATTGCTCACAGCATCAAAAGGGGGTTGTTAGATTAAAACTAAAGAAGAACTTGATCTAACTAACTAAATTCAGCTACAAAGTGTGGAGACCTAACCAAATGCACTGCACATTCCAACATCACTGCAGATCCGATAGCTCACGAGCTGCTCATGGATGCAAAAGTTAATTACAAAGTCAAAGTACCTAAATTCATCATGAGTTCCAGGAGAAGAGGAGTGATAGCTGATAGCTAATTAGCTCCTCATGAATGGGGAAGTTAGTCACAAAGTCAAAGTACTGCTACAGAACAAAAATCAGTAAGTGGGAAATAGAGTCAGAGAGAAACCACAAGAAGAAGACAGGATCTAAGTGGTCAGAAGAACGAAGAACCATGATGAGAGAAAAATTGAAGGCTGCCTGGCAAAGAAGGAAATGCACAACTTCTAAGTGAGCTTTGCATGATCAGTTTTCTGGTCTTTTTCACATATAATAATAATAATAATAATAATAATAATAATAATAATAATAATAATAATAATAATAATAATAATAATAATAATAATAATAATAATAATAATAATAATAATAATAATAATAATAATAATAATAATAATAATAATAATAATAATAATAATAATAATAATAATAATAATAATAATAATAATAATAATAATAATAATAATAATAATAATAATAATAATAATAATAATAATAATAATAATAATAATAATAATAATAATAATAATAATAATAATAATAATAATAATAATAATAATAATAATAATAATAATAATAATAATAATAATAATAATAATAATAATAATAATAATAATAATAATAATAATAATAATAATAATAATAATAATAATAATAATAATAATAATAATAATAATAATAATAATAATAATAATAATAATAATAATAATAATAATAATAATAATAATAATAATAATAATAATAATAATATTTTTTCACGAGGTGTGGAAAATCTTCAAAAAGACACTTGTGAAGGGTCCGCACTCCACAAGTGTGTGGGATTATTACCCACTAAAAACCACACACCCTTTTCCCACGATGTGAGTCATCACCCCGGAACTGCTCTTGCATTACTTCAGGGTGATATCGTGCTTTGTCTTTCAGACGTCTTCTTTCTTCATTTCTCCTTTACGTTCGTATGCTTCTAAATCCGTCTTCTTCTGACGAAGGATGTCCTCCACATGTACTGCCATGCGATCCCAGGATTCCTGGTTTCGCAGCATCACCGAAATAACATTTTCTGTTGTCAGTTCTCCTAGTTCAGTTTCCACACATCTTCTCTGAATCATCCAATGGCCGCATACAAAAAAGGTGTGATATACGTCGTCAATATCATCGCAGTATATGCATGCTGCGTCACTCGCTCTGCCCACTTTATGCAGGAATTTCCGGAAATATCCATGTCCTGTTAGAAGCTACGTGAGGTAGTAATTTACTTCACCATGGGCCCTTTCAACCCAGATATCCAAGCGTGGTATCAGTCCCTTGGTCCATTTGCCTCGAGGGTCACTTTCTCATCTCAGTTGCCATCGCCTCATCAGTTGACTGAAGGCGCGCTTCTTTGCACATTTCTTTCCCAGCTCTCCTTTGGTACGCCAGATTTCATGCCGCTCCAATGCGAGTAGGTCTATTGGGGCTATTGCTGCCACCGTGAGGATTGCCGGTTCGGAAACAGTACGGTATGCACATGCAATACGTAAAGCCGCTCTCCGTTGTACGGCAGCTATCCTTCTCCAATACCAAGCAAATCTCAAGGATTCAGCCCAGATTTCAGAACCATATAATAATAATAATAATAATAATAATAATAATAATAATAATAATAATAATATCACTGACTGCACATACATATATACTAGCTGATGTACCCATGCTTTGCTGTGGAATTCTCAGAAAGACTGTCTTAGTGGTTTTCCCAACTGAAGGCAACATAGGTCATTACAATGACGTCAGTAGGAATGTAGCGATTAAAAGCAATGATATCATATAAAATACTTAATCAAATGCAAAACCGCACATTTTCTCACTTTTAACAAACAGTACTACAGTGCCGATGGAACAGTCCAAAGTTCCAGTTCTGGAATGACCAGGACGCCGACAGCCATGAACACCCCTCTGCCATTATTCTGTTAAATTTGCACACTGCTCATTCCAATCAGCGCCACAGAGTAGGGACTGAATAGCTCGAATGCTATGATGAACCAGTGTGTAACGTGCCAGTAGTATCAGAAAATTTAT
The DNA here is from genome assembly GCF_040414725.1 of Anabrus simplex. Classification (NCBI taxonomy): domain Eukaryota; kingdom Metazoa; phylum Arthropoda; class Insecta; order Orthoptera; family Tettigoniidae; genus Anabrus; species Anabrus simplex. The sequence goes on along the minus strand of NC_090271.1, from coordinate 178,400,864 downwards.
GAACCAGAGGAATGACATGCTAAAGAAGAGAGCGAGAGAGAGAGAGAGAGAGATCTAACTCTCCAGCTATTTCCCGCCAATATCCAGGCAGGCAGTTATTCTCGGTACATAGCAATAATCCCATCTATCAGAGATGAGTAGCAACAGAAGACACAAAGCACATCACAACAAACAATGGTCAATGTAATGTTATTTTTGATCAATTTTATAAGCTTTTGTAGGACTTCACATGATCACATATATTTTTATTTCAACTCTGTGATATTAAGGTATGTTATAAAATTATTTATACCGTAGACAGTAGTTCCTTATTATCTGACTTTACGTACCGATTTTCATTAAATTTGTTTACCCATTTTCTCGTGACTCAGTGCTGATATGAACTTAGCAACAAAAATCCAAATTTTTAAATATCTCTGTTATTATAACCAGTACGATAAAAGTGTATAAGTACCGAGCTCGATAGCTGCAGTTGCTTAAGTGCGGCCAGTATCCAGTAATCGGGAGATAGTGGGTTCGAGCCCCACTGTCGGCAGCCCTGAAGATGGTTTTCCGTGGTTTCCCATTTTCACACCAGGCAAATGCCGGGGCTGTACCTTAATTAAGGCCACGGCTGCTTCCTTCCACTTCCTAGGCCTTTCCTATCCCATCGTCACCATCAGACATATCTGTGTCGATGCTACGTAAAGCAGATAGCAAAAAGTGTATAAGTCATAAATTATTGGAAATTTAATACTGTACTACATAACTAAAGTATTTATCAATAGAAACACTAATAACATAAATACTTGAAAGTAAATTTTGGGCCTTCCCCTAAAGTACCATTTCACTCAGCATGAATAAAATTATTTATAGCCTAGATTGTAGCAACCTATTCCCCGACTTTACATAACTTACCAGTTTTCATTAAATTCTTTTCAGCTGTTTTCTCATGATGCGCGTACAGACAGACAGACAGACGGACGGACGGACGGACGGACGGACGGACGGACTGACAGACAGACAGAAATTACGGACAAATAAAAAGTGCATTTTCTTGTTACTGTGGTCACAACTCGTATAGAAATACCATTCTTTTTAAATTCTGAGTGATGTACAGACAAAACTCTTATTTTATATATATATAGATATTCACTTAACACAAATACAATCCACCGAGCTGAGTGGCTCAGACAGTTGAGGCGCTAGCCTTCTGAGTCCAACTTGGCAGGTTCAATCCTTGCACAGTCCAGTGGTATTTGGAGGTGCTCAAATATGTCAGCCTCATGTCGGTAGATTTACTGGCAGATTAAAGTACTCCTGCAAAACTAAATTCCAGCACCTCGGCGTCTCCGAAAACCGTAAAAGTAGTTAGTGGGACATAAAGCCAAAAACATTAACAAATACAATATGATAACATTTAAAAGTATTTAATTTATCTTAATTTTTTAGCCAACATAGGACTACTTAGTCAGGTTTATGGAGGTTTTTCTTCTTTTTGTTAGCCCAATACTGTTTCATCCTTTCTGAATGTAATTTTCTTTCTGCTTCTGGAATCACTCTTCCTATTCTCAGCTTGTTGATTTTTGTCTGTAGTTTGGTGTGTTTATCTTTCAATACTTTTAGTGTATTGGTTTTGTATTTTAAATCTTCTACTGTAATATGCAACTCTCTCATGTCTTCTTTAAGTTCTGTGATTTATCTAATATTATTCTTAATCCTACTCATCCATAATTTTTCTATTATTTATCTACTGATTCTATTTCCTGGCGACTGTATTAGATGGCCTAAGAATGATATTTGTTTCATTTTCATTGTGTTAGTCACAGGTTCTATTTCTTTATAAACTGTCTCATTGGAAGCTAGTCTCCAGACTCCATTTACTTGATAATTTTTATTTAAACAGGTTCTCACTATTCTCCTTTCTAACTTGAGTACTCTATCTTTTGCACTTGTGTTTGTTGTTTTGAATTATGTTTCACTTACATATGTAATTTGTGGCTGGGTGACTGTTTTGTAGTGTTTCAATTTGGTTGCTATTGAGAGACACTTTTTATTATATGCATTCTTGGTAACATACTGTGCTTTAACCAGTTTATCTATTCTATTTTGCCATGCTGGTTTCTCATTCAGGTTATATGTGATTATTTCACCTAAATATTTAAATTTTTCTACAATTTTTATTTCTTGGTCTCCCAGCTTAATTTTGTTTGCAAGCGGAAGTTGAGTTAACATAATTTCTGTTTTTTCAAATGAAATTTTCAAACCAATATTTTGAGCTATTTCCTGTAGAAGATTTTATTTGTTGTTTTGTTTCTTGAATATCATTGGCCAGAAGAGCTAGATCATCAGCAAATCCTAGACAGTTCAAATGTATGTCATCCTTCTGGGTTCCAATTTTTATATTTTTCGAGTTGTTCTTGTACCATTCCCTCATAACATACTCTAGTGCACAGTTAAAAAGAAGAGGTGACAATCCGTCACCCTGTCTTAAACCAGTTGTTACCAAGAATGGTTCAGAAAGTTCTCCTCTGAACTTAATTTTAGAAATTGTGTTAATTAGAGTAAGTTCAGTCAATTTGATTAGCTTTGAATGGTCTGCTGATGGAGTAATAAGCTTTCTTGAAATTTATAAATGTTATTGAAAGGGGCTTGTTTTGTTTTCTGTAATATGCCATGATAGCTTCAAAGTTATTATTTGTTCAGAGCAGCTTCTCCAAGGCCTGAAGCCTCCCTAACTGTTGATCAAGTTGTTATTTAATCCGATTATATAGTATCTTAGAGAAAATCTTATATGTGCAGTCAAGGCTGGAAATACCTCTATACTGTAGTTGTCTGAATTACTTCTTTCACCTTTCTTATGAATTGGATTAATTATAGCTGTTGTCTATTGTTCTGAGAAGTTTTCTGATATCCAAATCTTCTGTAATATCATATGGAGGGATGTCTGAGTTGCACTGCTGGCATACTTCCACATCTAAAAACCTGGTCTTCTCCACATGGTTTGTAGTTCTTCATTTCTATAAGCACTGTTTCAACATCTTTTGCTGTAGGTGAGTTTATATTTTCTGGTTTTGTTTTTATTGCGGTATGTGTATCAGTTAATAAGAGCTTTTCAGGTTCATAACTGTTCAAGAGCTTGTTAAATGCTTCCGCCATGATTTTGTGTTTTCCTTATTGTTATGCGCTATTTTTCCACCTTCATTTTTCAACAATAATGTGGGGGGTGGGGGTGGGGTTGTATTTTTGCAATAGTTTACCAAAGGCTTTGTAATAATCTCTAGAATTTGTTTTGTAATAATTTTCCTCAGTAGAGTTTATTAAATATTTTTAATATTTTCTTTTAATTCATCTAATAGTTTGGCTGAATTCTTTTCTGACATTCTTGAGGTTCATGGCATTTTCTTCTGTTTTGTGGGCTTGAAATTTCAACCAAGCTTGATTCCTTTTTCACGCATTCTATCACAATCAGAGGTCCACCAGGCATGTGGTTTCCTTGGATTTAATGGAGCTAGATGTGTATTTTGCATTCTGTTTAAGAACTTTAGTAGGTCATCTAAATTGTCTGTTAGTCTTGTAATTCCTGTCCTCTGCCAATACTGGGCATTCTGGATTAAATGAGGAGGGTCGTATGTTCTTTTCTCTCCAACTCTATTTTGTCTTTTTCTTCTTAATGGAGTAAATTTAATCTATATTTTAATTAAGTAATGAACTGAACCAGTGTCTGTTCCCCTTAGAACTTTGACATTGTGGATTTCCTTGTGAAAGAATTTGTCCATACGTACATGGTCTAGCTGCCATTCTCCTTTTGTCCAATCAGGATGTTTCCAAGTTTTAAGTTTGTGTGGTTTTCTTTTAAAATATGTAGATTTGGAGATTAGTCCATGGGTTCTGCAAATTTCTATGAGTCTTTGGCCATTCCTGTTAGTATATTTAAGAGGAGCCCACTTTCGTACTATGTCTCAATATTTCTTTTCCTTACCCAGTTGAGCGTTAAAGTCCCCTATAAGGATCTTGATGTTATTCATATTTATATAATTCATTGTCTGATCAAGGAGACCCCAGAAATTATCGACTTCTTGCAAAGTTTTTGTTAGGAAATTTTTTTCATTGGTAGGGGCATGAGCATTTATGATGGTGTAAAGTTTGTTTGTGGTTTGTAAAGTTAGAATTGCAATTCTCAGTGAGATGGATTTAAAATCAATTACGGAATCTATTATTTTCAAATTTACTATAAATCCTCTATGAAATTGGGGGCAATGTTTCATGACCCTTTGGTCTGGCTTCCCATTGTACACTCTATAACCTTGAGGTTCAAACGGATCTTCTGTTTAAATTTTTCATTTCTTGGAGCTCTACCACAAGAATACCACAAGAATATTTTGCCTATCTAATTCATCTGTGAAGTTCTTTAGCTTTCTGGTTTTCAGTAAGGAGTTTGTATTGAGCATCTCAATGTAGTTAATATGCTTATGTTTGATTCTATGTTTGTATGTTTGGTTAGATATATGTACTTTTGAGTGTTCATATTCATTCTTGTCTTTTAGGTAACTACTCACCAAATCCGATGTAGTCTTCTCCACCCTTAAGGGGTTGGATGGTGGAATTCTTTTACTAAAAAACTTTTCCATATCTGACTATCAAAGGCTATCAACCTTAAGTGGAGCAAGCTCCAATTTACAACTACAGTTGTTAGACGCAGAGGATATTTATTCAGCTGCCACTAACATGTGAAGCAGATGCTGTTGGGGTACCGCCACTAACATGTGGAACCGTCGTGCCCTTTATTGCCTCAAGATGTTTATTTTCTGGCTGTAACTTTATGGCTGTAAGCCAACTCTCCTCTCTTTTCTGGGCTTGGGACCGGCAACAACAACCACTGAGCTACTCAATCCACCCAGCAGATACTGCAGGCATAATTTAGAAGTATATACACAATAATTTACAGTCCATCTGCAAAGCATTGTCTATATGGTATGACTGGTCTATGATAGTTCTCTGCATTAATAACTGACTGTCTGGACTTACAACTCATTCACTGAAGTGATCACATGCAAAATAAATAGTAGTTTATGAATGACCTGCCATGTGGTGTCATTATATCAGGAGCAATACACTTAACACGATTGATCTGTCGCAGCAGTTTCAACACAACTCCATAACTCTCCTTCAACTACTCACTGCACTCTCTCAGCGCTCTTCATATACACTGGCTATGTTTCTAGCCAACATGGTATTACTACAAGATACCTGGAAGATTCTACAATAACAAAGAGAAATTCTTGTTAATTTCCTGTTGTAGAATTGTCTTGAAACAAGTTTGGCACTATGGCATATAACCTGAGGATATCTAGAAACACCTAGGGTGGCGTGCACCATCTTGGAGTAAATTACTACGGAAGTAGCGTTTACTAAAGAAGTCCATACTACAGAAGTAAATTACTACGGGAGTTATTTACTCCGGAAGTAACGTCGGGGAGTTGAAGTACAATTTACTCTTTTAGTTACTACTACAGAAGTAGCGTTCGTTACTCGCGGAGTAATGCTGTGTTCGTGTATCTTCTTTAAAGAAATCCAAATAGATAAGGTTATGTGCGATAGGAAACGGGGGAAAAAAGTAAGCGAAAAAGATAAATGCTTGTTAATAGAGATAATGACCATCTATGCAAAGGATATAAGGTGTAAGAAACACAACATAAAGATGCTGGATAAGAAAGGAAATTCAAGGAAAGTCGTGGCGAAAGAATTCAATGCTTCGAGTGACGGAAAATGCAGTGAAAAGCAAGTTAAGATTCTGTAGAAGGACTTAAAAGCAAAGAGGAAGCAAAGCAGAAAGTCATGGACACGCGGGGAAAAATTAAAACTGATGGCGGTTTCTTCATACAGATGGCCTACATCCACAGCAAAATTTTCCCATTTTCACACCAGGCAGGTAGGCCCTACCTTAAGGCCACTGTCGCTTCCCAATCCCTAGGCCTTTCCTGCCCTATCGTTGCCATAAGACCTATCTGTGCCGGTGCGACGTTAAGCAAATTGAAAAAAAACCCTCTTCCGATTTCTGAAAGTTCACCGTTGTCACCGAGAGGGCAATAAATGGGAATATGCGCGCAGTCACAGTCAATTGCACCCACGACGTGTGGGGTTATTATCAATTAGCAAAATAAGTATGGTATTTTAATTGATACATATTAAAATACGTACAATTGAATCTGCCTAAAAGTATTTAAGAACCTACTTGGGTCTTTTAGGCAGCTAAAATAACCTTTTAACACCAAAAGATCAGAGGCTTAGCAATCACTATTGTATGTTTCTGCGGTGGTTGGAAGTGCAGTGCGTTGTCTGAATATTTTTAAGAGGAAAGTGGTGAAACAAACACTAACAGCCAATCTCTGAGCCAGAAGAAATAATTATACGGGATTAGAATCTCATACTTAAAAATGTGCCGCGCTAAGCAGCCTGCAAGCGCCACATCTCGAGTGGAACCGAACAGAGCCGAGATGTTCCGAATGGCTCCTCACAAAGAGGATTGTGGCTCCTCGTCCTGTGTTCCCGAGCAGAAGTTCCCGAGACACAGGTAGCCAATCCAGCCTAGTTCATGAACCGAAAAGAGCCGCTCCCATCTATAGTTCGCAGAACCGAAGAGAGCCGAAGCGTTCCGAGATGTTCCGAATGGCTCCTCATCCTGCGTTCCTGAGACACAAGTGTGGAAACCTGCCAACGTGAAGAATATCCTTTTATTTTCCGAACGATCATCATCATTTGCAGGCGTACCTCCCTCTTAGCCTCAACTACTGCTTTAACCACGCAATGAAAGATACGGCTAGCAGTTGTGCGGTAAACGTTAATTAGATCACCGGCAACTGTACTGAAATGTTCCGGTACGAAACACTCGTAGGGCACACAGCAACTGTAATTTTAGATATACAACAAAATTAAGACAAGAATTCAGCTGTAAGTGATCTCCAAGTACATTTAGAAGGAAAGTAAAGGATTCCTTCCTAAGACCAAAAACGTTTCTGAAACTCGCCGTGTTCACATTACACGACTATCGCCTTTCACACACTGTAGGCCTACGCACTATTACATTTCCCATCGTTTACTGCGTCGAGATCGTCAATATAATCTAAGTAATCCATAAACACATTTGAAAAGTCTTTCCTCTCATATACGGCACGATATTATCATTAGTCAACAAGTCTAGACTTAGCTTACTCCATGCACGACGTGAGAGTAAATTCTAACCTATATTCGTACGTTATTTACTTCTTTAATAATATACTACAAGATGGTGCTCTTCAACATTTTACTCTTGTAGTAATTTAGTCCAGGAGTATCTGAAAGGACTAAAATACTTCGGAAGTAATTTACTCTCATGTGGAAGTCGCTGAATGCTGACTTCAAGAGTACTTTACTACAGAAGTAGAACTTACTCTTGGTTGGTGCACGCCACCCCTAGAGTACCTATTATACAACATGTCCTTTGTACATGAAGATTCCAGAGTCACTAAAATTGACACACACACAACTGGGGTTTTCCTGAGCAACTTGGAAAACATAGACAGTTGTTTATAAGTGATAAGCATGATGTAACCTTAACCAGAAATTTCCTGAATGACTTTTGAACTCATAAAAGGTATTTAAAAGCAATAAATATAATATAACCTATAATATATAGGCTATACACACATCTCTATCTCTCTTATCGTTTCCCCAATTCTGAGGATCATGGTCTGGGAGGAGGTTATTGGTCACTTGTCTCCATCTCTTACAGTCCTTGGGAAGATGTGCTGCACCAAAGATGTCCAACTCGGTTATACTCTTATATACACATAATATTAAACCTTTAATACATAAACTAATCTGTAATACTTAAAAAATTTTTTTCTGTTATACACATAATCTCATCTGAATCAGTAGGGACCACAGAAAATAGTGAATAAAATGCTTTATTGTCAGTGGAAAAAATACTTAAATGGTGGTACGAACAGGCAGTAAGAAACAAGACAGGAAGGTGTAAAACGGTAAAAAAAGTAAATAATGTGAGATTCATTTATTTTTTAATGCATCATGAGCAGATATCATAATTCTATACAGGCCTAATAGCAATAACAATACTAATAGTAATAATGGTAATAGGTACACCAAAGAATTCCAGAAAAGTCACTTTGCTACATTTACAGTTCAACTCAGAAATTAACATTCTTAGCATAGAGCACATGCATGTTGAGTCTTCAGTGTGAGACTGGTTTGAACCTTAACAGATTCACTATTAGTTGTCATAAGTAGCCTAACACTGAAGAGGTGTATTAGGGAAATGCAGAGCGAGGTAGCTCCCTGTTGCTTTCCTTGCCGATTTAGGAGGTGTTGTTACATATTATTCTGCCAAGCCAACTGAAATGCATACACAGACTGGTCCTATGAAAAAAACTTTCACTCCATTCATCACAGGGACTAGCTGCATTAGAACTACATTTCTAACATTGCTCATACTTCAGCCACTTTCATATTGACAAAGTCATGGATAAGACTTAGGTCAAGAAATGTTAGGAACTTGATTTAGCCCATACCAGTAGATGCAATGCAGTCTGCACACTATATCTCATTGGAGATAGATCTGGGCAGGTAGAACACATAGAAATACAACTTTTAAAAAAAGCTAAAATATTTTGTATTAAATACTGCATGCAATAAGGGATAAGGGATAAACCCCTCTCCACGGCGCTTAACACCCTTCAAAGGGCTTTGGCCTGCCCAGCGACCGCTGCTCAGCCCGAAGGCCTCCAGATTACGAGGGGCCAAGTGGTCAGCACGACGCATCCTCTCGGCCGTTATTCTGGGCTTTTGAGACCAGGGCCACCATCTCACCATCAGGTAGCTCCTCAATTCTAATCACGTAGGCTGAGTGGACTCGAACCAGCCCTCAGGTCGAGAGAAAAATCCCTGACCTAGCTGGGAATCGAACCCGGGGCCTCTGGGGGAGAGGCAGGCACGCTACTCCTACACCACGGAGCTGGCTGGATAAGGGATGCTGTACCAATCAAAACTTGGATGAAAAAGGGTTACTGAATTGATTCAAAACATGGAATGCCTTATACTTACAATGTTAAATCTTGTTTTAGATTGGGAACATTTTCTCAAAGTCTATGCAGCTACACATTTGAAAATTTGCACAATTTATTCCTGCATATCTTGGCTTGATACTGAAGCAATGGTTTTAAGATATGTATAGGAATTAGTTCCTGATTTTTGAATGTTTATTTGGAAGTAAAAAATTGGCAATTTTTTCTATTTTTATCTCTAATAAAATCCCTAATAGCTACCTATCACAATTATATTATTTCAGTAAGTGCATAATGACATTATAAAGAAGCCCTGAACGTTTGAATCTTCTGAATTTTATACAAACTCTCTTCATCATAAAGAAACCGAGAAATTTTTCTTACGCATTTAAAAACACTTTCAGAAAATGACCTTTAAAAACTATAACTTTAGTACATACCAGCTATATAGCATGTGTCCTCTTCCATTTCATCGTCGATCTTCTCTTGCAACCTTCTCTCTTGTTAGCTAGCTCTAATGACTTGCCTGGCCTTCTGATCACTGTGCTATAGATTCAGGTGAGTTGGCCTTGCAGTTAGGGTCATGCAGCTGTGAGCTTGCATTCAGGAGATAATGGGTTTGAATCCCACTGTCAGCAACTCTGAAGATGGTTTTCCATATACTTTCCCCTGTGGGTGGGGGCAGTAGAATAACACCCATGATATTACCTGCCTGTTGTAAGAGGTTACTAAGAGGTTACTAAGAGGGGCCCCAAGTGCTCTCAACTCAGGAGCATGGGTTGGTAACCACGGGGCATTTAGCTGAGTCCTGGCGCTGCTTCCGCTTACTTGTACCAGGCTTCTCACTTTCATCCACCCTATCTGACCTTCCTTCGTCAGTTCTTGTTCTATTCTGACCACAACAGTATTAGAGCATTCAAAGCCTAGGGAGAATTTATTTTCACACTATTCATGGTCTTTGTCTTTCTTTGGCTGATACCTTCATTTTTTGAAGTGTCAGATCCTTTCCATTTTCCCCTCTGATTAGTGTTAAGAGAGGATGGTTTTCCAGTTGTACTTCCTCTTAAAACAATAACCACCACCACCTTCTGTGGTTTTCCCATTTTCACACCAGGAAAATGATGTGGCTGTACCTTAATTAAGGCCATAGCTGCTTCCTTCCCACCCCCATCCCATAGTCATCATAAAACCTATCTGTGTCGGTGCGACGTGAAGCAAATTATAAAATCAAAAAAATAAAATTCATGTGATACCTTCATCAACTGTTTTAATGTGAAATTTATAGCCTACCAAATCTATTATATTTCTGTAGGTGAATTTAATTTCTATTGCAAGACATAATTAATGCTATACTAATTTTTGTTCTCTCAAAACACTCAAAGTTCATGTACCAGAAACTTGTTACTATATATGAGGTATAAAATTTATTGAGATGCAGTTGACCTAGCAGAAGTCTAGAAAGTATTATTTAAAATTTTAAAAGGCTTGCTCGGTTCACCCGGACGGACGTGGGTTCGATTCCCCATCAGGAAGTCGAAAAATTTAAGAAACAAAATTTCCAATTCTGGAGGTGCATATGGTTTTGAGGTTCACTCATCCTATACTAAAAATGAGTACCAGATTAATTCCTGGGGACAAAGGCGGCCAGGTGTAGAGCTAACCACTCTACCCCATCAAGTGCCGAAGTTACGGACAGTGGAAGCCTTTACCTTCCACGCCTCCAAGGGCCTTCATGGCTTGTATGGAGATGACTTTGCTTTGCTTTATTTGTTGTTGATACCTGAAACTTGAGGTTTTGATCTATTTTCTTCATAAAGTAGAATTCCAGAATCACTTTCCTATTTACACTGACTGACAGAGCAAATGCAACACCAAGAAGGAGTGATCAGAACTTTATGCCAATTGCAGGGTAGACTGACGTCACTGAGGTATGCTCATGATGTGAAATGCGCTGCTGTGCTGCGCAGTAGTGAACGATAAATGGGACATGGCGTTGGCGAATGGCCCACTTCGTACCGTGATTTCTCAGCCGACAGTCATTGTAGAACGTGTTGTCGTGTGCCACAGGACACGTGTATAGCTAAGAATGCCAGGCCGCCATCAACAGAGGCATTTCCAGCAGACAGACAACTTTACGAGGGGTATGGTGATCGGGCTAAGAAGGGCAAGTTGGTCGCTTCGTCAAATCGCAGCCGATACCCATAGGGATGTGTCCACGGTGCAGCGCCTGTGGCGAAGATGGTTGGCGCAGGGACATGTGGCATGTGCGAGGGGTCCAGGCGCAGCCCGAGTGACGTCAGCACGCGAGGATCGGCGCATCCGCCGCCAAGCGGTGGCAGCCCCGCACGCCACGTCAACCGCTATTCTTCAGCATGTGCAAGACACCATGGCTGTTCCAATATAGACCAGAACAATTTCCCGTCGATTGGTTGAAGGAGGCCTGCACTCCCGGCGTCCGCTCAGAAGACTACCATTGACTCCACAGCATAGACGTACACGCCTGGCATGGTGCCGGGCTAGAGCGACTTGGATGAGAGAATGGCGGAACGTCGTGTTCTCCGATGAGTCACGCTTCTGTTCTGTCAGTGAGAGTCACCGCAGATGAGTGTGGCATCGGCGTGGAGAAAGGTCAAATCCGGCAGTAACTGTGGAGCGCCCTACCGCTAGACAACGCGGCATCATGGTTTGGGGCGCTATTGCGTATGATTCCACGTCACCTCTAGTGCGTATTCAAGGCACGTTAAATGCCCACCGCTACGTGCAGCATGTGCTGCGGCCGGTGGCACTCCCGTACCTTCAGGGGCTGCCCAATGCTCTGTTTCAGCAGGATAATGCTCGCCCACACACTGCTCGCATCTCCCAACAGGCTCTACGAGGTGTACAGATGCTTCCGTGGCCAGCGTACTCTCCGGATCTCTCACCAATCGAACACGTGTGGGATCTCATTGGACGCCGTTTGCAAACTCTGCCCCAGCCTCGTACGGACGACCAACTGTGGCAAATGGTTGACAGAGAATGGAGAACCATCCCTCAGGACACCATCCGCGCTCTTATTGACTCTGTACCTCGATGTGTTTCTGCGTGCATCGCCGCTCGCGGTGGTCCTACATCCTACTGAGTCAATGCCCTGCGCATTGTGTAACCTGCATATCGGTTTGAAATAAACATCAATTATTCGTCCGTGCCGTCTCTGTTTTTTCCCCAACTTTCATCCCTTTCGAACCACTCCTTCTTGGTGTTGCATTTGCTCTGTCAGACAGTGTAAGTTTTATCATCTACATGTCTGTGTGATGTTTAAGAAAAATTGAATTATTTCATTAATTTGAAAATGAAAGCTGCTGATAAAATTCCTTATGTCCACTGAAGTTCTTATAAATAAAATGTATAACATGAAAGGTGTAATTTTATTTGCAACTGTTAATTCTGTTAAACAAATCTTTAGAATGTCTTTAAAAGTGTTTTACACATTCTAGAGTTCTCTGCCATCTGAAAATGAACTGCTGAAGGAACAGAGAGAGACAATACAAAAACTTGAAGACAAACTAATTGCCCGTGATGAACAGGTGAGTTTTTAATGCTTCTTTTTATGCCATTTGTATTCCTTGTGGCAATTTGTATTTGTTAATTAATCCTTATGGTCAACATAATTCTCTGAAATGTGTATTGAAAGTCTCATTTTATGAAAACAAGAATATAGTCTTTACAGTGTAACATAATAGAAGTTTGTAATGCCCAGACTGTTGGATGACCCCTGTGGGTGGGGGACACAGGTGAAGAATACACTTACGGTATCCCCTGCCTGTTGTAAGAGGCAACTAAAAGGGGCAACCAAGGGATGATGACATTAGAACCACGTTATTACTTGTGATTAGTACCATTAAATGCAGAAACCCATGGGTCGATGTTACTTGTGACTAGTACTACCTTGCGAGTAAAACCATGGGTCTACGACACATAGATACAGTACCATCATGCGAGAAACACTAGGAGTCTGGGCGTTGTTTGTGATAAGTTTCATTGTGTGCATTCCATTGGTCGGTTCACTGTGTTCAGAATGAGTCTGTGTGACCTATGAGTAGTACCACTTTTTAAGGAACACCATGGGTCTTCGTTCCCTATGGTTGGCACCACTTTATGAGAAAAACCACGGGTTTGATTGGTACCATTGATAAGTACCACTGTGATGAAAGCCATGGGTCTGCATTGTCTGAGAGTAATACCATTATATGTGGAACACTATGGGTTTGTGTTGCCTGTAGGCATTACCATAATGTGTGATCAAATCAAATCAAATCAAATCAAATCAAATCAAAATCTCTTTATTTGCAAATGAGGTGTCTACCTCAGTGGCATATGGTACACTAAAATACATTATTGTCAAGCACTAAATATTAAATTAACAAGAGAAGAAAATTTTCCCAAAATACAATGTTATACAATTTACAATAACAATTTTTCTATTAAACACACAGCTCATCCGTAATAAATTTATATTGTTTACAAAATTCTACTTATAATATCTCCTGTACTTCTCATAAATATAGTCAACTGATATACAGTATGTGGAATTACTTCAAATGATACTGTACAACTGGTATAAGATTAAAATTTACCTTACATTTATTTAATTTATTTTTTTACCCATTCTGGAACCTAAGTAGCATAATGACCTGCTGCGTCTTAAAACCGGAGCCCCTTTTGCCACCACTTTTCAGAGTTCCTGAAGGGTCTTCACAGCTACCGTAGTGGTCCCAGGGCCCTCGAAGTCCCCACTGTACTTCACCCCTACAGGCAGTCCCCTACTTTGGCTGTCCAAACTCCTTAGACCAGGGGATGGAATTAATTTATTCACACACATTTTTTAATTACATTAACCTGCACTGGTCGAATGCCCACTAACATTTCATTTATTTTCTCTGTTGCTGTTTATTCTCTTCTTGAATATCTGTACAGATTTTGGAAAAGGATCAAACACTACCCCTGGTAAACTGTTCCACTCCTTCACACCCTTCCCAATGAATGAAAATTTACCCCAATCGCTTCTGCTGAAATTCCTTCTAATTTTATATTTGTGGTCAGTCCTGCCAATATAATTATTTTCCAACTGAAGTCTCTTATGGATAACTCCCCATGCTTCTTCTCCTGTATAGGCTCTATATAATCCTATAAGTCTAGTTTTCTCCCTTCTCTTACTTAAAGTTTCCCACCCAAGTTCCTTTAACATTTCTGATACACTACTCTTTCTCCTGAAATCCCCTATTACAAATCTTGCTGCTTTCCTCTGCACACTATCTATTTTTTTTATTAGGTATTCTTGGTGAGGATCCCAAACACTGTTTGCATATTCCAATAATGGACGAACCATACTTAAGTAACTTTTCTCTTTTAATTCTTCGTTGCATCCTTTAAGTAGCCTCATTATGACATGTAACGATCTGTATGCATTCCCAACAATGTCATCCACATGACCTTCAGTGCATATTACTTTCAAATCTCACACCTAAGTATTTGCACTTGCCATCTTTTGAGATAACTACCTCATCCAAAGTATATTCAAATTCAGTTTTAAAACTCCGTTTTGTAAATGTTGTAGTGGTTGATTTGCCTCCATTAACCTTCATATTATTCTCTTCAACCCATTGCTGGATACTCTCAAGGTTCCTTTGTAATTCTGAACAATCCTCAATGTTATTTATTTCCCTATAAACAATTATGTCATCTGCATACAATCTGATTTTTGATGTTATATTATTTCTTAAATCATGTACGTATATTAAGAAAAGTAACGGACCGATTATACTACCCTGTGCAATTCCCTTCCAAACTTTCTCTTCCTGTGATACATTATTTCCTACTTTGACTTTCTGAACCCTTGAATTTAGAAATGTTTTTATCCAACGTGTAACCCGTACGTCCAATCCTATTCCTTCCAATTTCTTTAATAATATTCCATGTTCCACTCTATCAAAGGCTTTGAAAAGATCTATGGCTATGCAATCTAACTGGCCTCCTGAATCCAATTGATCTGATATGTTCTGCTGAAATCCCACCAGTTGTGCCTCACAAGAAAATTTCTTTCTAAATCCATACTGGCACCTCATGAACCAATTTTTATCATCACATATCCCTCTGATGTACTTTGATATTAAACTCTCCAGTATTTTACAAACTATACTGGTCAGGCTGATTGGTCTGTAGTTCTCTGGTTTCCTTTTATCACCCTTTCCTTTATAAATGGGTATTATTATAGATTCCTTCCATTCGTTTGGTATTACACTATTATTTATGACATAGTCAAAGAGAAATTTTAAATAAGGCACTATGTACCACCCCATTGTCTTTAACACCTCCCCAGTAATTTGATCACTTCCTGCTGCTTTTTCTTTCTGAAGCCGTTGGATTTCTCTGAAAATATCTTCATTTGTGAATGAGAAGCTTCTTGTTTTCCTCTGTGTCTCTCCCTTTCTCTTCTGTTTCGGTTTCCAACTCCTGACAATCATCTACTGAATCTCAAATTCCCTACTAAATAGGTTTGCTTTCTCAGTATCTGTTAAATAGTGTTCACCCCCTGTTCCCACCATTGTAGGAATTTGGATTCCTTTTCCTTTTTGATTCCTGATATATGAATACAGCCTTTTCCATTTCCCTTTGTGGTCATTACCCTCTTGAAGTATGCCATTCATATACCGTAATTCTCTTTTGCTTCCTTTTTCACTCTATTCAGTTGCCTCATTAGCTGTTTTCTAGTTTCTCTACTCTTCCTACCCTCTTTGATTTTCCTGTTTACTATTCTACATTGTCTTTTTAATTTTCTTATTTCCCTTGTATAATAAACAGGGTCTGAGGTTATTTTACCCTTCTTAATAGGTACAAGTCTCTTCTCTCCTTCCCAAATGATTCCTTTAAATTTAGCCCAAAGTGTATCCACATTATTCCCTTCACTTATCCAACAACTGAATTGTGATTTAAGGTAAGTCCCAAATTCATCAACTTTAGTTTTTCTGTACAATTTCTTGTCTTGTGTGACCCTCTTATTAAGCCTTTTTGGTACGAGTCCTACATCCATTATTACAGCCTTATGGTCACCTATTCCTTCAGTTACCTCAGTTTTATCAACAATTTCCCATGGTTTAACCAAGAATACATCTTTGCTAATTGCTTTACGTCGCACCGACACAGATAGGTCCTATGGCGACGATGGAAGAGGAAAGGGCTAGGAGTGGGAAGGAAGCGGCCGTGGCCTTAATTAAGGTACAGCCCTAGCATTTGCCTGGTATGAAAATGGGAAACCACGGAAAACCATTTTCAGGGCTGCCGACAGTGGGGTTCGAACCCACTATCTCCCGAATACTGGATACTGGCCGCACTTAAGCGACTGCAGCTATTGAGCTTGGTAAGAATACATCTAGTAAGTTATTGAGATGAGTCGGTTCTTGTACTACTTGTGTAAATCCTCCCTCCCAAATTAACTTATTTGCCAGTTTCTGTTCATAGGTTTCACTTGCAGCTCCGTCCGACTCGTTGGCTGAATGGTAAGCGAACTGGCCTTTGGTTCAGAGGGTCCCGGGTTCGATTCCCGGCCGGGTCGGGGTTTTTTAACCTTCATTGGTTAATTCCAGTGGCCAGGGGGCTGGGTATCTGTGTTGTCTCCAACATCCCTGCAACTCACACACCACACATAACATTATCCTCCACCACAATAACACGCAGTTACCTACAAATCGCAGATGCTGCCCACCCTCATTGGAGGGTCTGCCTTACAAGGGCTGTACTTGGCTAGAAATAGCCACACGAAATTATTATTATTACTTGCAGCTCCATTCCATTCAACTTCAGGCTAGTTTAGATCTCCCCCAATTATTACCATATCATTATTATTGTTTTTATGAGTATAATCTATTATTTTCTCAAATATTTCCATGTCTCTTTCCTCTCTTCCAATAATTCCCACCTCCTTCATATTATCACAAACTAATTTTATCGCTAATATTTCATCCCTTTCATCGGTAAACCATTCATGTGAACAATAACTTTCCTTCACCAGAATAAACACCCCGCCTCCCTTTTTATCTCCTCGGTCTCTACGATAGACTGTGTACCCTTCTGGAAATACTTCTCTATTACCCACCCCTTCTCTCAACCACGATTCTACTCCTATCACCACATCAGTCTCATAAGATTCCATCAATGTACCGAATTTTAATTGTTTATTTACTACACTCTGACAGTTTATCAAGGGCAATCTCAGATCCCCTTCCTACCTAAAACTTGACTGTTGCAATTGGGTAACTTGAAATTCCGTACTTTCCTGAGTTTCATTTTCTAGTTGACTGAGCCAGCTTGAAGTACAGCTGGCTCTTTCTACTAGTTTTCCTGGTCAGTATTATAACTCAAGGGAGTTGCCTTTTTTACAGTACATATCTTAAAATTAATAAAATCTAGAACAATATTTGCTATCTTTTGTTTACCAGAATTGTTTAGATGAAGGCCATGCTTTGTGTAACAGTGTCTCTTGAAACTGCTGCTATCAATTACCTGTCTATTATGAAAATGTTTACAAATTTTAACCATATCTGTATTAACTTTGTCCACTTCAGTGTTCACACATAAGTCTCTAATCAAATCATGCCTGTGGGGCACGTTCACTACAAAGATGTTAGTGTGAGTCAGCTTACCTAGTGTACATTTGAGTTTAGAAATGACATTCTTAGCGTCGTTGTGAGCTACGTCGTTCGTCCCGTTGATGATCACTACTGCATCACGACTTCCGAGATTTCTTGCTGCCTGTTCCGTGTTTTCCTATACCTTCTTGATTGGGGCCCCAGGATAGATGACGGCCGATGCTGCAATATCTTCATTGTTTGTTTTCTCCACAATTCCCCTCGCCTGGCTATCACCAAATATAAGAATGTTCGACACTTTCGTCGGTGCACTGTGTGGGATTTTAGGCCTAAATTTGCTGCTTCTTATAACGGATTTTGCACTATACATTTGACTGCTTCCCATATGGATAAGTACTTGCGTATCGCTTACTTCCCTCAGGGCTGAAAATCTACTTTTGGTGTCAATTACAAAGTTTTCCTTATTTTACACTTTTCCTCCTAGAATCTGAAGCAAATTGACACCACACGCTAGAATTCACGGAGCTACCTGTGTTCTGAGTGTTTACTGGTACCGGTACTTTCGATTCCAGAAAACGTACCTTCTCCTTTAAAATCTCATTCTCTGCTTTTAATACTTGTAAATCCTGTTGCAATAAAGAGAGAATTACAAGTACATTATCATTACCTCCATCCTCCAAGGAATGAGACGCCAGCGATTTGTTGACCGTTGTAGGCCTAGGTTTTTTACCGCTATTCAAATTGCTCTCGCCACAGCTCACACAGGTCCAGGTATCTTCATTTTTAGCAAAACCAGCTCTACACATACAATCAAAATGGTACCAAATTAAACACTTTTCACACAGGATACCATTCTTCACTCGCTTCTTCTTTACACCACACTTATTCCCGATTATTTCACAAGAGAACTGGGAGCTATCTTCACTTACATCCCTCGCTGACGCCATCTTGGAAAAAAGAAAAAATATAGCACCATGTGTATACGTGGCCGGTGATTAGTTCTACTAAGTGGGGAATACCGGCGCCCATGTTTAGCCCCACTATGTGAGGAACACCATGGGTCTTCGTTGCTTGTGAGTAGTATCCTTATGTGCAGAACACCATGGTTTTGTGTTACCTGTGAGTGGTGCCATTGTGTATGACATGCCGTGGGTTGAATGGCCTCTGATCAGTACCACCATTCAAGAAACACAGGAGGAACACCATGATTCTGCTTTACCAGTGATTAGTGCTATTATGAGGGGTCGATGACCTGGATTTTGGACCCTTTTAGATAATAAGCCTCATCCTAGTAATTAAGACATTGTGAATTGGATCCACTGATTGTTCCTGTTTCATGATAATTTTCTCATCACTATTTCTTTTAGATTCTTATCAGTGGATACATTTTGAAGTTTTAATTTGCATTTTGTTACACCTCGTACTGTTAGGGGCCAATGACCTAGATGTTAGGCCCCTTTAAACAACAATAATAATAATATTCATCATCATCATCATCATCATCGTCAGACTGTTGATGTGAGTCCTTGGCCATGAAGATGAGCCATTTATGATCTCTTATTTGTGCTCACCAACTTTGGACAGGGAGTTAGTTTCTCCTTTTTCCACAGGCAAAGGTCATTACACAAGCACCGTATATGTGTTTTTATGTCTAGTGTGATGACTCCATGTTTTGTGTTGTGTAGTATGTGATGATACTAATGAGGTGGGCAGATTATACATGGAGTCAGTCCATAGCCTCCTCTCAACGAATAACACCAAAGGGTCTGTCCAAGGCTTTATGTCCTCATCCGATGGGTGAATCACCATCAACAGCATCATTCTCCCTCACTCCATATGAACACTGCGGAGAGGTTGGAACTGAGCCCAGGGTTATGCCTTGAAGTCTACTGTTTAGGAATTGTATACCACCACTTGGCAGTCAAAATTCTGCTGGTGAAACTATTTTTCACCAATGGGACTCAAACCTACTAACCACTGTGTAAGACCATAAAGACATGATACCCTAACAATCATGGCTACCAGGCAGGCTATATAACAACATAATGCCATAATATTCTAATGCTAGGCAGTTTCCACGTTTCACATTAATTACTTTAAATATAAGAGAAAACCACTATTAACCACTCCCCACTCATATATTCCATCTTAACCAAAGAATCAAATTGTCTATAATACATTCTATCTTTCCCTTTCTGCTTTCCTTGTTTCCTCTAACACTGGAAGCAACCATATTTTGCGTGAAGGCCTGTGACACCAGAAATTAAAATCCTTACCATACTAGAACAAAATTTTGTTAATGTTTTAATTCCTACAGTCTTGCACAGAATTTTACTATCACAACTTGTTTGTAAACAAGATAAACAGTGCTTGTGTATTGTCATTAGTGGTTGTGGTCGTCACCTGGTCACTCACTTTTGGTGTTGAATACCGGCAGCATTCTATCAGCATGCTAAGTCTTCTCTGGACTCGGTACACGGCTCTCAGTTGGTGGATGCCACAGTTCCCGTCGAGTACTTCCACAACCTCCTCACAGGTCAAACATGTCTGGGGGCTGCGTCATATCTTCATCTCTTGCCCACGTAATGCAGCGATCAGGTTTTGTGCTCTCTTCTTGGATGTCAATCCAGTCTCAAACTAGGTCTGGCATGTTGCCCAGGAAGTGATCCTGTCGTCCCATGGGGATTCCACCTTCATGATGCCAGAGCCACCATCACTACTAGTGGGCTCTTATCATGTTTCCATGGCTGACGTACTCTTGTGTGGGGCACTTGCATTTCTTTCAATTTAATTGTGAACTCAGTTCAATATGGAACATAATGAAATTCTTGTCTTTTAATGCTCTGTGGGGTCTCGAACTTCAGAATCCATAATCACAAGCATCAATTTGGACTGCTTCCTGTCCAGTTTGTTGTTGTCCTGCACAACATCATACTTCAACTTGGTCTTGGGAGAGCACACTTCATTTTCCGACTTTGACTGTTCACCCTTCAGTTCACTTAATTTAGGCTTAAGTTCACATGAAGTCTTACGTTCCTCTTGACTCACTTCTAGTTCAGCTCTGAGTCTGTACTGGCTAGGTTTAAGTTTGGTCTTAAATCCACTCTTGAATTTGACTAGACTACTCAATTCACTCTGAAATTCCTCAAATCTACTTGTTAATTCACTCATAAATTCTTCTAGACTATGCTCATATTCATCCAGCTTGTTTAGAAGAGTAATTTAATGTTTGGGATTCATGTTGTCACTTACAAGAGATTTCTGTATGTTCAAAAATACCCTACCAGATTTTCAATTCTGAAACCATTTTTAATGTACCATTTTATCCATTAGTTAATCACAGTTGTCCATCACCACTTCTGATGCCAGGTGTAACGTGTTGGCAGGGTAGTAGATAAATAAATATTCAACTGGTAGCTTCTATACCAGAGGTGCTCATGCTGGGCATTCCACCCCATGGGTGCCCAGCACTGTAAGTGGGCGGACTGGCAGGCGATGAGCGCAGCGTATGCTAATCAATCACAGCCCACAGCCGTGAAGTTTGGGCAAAGTTCTCCTTCACTCTCCCTCACTGCTGCAACACCCAAGTTTGAAATAGAGGCAGAAAATAATCAAAGAAAGACGGCAGAAATCCACGTCATTTTCAATTTATGTTCGCTTGCTGGTTAAACTCCAAGTGAACTCTTTGCCAACTTACTGAGTCCACTCACTCATTGAACTAAACTCATGGTTTTCCGTCGCCTTATACAAGGGGCTGTTCGTTCAAAATACATTGGCCTATCGAAGCTCGTGGAAGCCTCCAGATATGGAAGGTTCTCAGCCTGTGGCCTGCTCTACAAAACAGTGAACATACCATCAATTAATCTACATTGATTTAGTTAAATATTGATGACTGAAACTTAGCCATTGTCAACTCATACTCAAATGATAATTAGTTGTTTTTACGTCGCACTGACACAGATAGGTCTTATGGCGACGCTGGGACAGGAGAGGCCTAGGAGTGGGAAGGAAGCGGCTGTGGCCTTAATTAAGGTACAGCCCCAGCATTTGCCTGGTGTGAAAATGGGAAACCATGGAAAACCATCTTCAGGGCTGCCGACAGTGGGGTTCGAACCCACTATCTCCCGGATGCGAGCTCACAGCTGCACGCTCCTAACCGCACGGTCAACTCACCCGGTAAACTGACATGATAAATCGGGAATGTTACTGAACTATATTTCTAACATTACTGACCTCTTTCAAATAATAATAATAATACGAACATCAAAGATGGACCAAAATTCCTAGAAACAGAGATAGGACGGATAGAAAGGGTCAAGAAGTTCAAGTACCTTGGTGAGACGATACAGGAGAATGGACTAGAAAAAGCTGCAGTGGAAGATCGGATCTCAGAAATGGAGAGAGCATATGGCTTGACAAAAAACATCTACAATAAGAAGTGCTTATCTTGGAATTCCAAATTAAAACATTACAGCACCATGGTCAAAACAGAATGCTTGTATGCCAGTGAATGCCTGTCCATGAATTACAAGCTGGAGAAGCTAGAGGTCCTGGAAAGAAGAATCCTCAAAAAAATTATGGGAGTTCTCCAAACTGAAAGCGGATGGAAACTTCGGAGTAACAAAGAAGTTTACCAGAAGGTGGAAAGAATCTCAGAGACCATGAAGAAAAGGAGGCTGGCGTTTCTTGGACATCTATACAGAATGAACGCAAACAGACTTACCAAACGGATATTTGATTACTTCTGGAGAAAAAAGACCACTACAGCATGGATTAAGGAAATGAAGAAGGATATGGAAAGGTTAAGCATCTTGGAAGACCAGCTGTTAGAAAGGAATAGGTTTAGGAACACACTGAAGAATTTGGAAGGTGTTCAAGCCGCAGGAAGAACTAGGAAGACCGGAAGAGCCTGGACAGATGAACAACGTAAGCAGGACAGCGAACGCATGAAGGAGTATTGGACACAGAGAAAACTCCACACGAAGAGAAAGAAATGAAGTTGTAGCGTGATCCTTAGTGGTCCATTCACTTGTAAAAAAAAAATAATAATAATAATAATAATAATAATAATAATAATAATTAGAAGAAGAAGAAGAACTTAATGTAATTAACCCTTGAATAATTGTTCACTTAGAAACTGATTTACTGCCAATTCCTAACCATTCCTCCACACAGAGTTACGACAATGCTATCAGTACAACAAACAAATACTTATTTACACATGGGAAATCGGAAAAAGACTTTACCAGTTTGTTGAGCTTAAATCTCCATGAAATGAATATGCACATCCACACAAAATATGTACAGAAGTCTCAACATTACCATCCTGGCATCGAACTTGAGATCCCTTGGATCTACCGCACTCGCACTCATACTCATGCATGGCAAAATCTGACTGTATGTTTGCCCTATAAATTATCTCATTACATTACTGAGTTTAATAAAAAAACATTATACTCAAATTTATTCCCATCACATCAACTTTATACACCGAGATGTACAAAGTATCTCCATAACAAAACAAGATAAAATAGCAAAGTAAGGAAATATAAGTAATCAAATGAAAATCAGGCTAACCCACATGGTTTAAAAGGAATTTACAAACAAAATGACCTCATGCACAGTCATTATTTACTGTACAATATTTACAATGAATTAGGAGATGACTACATTTTAAATAAAAATCTGGGAAATCGTCTTATTAAATTTTTCTCTTCTGTAAGCAATTACAGTAGATACCAAAAGTGCACACTTATAAAAAATACGTTAAATCAGGTACTTGTCTTTGTTTTGGCCGCTTCACCTCTGGCCAGACTACCCCGTGGTTTTAGTGACTAACCATCATTAGGCTAGTATGTGCACGTAAAATGAAAGAATGCTGCTCCTGTTTCATGGCTGCCAATTTAATCTCCAATACCCGTTCAGATGGCTTCTTTCTTGAATGCCTGCCAGCTCACATGAACACCGGACCAGTTATTCTACAGCTGACAAAAATTTCCACTACACGGTTACGTAACCAGTTGCGCGTGGCTACCTGCTAGACTCCTAAAAGTTGGTTCATCTGGTTACTACATTGTTATCACCTGACCTAGTGAGCTAGTTCATCCTTATTTTACAAACAAGTTTGCTCATTTACATAGCAAAAATCTTTGCTTCTTACATATCTGTCTCAGAGTATTTGGCTAATTTCTATAGCACAATTTCAACTGAACCTCCCAAGGTTTCTCAATAATTACAAAGTTTCATTCTTCTCGTAACAATGTATTTGATTTCTTAATCTCTGTTCTCCTGAAGAATGGCTAAACAAAGTTCAAACTGTTCATTCATAACTGACTATCCAACCTCTTACTAACAAAGATGTTACTGTAATCTTCGAACAAAGTCATAGTTCATTCTCACAATTAAACTCACAGCTCCTGAGTTAAATATTCTGTAACTCCCATGATAAAAACTTCTCTTGAAAATACAGTTCCTGCATTTAACTAATGCTTCCTAATACAAAGACCAAAGTCTCTCTCACTCCACAATGACACAAACATAAGACATACCAGTAAGACTTACAAGACTTGAAGACACCAGAAACTCAAGACATAAGACCATAGACACAAAAGATGCTGTCTTGCCTTTTGTTAGAGCTTTTATTAATTCACGTACTCTCGTCATTTCATGCTCGCTTGGGGCACCAAGTCCAACCTGATCCAATAATTTTTAAACATTAACATGATGCTATATTTCCATTGTTTTTTTAGCACATCTCTCCCATCTTTGACACAGTTTATGAAATCCCAGGTGCTGCTGAACATGGAGAACACACTGCCATACGGAAATGCTCAGCATGCTGGCAATTTCCTTCATTGTTATGCGCCGATTCTCTCTAATGATCCCATCCACATGGTCAACATTTGCAACGGAACTGGATGTTGTGGGCCTGTATTCGTGATATTCGTCCATCGGAATCGTAATTTTCAAACATAATGTTGATTCCGATCATCATTCTCATTATTATCTAGTTCCAACCGCTAGTCGATCAACATCATTTTACAGCAATTTTACCACTAGTCTATAACAAACTATTGTTTTATTCATTTTACTCATATTAAGTCTTTCAATGTTACTATTGTAAATACTTTCTCCAATTATAAACTTCTCACTCATAGCATTGTCTTTAAAACCAATATTGTACTAGTCTTTTAATATATGTTAATTTTCTTTCAAGTCTCTTCAAGGCTTTTTATAAATCTGTTTTATCTTATTTATATGCAAATCAGGTGCCTGATTTTATTTCAAGGTTAAACCCATGGCTGATGATGCCTATATGTAAGGTGAAACATGTACCATTTTAATTAACATGTCAATGTAATTCAACAAAGACAAGATTTATTGTATTGATTAGGTCTACAAATTAATAAATTAACTTATTGTTATTATTTCAATCAAATATCATCAACACGGATCAACAATGATATTTATCACTTGTAATTATAAGTATCTTTTATATTCGAATATCAACCCACTCTGCATAGTGGACACATTCACTTTCAGATCAAAACTTCAAAAAGTGTTTTCCTTCAAGACTAGTACCTGCAAGATTGTTGTAAGACTGCAACTTAATTACACCAGGGTTCATATTTCTATTTTGTATTTATGCTGCTGGTAGCTTCTTTATTTCCTTTTCTTTTGTGTGTATTAGTAAGTAGGTATTAACTAAATTATTCTTTGGTTGAAGTTTTGACCACCAAAGTCCTTCGATCCATAACCTCGTAGTATTCCTTCTGCTGTTCACATCCTGCCATTAGTTGCTGTGTATTTTACCTTGTTTAAGTTTGCTGTTGCAGTGTGTTTTAATTATTTTAACTTTCTTTCTTTTATAATTATGTTAAGCGCCCAAATGCCACTACAATATCCATGTATTTCTGCCTAATGTCCTTGTCTTGTAAATTTTGTACACTTATTCTTCTGCAGATAGATTTCACTTTCTCTATCCTAGGCCTAGATGTGCTTAGTTCACTACAGATTAGATAGTGGTCTGTATCATCATAAAATCCCCTGAATACCTGCACATTCATAACAGATTTCCAGAATTCAAAGTTGGTTTTGATATAGTTTATTATAGATCTGGCATGCCTACCCTCCCATGTTTATTGGTGAATAGCCTTATGCTTGAAGACTGTATTCATAATTGCTAATCTCATACTAACACGGAAGTCCAGTAAATGCTTTCCATTGCTATTAGCGTCCATATCTTCCCCACATTTACGCATTACCTTCTCATATCCTCCAGTTCTATTTCTAACTCTAGCATTGAAATCGCCCATTAGCACTATCCTCCCTTTTGAACCTGACTATGATGTCACTCAGTGCTTCATAAAACTTGTCAACTTCTCTGTCATTGGTATTCTCACATGGTGAATAGACTGAGATAGTTTTCATCCTAATTCCTCCAGCTGCCAAATCTACCCACATCTTTCGCTCATTTATGTGCCTAACGGAAACTTTGTTGCATGCAGTAGTATTACTGTTACCAATCTGGCAGTTTATTTATCTTAAATTTCTGATGCATTTGACAAAGGTAAACAGGTTGATGTGATATATACTGATTTCTCCAAAGCCTTCAACTCTTTACAACACGAAGCCTTGTTGAGAAAGTTGTCAGCGTATGGAGTGTCCGGGAGTATTTTTGAGTGGCTAAAGAGCTACCTACTTGACAAAACGAATATGTTTTGTCAAATCCGAGGGTTTGATCTCTAACCCCTATCAACCTTCATCTGGCATCCCACAGGGATCACTGTTAGGGCCTCTTCTATTTGTTTTGTTCCTAAATGATATTACTACAGTCGTTGAATGCTTCTTGTACGCCGATGACTTGAAATTATACAAAGTCATAAATGAAGTCAGTGATGGCGATTATCTACAAGAGGATTTGAAGCAAATATGCGAGTGGTGTGATAAGTGGTCCCTAAGTGAATAAATTCAAGTGTGGTGTCATGTTATTTACTCTGAAATTAACACCTGTATTCTACAGATATACAATCAGTGGAGAAAGGTTAATTTGCATGGAGGAGTTTAATGATCTAGGTGTAATTCTTAGTAACAGGAATGGCTTATCCTTTGAGAAACACATCGATGGTATTATAAAGAAATCTTCCAGGCTCCTGGGGTTTGTCAAAAAGAATTGTAAAGATTTCAGTAACATTGCATTTGTCAAAACTCTGTTTTGTTCCCTGGTGAGATCCTGTCTCGAGTATGGTTGTGAGGTGTGGCTTCCGTATCAGAAAGGCCATATACACCATCTTGAGAGAGTACAGATAAGGTTCATGAAGTGGATTAGTTTTGGATTTCTGGGCATGCCACTCTCTTCAAGCAGGTATGAAGAATTTGTAAACATTCTTGGAATGAATACGCTGGCAATGCGCCAAAAATGTGCGAGCGCAATGTTAGTGATTAAATGCTTGAAGAGTAAAGTGGACTGTCCGGCTATACTGGCAATGATCCCACTTCATGTTCCAAGCAGACGAACAAGGCAAAAATATACATTCCACCTGCTCAAATGTAGGACGGTTGCATATGAAAATTCTTGGCTCATGCAAGCCCTTTGGACAATAAATCAGCTGGAAGGGTCACTCGACATTTTTCACCACCCTTCCACTGCAATTCAGAAAGTTCTTTTCAAGGATGGAACGTGATAATTTTGTAAATTATGTAAATAATCTCTAGAAAACTTGTGAAGATTTATATCTGTTTGTATATATATGTATAATTGTATGTATATTATTTAATTAATTAATTTAATTATTTAATTTTTTATTTAATTTTTTTGTATAATTTTCTATTACATCATCTGTAATTTTGACATTCTGTAGGTGATAAATAAATAAATTCTATTGTATTCTATTCTATTCCAACAGTCCTACACCACACTCTGCCATTCCCGTTTTAACACCCACCAAATACACTTTACAATCTTTTCCTCATTATCTCCCCTTGCCTAAATATCATTAACTCCTAACATCCAGATGCATCCTCTTTGCTGACCCAGCTTTCTACTTTCTTTCTTCCATAAGACCCATTGATATTGATAGCTCCCCATTAAATTCCAGCTTGTTTGCCAATTTGTTTCCAAAGAGTCCCTCTCATGTCAACTGGAAGTGGGGTTCCATTATTCCCAGAGGTCTGAGGCTTGCTTAAAATATTCTGAACTTGGTAAATTCTGTGAAGCATGATGCTATCCTACTTTTACATAGTCCCTGTTAGAATCTCTCCTCTAACAGGTTAGGGGCCAGCAGTGGATTGTGTAGTCCTACCCGCCTGAGCACATGAAGGGCCATGACTCAGAATAAGTCCGAGATGCCCTTACCCATTCCATAGTAACTGGTATCCCGACTCTCAGAACCACTTCTCAGGCCACTTCGCCATTGCTCATGGTTCATGAACTATGATGTGACTACAGTAACCCTCACCACAAATCATAAATGATACATAGCCAGATTAATATGTTATCTTGTTTTTATGCAATAATTAGCATAATCTTTGACCATTTTACCTGTGTAATTTAATAATAATGATTTTGAATAATTATTATTTGTTTGTTTTAAGCTGAAATCATACTAATATTTTTGGTTTTGATTCTATAGATTGAGAAACTAAATGATGAAATCATCCAGCTCTCTAAACAACAAATTCCAGAATCTAGTGGACGTTCTAGTAGCAAACTAGCAGCGGTAAGATTTAATATTTGTATCACAAAATGAGGATGATAATTTTTAATGTGGTAGTGGTACTGAACACTTCTTTCCAATCAAGTAAGAGAAATACTGCAGATTTAGTTATAACAAAATGACTATAGTAGGCTGAGTAGTGAATGAGAGCAGCCACATGAGACCTTTGATATTATTCTTGTGAAGAAACTGGTAGGCTGTGTTACTGACACGGCCGCAGGCATTTAGGAATTATAACTCAAACAGCAGCT
The DNA here is from genome assembly GCF_040414725.1 of Anabrus simplex. NCBI lineage: Eukaryota > Metazoa > Arthropoda > Insecta > Orthoptera > Tettigoniidae > Anabrus > Anabrus simplex. The sequence goes on along the minus strand of NC_090271.1, from coordinate 178,372,239 downwards.
TATTCTGCTGGCTGAACTGTCTCTGTGCACTTGGCTTTATTATTGATTGATCTTCTAACCTGCATGGCATAATCAGTGTTAATAAACTTGACCATATTCGGTTCTGTTTGATCCATATTGACTAGTAACACTTAGTCTTGTCAGTACAATTATATATATATATATATATATATATATATATTTACTTATTTAGTACATGATGGTTTTGTACATATTTCGAGAACAAGGGCTCTTCTCTTCCTCAGTAATAATTAAAGATTACCAAAATCCTTAAGAAAAGACTAAATTCTACAACACATAATTTACATAAAAACAAACATTTACATTAAATTATTTATGCCAAAATAATGGGTCCAAAGAATATGGATGTACAGCATAGGTTGCGGGGAAGGGAAGAACTTTACTGTGACAATGAAAGGCTAACTGAATCCATGAGAAAATGGAGACTTAAATTCTGTGGGCTTTTATTTAGAATGGATGAGATGAGACAAACAAAAAGGATTTTCACAATACTAGACAGCAGACCAAAAGTGTCAGGCAAATGGTTCAGGGAGGTGAAAAAGGATCTCAGACAGGTGGGACTAAATTCAGAAGACATCTCAAACCAAAACAAAGTTTAGGTCATTGATCGCCAAATTCCAGGGATTCCATGACGAACCAAAACTTAACCGTGGCTGGATGGAAGAAAGAAGACAGGCTGCCTGAGAAAGGATGCTAAAGGTTTGGGCTGTGAAGAAGGTTTCCCGAAACATGCAACTGTTACATAATGGCCATAAACGAATATATATATATATATATTGTAACCGAAACGCTCATACTTTAATTCAGTGGAGAGCATGGGTTAACGCCAGGGCGTGTACAGTCCATACTAGGAAAACCAGAGAGAGAAGGGTAGTATAATAAGTTCCTATGAAGTTGAACCTTGTGTTTATTCAAATTAAACAAGTTACATCACCTTTTACAGATGAGCAGTAGGGGTTTAGAAAGTCCAGGCAGAGGTAGGGAGAGACATTGTCCCTCGGCGTTGGCATCGGTGATGTCCCACTTCGTCGTACTTCTTCCCCCTCACCATGGAACTCCTCTCAGCATCATGGTACCACATTATCCCACAGCAGTTGATGGCCTTTGAAGTTCTGTTGAGACTCGAATCCGAGAGTCTGACGTCTGGTGATGTCAGTGTGCAGCGTTGAATAATTAATTTAGATTTTATTCCACTGAGATCCCATGAAGGGAGTAAAGAAGTGAGTAGACTTTGCACAGAATGTCAATAGGATCTGATACGACACTTCTCTACCGCACTGCACTGAAGATGATTACACGACACTGTTCATATAATCTACAAGTTCAGCAGTTAATAAGGTTCAACACAAATAATATGTTAGCCATTCGATGCACTTATCGAAGTATCACAGCTTATGATGGAAGGAAAGATTAGCACAGCTCAAATATATGAAATAATTGTCATCCGATACACTCGTCAATGAAATTTAAGTTGTTGTTTCGAATTCAAGATTCTTCTACCGTTAATAACTCGGCTATTCTTCTGCCGATTTTTATGAAACTTGGTACATTATCATTTGTGATAAGGGGTTACATGATGACATGCTTAGAATTTTGATTGCACATTCTATTCTTAAGATATTGAAATAGAAGAAATGAAAAGTTCGATATTGACATCACCTGGCCTTGCCTGGCTCCCTGCAGCAAGCGGTTGCATACCTAGTTGTCGCTTCCACTGCTTGCATGCACAGTGGTCTTTTCAAACTCTTTCAGATGGGTGTTAGCACGAGTTATGCTGGAAATACTTTGACGTGGAATGTCATGATGGCAGTCCTGTTTCATTTCCCCCACTGCTCAGGGAAAAAGAAAATTGGTACAAGATTTTCTTTTTTATCTTTCTTCTTTCAAAGTATTTCTTGAGGTTGGCAGCGTTGAATATTCCCTCAACATCACCATTCATTCTTTCAACATCGTAGGCACCGTTATCTAGTGCTGTAGTAATCCTGTAAGGTCCTACAAGCAAAGGACAGAATTTGGCATAGATTCTCTGTTCAGGATGCAAGACTGCAGGTTTACGGGTTAATATCATCGCTCTCCATCTGTTTTAATTACAATTCGAGCCTCTTCTAGGTATTTTGCAGGTATCGCGTAAGGCCGTTTCTTGTAGGTTGAAGTGACTGTCACATCTAAAAGGTGTTCAAAACCCTTAATGACACCAGGTTTGTCATCAAACACATCTGTAAATTTTCTAAAATCTTATGAATTGCCTCTGCCGCCTCATTATCAAAGTATGGGCTTTCAGTTGTGCTGGAATACATCGTGAAGTTGTAGTGACCCTCATTAAATTCATCATCGATGACGGACAGTTCCTGGTCCTCAATGGGTCCCACTTCCTCGGGTCCTCCCTCATCATGAATGCATGCTTCAACAGGTGAAGGCCTGTGAACCTGAATCCACTAATGAAGTAATGTTAATATTGCCTAATCTGATGCTAAAGATTGGTAGACTACGCTGTATTCTGGGTTGTCTTGGTGTAGAATCCTCATATAATAAATCAGCATCATCCAAATACGAATAGCTGACTGCTATACTACAGATTATCTCTCCTTCATCTGGGTTTACAGGCAATCTTCTTATTGCTTCATTGGAGTTTTTTTTTTTTGGTACCCGTGGTTTCGGGATTCATCTTGGTCTTTTCATTCCTTCTTTGTACCTCTTCCTAGTACCTACTCTAAAGAAGCTGCCCAGGTTCACCTTTTCTAATCTTGTTTCATACATATTCCCGTGTACCTCTCCAATGTTTCTCTAGTTCTTCCCATTGCGAATTTCTATTATCAATCAATCAATCAATCAATCAATCAATCAATCAATCAATCAATCAATCAATCAATCAATCAATCAATCAATCAATCAATCAGTCAATCATGATCTGCATTTAGGGCAGTCGCCCAGATGGCAGATTCCCTATCTGTTATTTTCCTAGCCTTTTCTTAAATGATTGTAAAGAAATTGGAAATTTATTCAGCATCTCCGTTGGTAAGTTATTCCAATCCCTAACTCCCCTTCCTATAAATGAATATTTGCCCCTATTTGTCCTCTTGAATTCCAACTTTATCTTCATATTGTGATCTTTCCTACTTTTAAAGACACCACCCAAACTTATTCATCTACTGATGTCCTCCCACGCCATCTCTCCACTGACAGCTTGGAACATACCACTTACACGTTATAATTCTCATGTCCGTATTGAAATGTACATAGATATAAAGTATGTTACAAGTGTTATTTTTTTATATCCACCTATTCAATACAAAGAGATCTTTTTTAGAAATTAAATATTATTATAAAATGTTAAGGGACATGTTTCGCCCATATTAAGGGCATCATCAGCCTCAAACTCAAACCTGTATGGTGAAAAATCAGGATCCTGATTGCTCTTACAAGTCATAAAAAGAGGATATCAATGTAGGTGTCTGTCCGAACATAAAAATTATTAGAATGTCCTTGGCTAAAAACGCAGTATCAAGCTGCATGTCAATAGTTCACACGATTATACTTCCTGGAGCGTTGAAAAACTTGTTGGGGGTAGAGCAAACAGCTCAATCTTTATAATGAAACAGAAATGTGTCTCCTTGAATACTCCTGTTAGAGGGAATCAATTACTTGTTCTCAGATGGCAGACACAGATATGAAAGGGTAACAATGTGCTTGGCACACTATTCAGTGATCCTCCCTTGTAGTCGTCAAACATGGTCAACCAGAAACTTGATGACAAGTACGCCTGCTCTCACATTCCCATGCAGTCCAACATCGGACCACTGTCACATCTGAATGCCCTGTAAACCTGGATATTGCATGATTTGACCAGCTGGCCAAATGGAGACCCAAAATGAGGCCCTTTTCAAACTCTGTCAGGTTCTGATAATGCTGTCTCACACAAGTACGTGGCATCTCTGTGTCCTTCACAGTGATCATTCAACATCTGATGCTGTTCATGTCTCTTACATACCCTACCAGGCCTGGTAAAAACATCAAACATGAACTACTCTAATGCACTCTGGTGGCCATCCTACCTACCACAGAGAATTGCAACTCTAATCATTTACATACCTGCTGATGTTATGTACAAGTACAAAGTTACATTGACATCTGACCATTTCTTCTGGGTGCTTCAATTTCTTTGTCAGGTAGTGTATAATTAGAGCTAGTTTATTATAGATTTTAAAAATTAGAATACCATGCATGGCATTAATTGATCAGCAAGATTTTAATAGAAGAACACAAGAATAGTTTTTCTTTTAATAGGAATAAAAAAAGTGTTTTAGACTATAAAAAATTTGAACTGTTGGCAATTTAGTATAAAAAAATGTTATGTGAAAATTTGATTTTATGTGAATTAAATGTTGTACGATTTAAGTCTTTTCTTAGGGATTTTGGAAATTTTTAATGATCACTGAGGTTGAGAACAGACCTTGTTCTCGAAACATGTACAAAATCAATATGTACTAAATAAGTTAAATATATTTGTATGCAATTATATTGACAAAGCAGACCTATTATAGCGCATTTTAACAGGCTTTTATATAAACTTGGCTTTTTGTGTTTCGATAGGGAGCTTTTTCTGAGTTCCTTGTCCTGCTCTACGAGTTTGAGCAAGTTACCTCAATTTCAGCTGTTGTAATTTTGCTCATTTTTCATGAAAATTTATTTGCACGCTCATAACAGCCACACTGAAACTTCTGATTAAATACCACTATTTTTCCAAATAGAAAGGTTAACTTGTGAATGAATGTCATTTATTGCATCTAAATTGGACAGCACTTGTATTCGCTATGCCTTCTTGAAATTGACTTTGCAGCCAAAATTATACTCCAGCTCTCCGAGACCCCCCACCCCGCACTCAGTGCTCAGTACTTCTCCCACCTGGCTTACCTGGTAGCATAGTGGGGAACGTGTCCCACAAGCAGACACCTAAATGAACAAAATCTATTTGTAACTTCCTATCATATGAAGGCTTCAGGCTCCTACCGAATTTCATTACACCAACTTTTCTAGCCTACAGACCTAATTATAAGACACTAGCAGCTCCCACAGCTCCACCCATATTGGTCAGAATTAGAAATTAGATTTGAATACTATAAATAGTTTGCTCATTTCTTATTTCTGATCACCCTCTCTACTTTGTTTCATCTTTCTCCTCAGCCTCTATATCAATTAGTGCATCAATTCCCGGAGCTAGGGAATATTTCTACTTGTACTTCTAACAGATAGGTAGTGTATTCTCTTTTAAGGTTCCAGACATACCTTTCCTTTTACTTGCTCCACATTATCTTTCATTGCCTCTGCCTTCCGCCTTAGCAAAGTTTCTCTCACAGATTGGAAAAGCGAAGTAATTGTTGGACTTGCACCACTAATAATAATAATAATCGTATGGCCTCAGCTACCGTGTGCAGACATTTTGATTTGATGCTATCTGGCTGTCTGCTCGTCAATTTCGACGTTTCGTTTTACTCTAGGTCCGCTAGATGGCAGACAGAGTAAACCGGATCTCTCTTGGGTGTCTATGGCTGAGATTTAATTAATTTTGTCGGGTAAATACTAAATGTATCACCAGAGATCTTTTACATGCTGACATTGTACGACATGGAGTGTTGAATGAACTTTTTTCCACCCTTCAAAAATCCAGCTACCTCTGCTGGGTTTGAACCCGCTATCTTGGGAGTCGGAGGCCGACACTCTACCACGGATCCACAGAGGCAGCTTACCACTAATGAATACTGTTAATGATTTTCACCCTAATCCACCCAGCTGCACAATGTTCATGTGCAAAGCCTCCTGTAACCATAATTTGGCTGATTACACAAGTAAAAATAATATTAATAATAAATAATAAAGAGTGAAATTTTAAACTTAAGTTTCAACAAAAGCATTGCAGCACAAATTGTAAACAAACAGGTTAGGAAACATGGCAAGTACAGAATGGATGTGGAAAGAGGTATGGAACTCTGAGAGGTAATGGAACATAGCCTTTTGCTATGAAAAATTATAATCATTATAAAATATCAAAGCCATCTTATTAACAGTGCTGATGGTAGTGCTTATTATAATAATTAATCATATACAGTCGTATCAGCATACTAAATTTTATTTCAAAACCGGTTTTCAGACTCTAAGGTCCATCATCAGTGTTGAAATTATTTTAAAACATTTGCTTTAACTTGAGTGTATTGTCACAATGAGTTAAAACAAGTTTCAAACAGTTAAAATGGAACCATGTTGAAATCAACTGTAAAATAAGAAAAAGAAAAAGCAAGTGTAAAAGTACATGCACAATACATTTAAAACTTAATAATGATGTTGTAAAAAATATATATGACATACCATAGGAAGGGCTGGCTTATCCCCGTGCTCAGGCTGTTGATCTAGTATTAGACAAATGTTCAGCTTTAAATATGGAGCACGCTAGAAGCACATGATAATATGTCACCTCAAGGTTGTGAACAATATGTTGCTTGCGACTGTTTCATTTAAAATTTTATCAGGTTCCGTAAAAAGTATATATGACATACCATAGGAAGTTCTGGCTTATCCTCGTGCTCACGCTGTTGATCTAGTATTAGACAAACGTTCAGCTTTAAATATGGAGCACGCTGGAAGCACATGATAATACGTCACCTCAAGGTTGTGAACAATATATTGCTTGCTACTGTTTCATTTAAAATTTTATCAGGTTCCGCTATCTGCATCCGGAATATCTCAATGTTTGTATGAGTATTTTGTTCAAATCCATAATTACCTTTAATAATTAATTTCATCTCCTTTTCGATCCCTAAAAAGTTATGATTGTTGTTATAAATGTGTTCCACGAAAGCTGAATATTTGTTGTACTTTATTGCCTCGAAATATTCTTGATATCTTTGATTTAATGCTCAGCGAGTCCTTTCTATATAAAACATTTTGCAGTCATCACAAGTGAGTCTATATACTCCGGAATTGGTGCAGAGAGACATCTGTTTTGTTGATACTATGTGCATTATATATATGTTATGATATTTTATTTCTGGTTCTAAATGCTGTTTTGAGTTGAAATTTCTTAAATGTATTAGCGATTTTAAAAACTTGATTTCCAAAATGCGTAAATGTTACAAATTGACTACGTTCAGAGATTTCCTTTCTTCTCTTGTGGTTTTTATTTATTCCATTTTCTTTTTTATGTATCATTTTGTCTATCATTTCTGGGTTGTAGCCATTTGCTTCCTCCTATATTACCATTTCAAACAGGGTGAATAAAATTATTTATAGCGTAGACTGTAGTTCCTCATTCCCTGACTTTACATACCAATTTTTATTAAATTCTGGGTAAATTTTTCATGACTCGGCACTGATATGGACTTAGCAACAAAAATCCAAATTCATAAATATCTCTGTTATCATAGCCGGTAATATTAACAATTTTAAAATTGTATAATTGTATAAAAATATATGAGAAAATGATCAGAAATTTAATACTATATAAATGAGCTTTCTATATTATAGGCTTTCACATTTAGTTTTCTTCAGACTGTGATATTAGAACATCTAATGTAAAGTGAGTCCTCCTTCCTTTCTTGACTCCCTCTTGTCTTATTATTCAAGCGATCCTTCCTTCACGATTTTTTCTCATTTTTATAATAATTTTCACAATTTCTCTTGTTGATATGGATCAATGACCATGTATTTCACACCTTAAGACAATCATGACAAAATCTATTGCCAGTTAACATGATTGAACAATATTTCCATGTAAACAATGCTTGGCGTTGATATGAATTAAGCATCAATAGTCTAAATTCATCTAAATTCATGAATTCTCTTATTATAGTCATTCTCCTGTGGGTGGGGGCGGTAAAATAACACCCACGGTACCCGCTGCCTGATGGAAGGTGACTAAATCTGGCCCCACAGGCTCTGAACTAGGGAGGGTGAGTTGGTAAACACAGGGCCCTTAGCTGAGTCCTGGCATTGCTTCCACTTACTTGTCTGGCTCCATGGCTAAATGGTTAGTGTGCTGGCCTGTAGTTACAGGGGTCCCAGGTTTGATGCCTGGCAGGTTCGGGAATTTTAACCATCATTGGTTAATTTTGCTGGCACAGAGCTGGGTGTATGTGTCGTCTTCATCATTTCATCCTCATCACAATGTTCAGGTTGCCTACGGGAGTCAAATCAAAAGACCAACACCTGGCAAGCCGAACATGTCCTCGGACACTCCTGGCACAAAAGGCCATTTCCATTTTCCACTTGTGCCAGGCTTCTCACTTTCATCTTTCCTATCTGACCTACCTTGGTACCTCTTGTCCTTTCCTGACCTGACAGTATTACAAATGAAGGCCTAGGGAGTCTTTCATTTTCACGGCCTTTGTGGTTATCCTTTCTTAGGCCAATATCTTCATTCTTCAAAATGTCGGACCCCTTCCATTTGTTCTCTCTGATTAGTGTTATATAGAGGATGGTTTCCTCTTAAAACAATCATCACTATTTCCACCAGCCTTATCATAGTTGGTACTGTAAAACTGAATAAGACATAAATGATCAGAAATACTTTTGAAAGGACCAATGAAATAGGTAATTAAAAATTAAATTTTAGGCACCTTCTCCTAAACTACCATTTCAACCAAGATGAATAAAATTATTTGGAGTGTAGACTATAGTTCCTTATTCCCTGAATTTACATACTGATTTTCATTAAATTCTATTTATCCATTTTCTCGTGACTCGGCACTTATATGGACTTGGCAACAAAAATCCAAATTCATGAATATCTCTGTTATCATAGCCAGTACGGGAAAAATGTATAAGATGTAAATGATTGGAAATTTAATACTGTATAACTTAAGTTATGTAGTATTTATCAATAGGACCACTAATAACATAAATATTTGAGAATTAAATTTTAGACCTTCCCCTAAACTACTATTTCTCTCAGTGTGAATAAATTTATTTATGGCCTAGACTTATTCCCCAACTTGGCATACTGATTTTCATTCAGTTCTCTTCAGCCGTTTTCTCGTGATGTACATACAGACAGACATTATGGGAAATTAAAAAGTGCATTTCCTTGTTACTGTGGACATGACCGATATAGAAATACCATTCTTCTTAAATTCTGCACAATGTACAGAAAAAACTCTTATTTTTTATTTGGATGCAGGGTCAGGTCTTGAAATGAATATTTGGATCAATGATTTCTCCCATCTTCTTTTGTCAGTTGGTGGCAATAATGTTGATTCATTTGAAGCTTCTATTCTCAGCCAATTATTGAACCTCTTTATCAAATCCTCTACTGTGAAGAGCATTGGTCAGCAATTCACGTATTATGTTATGCCATCTAATTCATAACGTTTCTTCCTTGGAACACTTCTCCAGCACATGAAGGAGAGTTTCATATTCATTGAAGTGTCTGAAGTGGCCTGTGCTGGTGGAGCGTCCAGGACGAGAACGTACAAGTGAGACTATAGTATTCATTTTTAAAATTTCTCTCCATTCAGAGCTAGAAAGGCCTTCTCTCTTGACAATCCATGTCTTAGCAGATAGAACTTGCAAAACTAGTTTCTTGAACTTTTTCTCTTGAAAATTAAATTCTTAGTTGATTTAGGGAACTCCATATTTTAATACGACCTACAGTTCAGGCAGTGTATACATTTTTAAGAGTCCCAAATGCACATTTTTTGTGGCTTATTTTACGTTTTTTGAAACTACTTGCTACCTATATAAAGCTTAACTGTAATTGTATATAGCTTATAATGATCTTTAAAAAAGTGTTCTAATGCTGTAAGAATTAATGAAATCAACAGAGTGGTTCCTGAGATTACTCTCCACATATAGAGAAACTGACAAACATTCCTCTTTATAATATTATTGTAGATTATCACATCAGAAGTTCTTGTAATCAAGCATTCAGTCTTTATTTCTGAGAATGAATGATAGAGTATAGAATCCATTATGGTATAAAGATATATCAATGAAGGCTAAAGAAATAATGTACAAGACATACATATGCAACTGATATCCAGCCAGACATAGACAATTTAACCATTGAATTAATAACTATCTACACACATATATATCACACTCTTTGCTCATGTAAAGTAGTGGTTCAATATTATGTGGAGGACTTCCTGAGAAAAAGAATATTTGTGGGATGAAATTAATGAAATTTAATGCTTTGATCACCTCTTCTGTTATATTTTTCTTGATATTATTATTTCTGTGATGGTTTCTAGGCCAAGAAACTGTCTTTTGAAGATGAAAATATTGAGAAGTTGAAAAATAGAGTGAAGAGTCTTGAAAAGGAGCTTGCTGATTGTGAAACAAAGGTAAGTTGTTCTGTAATCATTAGTCAATCATGGGGTGTTTCTTGGAGAAATTAATTAAAATGCAGACCATGCCATGGGGCTTTGATATCAGATGTCTGCCTTTCACTTCACTTCACTTCAGATCTCAGTCTGAAACATTTGATTGACTGAGTGAAGGCTGGACAGATTTTTCTTGAGGAAATTTAATTTTTTCTCGTTAGTCAGATATGGAAACTTAAAAATAAGGATAGGGACATACACTGGAAATACCATATATATGCAAATAATCCCCGCATATTTTTTTCAAAATTTGACAGCAAAAATTTGGGGTATAGGTATTGTTTGCATCGAGGTTAGTGCAGTACTCCTAACATACAGAAATTTGGATGTTAGAAATTGTACAACCACTCTGCTCCCACCAAAACTGAGAAGGGTGTCATGTACACTTCATGTCATTTATGTGGTGGCTCTTTAAGTAATATCACATGTTTAGGGTGGATGGTGTGAGGTCATTAATAGCTAAAGACAAATCCACATTTCTGAAGAGATAGAGCAAGTTGATACTCCCACTCTTGGAAGAAAATGTGATGTGGACAAGAGTTACATATATGATTGCAGAAAAAATAATGGTTTGGTCAAATAGTCTTGAGCAGACAAAGGGCAACCACCATGTATTTGGTGGGGAAAAAAATGTTTACAGAAATTGAAAACAGGATAATGCAAATACGAGATTGAAGAGGTTCAGTACAGGCATACGGTCATGAGCACAACGTATCAGTTAAAAGCTATAGCAAAAGAAACAAGTCAAAAATGTTGATAGTAAGGATACCCATGGATTGTTCACATGTGTTTCTGAATAAAATTCCTTCTATTTTCATAGGATAGATAAGACTGCATCAAGTCTCCCAACCAATTGTGAAGAAAATAATGTGAATTTTCACAGTGTTATCAGTTTGTGTAAGAGAAATTCTAATTTGCAAATTGGTAATTAAGATCAGATGTATGTACAGTATTGTACTGTAGTATTTTATGTTATCAATAAGTAGTAGTAGAACAGATGCGCTATATCGATGTGACGTTCCGACAATCGAACACCAGGACAATGAAAACAAGTGACGGCACAACACCTCACACACACAGTTTCGATTACCAGCACTACCACAAGAGAGACTAGAGGCCATTCCAGCGTAAAATCACGCCATCTACTTAGAGTAGGCCTCGATCAAACACAAGTCACAGGACTGGGAAGCAATGGAATCTGGGCAAAACCAAGGTTAAAAGAACCTCGACAGAGGTTGGATCCAGGAGAAAAGGATAGAGAAACTTATGAGAAACACCATGAAGCACCATAAATAGTTTAAACCACATAAAATTTTAATAAATGAAGAATATTTTTAAAAAGTAAGAAACACCCATTAAAAAATTTCATTAAATTAAAAACAATGAAATTAAACTAAATAAATTAAGAAAAGATTAAAAGAAATTCAAACACTGAAACATTTTTAAAGGAAATAATCTTCCAAAATTATAGTTAAAACATACATCTTGGTTTACCAATCACCAAAGTACTTGGTACTTAATGACTCAATCAGAATTCCATATAATACATTTTAAAATTTTACACATGAACTCAAGTTCAAAAAAATATGAAAAAACATCCTTTAATCGATGGTCATATGACTATACCTGTTTGAGAGCTCTCAATAAATACAATTAAAAATATAACAGGGTACCCCTTTTAGTAGACTAATTTTTCTACAAGAAGATTAAAGTATATAAAAATTACAACTCCTTTTTAAAGGTTGCTCAAAATAAAATTAAGGATATTAATGAAAAGGGAAGGTGAAACATCCCACCCAACAAATTCAAAACACCGTGAATGGCAGAAGGCAAAAGGGGAATCTTGAACATTTACAAGTCCGCAACGTGCCTAAACATGGCATATACACACAAAATAATAAATTTAGCAAAATCTCATGACAAAAAGAGATCACATTCATAGAGATCACATTCCTTAAATCACCTTGAAAATGTAATTTAATATGAGGGTACTATTAACCACAGTCACCATCAATCAAAGTCTTGATGTCTACACCCGTCATTTTTATATCGCCTCTTCAACTAATATTATGTGGACTTGACCGTTAACTTCTTTCTTACTTATGCATTGTTTTTCGAGTTGTAATGGCTGATGATGACCCAGACTGGGGTCGAAACCGGTACCATTTCCACTTTTAATTAAATAAGAATGTAATCTCTACATCTCTTATTTACTTGTATTGAATAGGCTGAACTACCACATTTATTATTTCAATTTAACTGAGACAATGACCAACTCGTAACAGTGCTGCAACACATTGTTTTTGCATTCTATTCAGCTGATGATGACCCAGATTGGGGTCGAAACCGGTACCGCTTATGCTTATAATTAAATAGGAATGTAACACTACATTTCATATTTATTTGTATTGAATGGCTTGAACTACCTTATTTATTATTTCAATTTAATTGTGATACATTGTAAAGGCAAAGCCATTTTTGGTCTTCCTGAAGCATGTCAAGATTGTCATATTTCTGGTTCTGGTTCATTTTCAAAACCAAGAAATTCTTCTTCTGAGCTATCCGGATCATTGATGTTTTCTGTACGTCCTGTGTGTGTAGGAGTTATCTTTACATTGATGAAAAACTCAACCAACTCTGGCTCTATCCTGGGATGATCTTTATCAAAATGCTCTACATTTAGGCACTGACTTGGGAAAATATCAAGATCATATTTTTGCTCTTGTCTGTCTCCTTTCAGAAACTTGACATCACGTGAGATTTCCACATTTTGTTCCTATGGTATCCAAATTCTGAAACCTTTGGACTGCTCCACATCAAAGTAATAAACTTCATTGTCCCGATTGAACTGAGACTACTTCTGTTTAACACAGCAAGCTTTTCATTCCACCATAGAACATGTCCAACTTTGTCAACTTTTAATCTTATGCTGGTCTCATTGGACAATTCTTCCCTCTACACTAAAGTGGAACTCACATCTAGAACTTTCTAGAAGCATATACTTAGTTATATATTTTAATTGTGCAACACAGGAGTAACTGTCAACCAAAGACTATCTCATCAAGAGTTTTAACGTGACTTCACAAAGATTTTACTTGTCAATGTGAACACTTCTGTTACTTTTATCACAATTCGCAAATACGGTTTTTCACTTTTGTCAGCCATTCCACCACCATCCCATCCTTCTAGATCCTCTCTCATTTCTCCACATTATTTTACTTTATTTTATCATTATGTCTTTTACTGTTGTAATTTGGCTAGGCTGATGATGGTCCAGAGTGGACTGAAACTAGTACCTATTAATATCATTGTAATGTTTTTGTAAAAACATCAAATGATTTTTTAGTATTGAGAAGGTGGAATATTAAAATTTTGTATTTACTTTAAGCACTGCTCCATATATCCGAGGAATATGCCCTTTTGTCCCCGAGGGTCGAATTTTCCTATGTTCGGCGATCAATTTAGGCAGTAGATTTCACATCCAAATTTTTCGAATTAACAAACATTTGGAACCTTTCCAGTCCAGGTTTCGTAAGGAGTTCGTCCACCCAGTTTACTTGTAGGGCATTTGTTCCTAATGTAATTTGATGTTGCAACAGCCTCAGCCCAGAAAGAAGGAGGAACTCCGGACTGCACTAATAAACATCTGGCCATCTCGACGAGTGTACGGTTTTTCCTTTCTGCTACTCCATTTTGTTCCCTAACTGCACAGCCCGGTGAAGAGAAATTAATAAAATGAAATATACGTACAATGTGATGTATGATAGGAAGGGAGAACATGAAACCTGCTGCCAGTACATAGCCTACTCCTGTGGAATAGCTCCCAGGGGTCTGCTCAAGGCTTAACTCCTCCATCTGACGGATGAATCACCATCAACAGCATCATTTGCCCTCACCCTATATGTACACTGCAGATAAGTTTAGAATTGAATCCATGCTTTTGGAATGCAATTGAGTTGTTAGAAATTGTATTTGTATGCCACCACCTCTCCAACCCTGCCACCAACATTCTGATGGTGATTTCTTCTTCTCCCCCCACCGACTAATGGGACTTGAACCATGTAACAGTGGTGTCAGACGATATAGACTTGACACCTTAATGATTATGGCCACCAAATATGTGGATATATGAGAGTTTTGATGTTATTCTGGATATGAGATTTGTTATGTTTTTCTAACAACATATCTCTGTGATGCTCGTTTATTCTTCCTTACAGGATCCAGGACTTTAGAAATTATCATGTCACTATAACCATTCATCCTGAAGGCACGTTTGTCTTAATATTCAGTTGGAGAGTTAAGTCTTACAAGTTAAAGTACATCACTTCCTGTGGTGAGAGAATCCTTTGTTAGGTGATGGTGCTTGTCAGCATCTGGATAGCAATAGACATACAATAGATACAGTTGCTCAAAGTCTTGGGTGTGAAAGTACCAGTCAAAATATGATTTTATATTTTATACAGATTTGCAAGCACAGAGATGACCACAGCGGGGAGGAACTAAAGAAGGAAGTTCAGGAACTGGAGAAGAAACTTGTGGCACGTGATTCTGTGGTGCGTAAAGAACAAATGTTTTATTTCCAAGAATATTTTCTATCATTTCTCCACCTTCCTCTTTCATCAGCTTTGTATAAACTCTTTTTTTCCTAATACTTCTGTAATTCCATTCAACATTCTTTTACTGCCAGCTCCATCTGTTTACATCTTTTGCGTATATTCTTCCCAACTTTTTTCTCTTACCAATTTCTTATATTTTCTTTTATTATCAAGATACCTTGCTTTCTTTTATCTTATCTCTGACCAATTTCTTACCTTTCCTTTTATTATTAAGGTACTTTGTTTTCTTTTCTCTTATCTCTGATGGTGAGTTAGTGGCCCCAGTCAAGAAAGCCAAGAATTCTTGCCATGCTTTCTTCTCTTCTTTCACTGCTTCTCTCACCTTCTCATTCTACCATGGTGTCTCCTTTTCTTTCAGTCTCATTGATGTTCTACCACAGGCACTCTCTGCCCCTCTTACAAATATTATTTTAAAGATGGACCATAATTTTTGCACATGTCCTACTTTAGTAACTGGAATTTGTTGTTTCAGTCTCTCCATAAATTCTTTCTGTGCTTTCTCATTTTTTAATTTTTCACAGTTTTATTTTACTCTCTCTTATCTCTCTTAATTTTTCCATTTTCTCTACTCTCATTTTTGCCTTCACAATTCTATGCTCTCCATCATATGCTTCTCCTTATAAAGCTGTTATATCCATCAACTGTCCGCGATTTGTCTTTTGCACCAGAAATAATAATTTTATTCTTCTTTAACCCCAATCATTACTTGTAATTTTCTTGCTGCTTTTTTCTTTCTGAAAGTATGCGTTGCCCACAATAATTCCATTCCTCTCACGAAACTCATTTATAATCTGTATGAAAAACAAATAATATAATGGTAAAAATGTAAATACCAAACAAAAGGAGACAACAATGAAAGAAAATATTCAAAACTGGAAAATGTACCCACACTTTCCTTTGGTATTCTACATTATATACGGATTTCTACATAAGTACACGCAGTGAGTAAGGCCGTTATTAGCCGAAGGCGACTAGTGGTGCAAGTTGTGAATAACTGCTTGATTCCCATTGAGGGAATAGTCACTAGAGAGAGAGAGAAAGAGAGAGAGAGAGATTGGTGTCCTATGATGAATTCCTTCTCCTTGCTCTTCTATTAAAAATGAAAAGCTGAAGGGTTAGGAAAATTTGAAAACATCCTATGTCTGTTTCTCGACTGACTAGGAGATTATGTTATACTCGTACATTGGTTAACGATCTGACTGCGGGCTACAGTAAATTTTTCAGTTGTCGTCGCATGTCGAAATCACCATTTTACTAATTGATTGGCTACATAAAATAAGACACAGGACTAAACTAGTGTTTCCCAACAAAGGAAAATTGGTCCCTACACTGGCATGCCATAGTCATTACTTTGTTTCTCATAATAAATATTTTATAATTATCCGTCATTTTGAAAAATCTTGTTATTTGAATCCATGACAAATTATTTTAGTTAATCATTAGTAACTGACTCATTAACTCCTCTGATGAGGTAGACATCAGGATGGGCAACCGGTCATAAAAACTAGCTGTGAAGATTCATCTCACTTCGTACCCGACCCGTAGAGAAACGGGACAAGGGGTTGACATATTGTACGTACATACATACATTAGTTATTGACAGTATCATAGTTGTTGCATGCAAACTAATTCTTCCTAACAATGTATATTTAAAATAATTCTAATTAGAAAAACATGTACCCACACCCACATGTTAGTTAATATAAAATTATTTCTGTAAAAATATTTACTTTGCAATGAAAACAATTTTAGTAACTAGTAATACTAGTAACTAGTAGTAAATAAAGTAGGTAAAACAAGCAAATTACGTTTATTGTACAACTTTAATTAATGTTAAGTATTCTCTCTTATAAAATACTGAAAAAACATTGTGTCTGTAATATTTAAGATTTTTCTAAATAAAACTTCTGGTCTACAAAATGTTATTTGCTCTTCAATTTACCCAATCCATTTGAGATATAATTCAGCTATAATTCACTAATAGAGCCAGACAAAGAAATAATGTTACAAATTTTAATGATAAAGAATTTTTATAAATTTTACACATTTCTATACTGAATAGTACAAGTAGTATAAAAATTACCTAGAACACTCTTCTCGGCCAGGGGTTCTTCTTCCATTTCTGTAATTAAGTTCTTTCAAATCCTCTTCCAAGAATTTAGTTTTTCTGCTTTGTCTGCATAAGTTTCAATGCTGGAATCTCAAATGGCTTGTTTTCTTTCAACCTCAAAAGTTAATTCTTTAGTATTTATTCAATTTTTTCTTATTTTGCTTTCGCCAGGCTGTGTGGCTCAGACGGTTAAGGCACTGGCCTTCTGACCCCAACTTGGCAGGTTCGATCCTGGCTCAGTCCGGTGGTATTTGAAGGTGCTCAAATACGTCAGCCTTGTGTCGGTAGATTTACTGGCGCATAAAAGAACTCCAGCGGGACTAAATTCCGGCACCTTGGCGTCTCCGAAAACCGTTAAAGAGTAGTTAGTGGGACGTAAAACAAATAACATTATTATTGTTGTTGTTGTTTGAGTCATCAGTCCATAGACTGCTTTGATACAGCTCTCCATGCCACCCTATCCTGTGCTAACCTTTTCATTTCTACGTAAGTATTGCATCCGACATCTGCTCTAATCTGCTTGTCATATTCATACCTTGGTCTACCCCTAGCGTTCTTACCACCTACACTTCCTTCAAAAACCAACTGAACAAGTCCTGGGTGTCTTAAGATGTGTCCTATCATTTTATCTCTTCTTCTCGTCAAATTTAGCCAAATCGATCTCCTCTCACCAATTCGATTCAGTATCTCTTCATTCGTGATTCGATCTATCACCTTCAACATTCTTCTGTAACACCACATTTCAAAAGCTTCTATTCTCTTTCTTTCTGAGCTAGTTATCGTCCACGCTTCACTTCCATACAATGCCACGCTCCACACGAAAGTCTTCAAAAACATCTTTCTGATTCCGATATCAATGTTTGAAGTGAGCAAATTTCTTTTCTTAAGAAAGCTCTTCCTTGCTTGTGCTAGTCTGCATTTTATGTCCTGCTTACTTCTGCCATCGTTAGTTATTTTACTACCCAAGTAACAATATTCATCTACTTCCTTTAAGACTTCATTTCCTAATCTAATATTTCCCGCATCACCTGCCTTCATTCGACTTCACTCCATTACTTTTGTTTTGGACTTATTTATTTTCATCTGGTACTCCTTACCCAAGATTTCATCCATACCATTCAGCAACTTCTCGAGATCTTCTGCAGTCTCAGATAAAATAACAATATCATCGGCAAATCTCAAGGTTTTGATATCCTCTCGTTGGACTGTGATTCCCTTTCCAAATTTCTCTTTGATTTTCTTTACTGCCTGTTCTATGTAAACATTGAAAAGGAGAGGGGACAAACTGCAGCCTTGCCTCACTCCTTTCTGGATTGTTGCTTCTTTTTCAAAGCCCTCGATTCTTATCACTGCAGACTGATTTTTATACAGATTGTAGATAATTCTTCGTTCTCGGTATCTGATCCCTATCATCTTCAGAATCATAAATAGCTTGGTCCAATCAACATTATCGAATGCCTTTTCTAGATCTACGAATGCCATGTACGTGGGCTTGTCCTTCTTGATTCGATCCTCTAAGATCAGACGTAAAGTTAGGATTGCTTCACGTGTTCCTACATTTCTTCTGAAGCCAAATTGATCTTCTCCCAACTCAGCTTCAACTTGTTTTTCCATTCTTCTGTAAATAATACGTGTTAAAATTTTGCAGGCATAAGATACTAAACTAATGGTGCGGTAGTTTTCACACCTGTCAGCACTGGCTTTCTTGGGAATAGGTATAACAACATTCTTCCGAAAATCGGATGGGACTTCTCCTGTCTCATACATCTTGCACACTAAATGAAATAACCTTGCCATGCTGGTTTCTCCTAAGGTAGTCAGTAATTCAGAGGGAATGTCATCAATTCCAGGTGCCTTGTTCCTATTGAGGTCACTCACAGCTGTGTCAAACTCTGACCTCAAAATTGGGTCTCCCATTTCATCAGCATCAACAGCCTCTTCATGTTCCAGAACCAATTTATCTACATCTTTACCTTGATACAACTGTTGGATATGCTCCTGCCATCTTTTTGCTTTGTCTTCTTTCCCTAGAAGTGGCTTTCCATCTGAGCTCTTAATATTCATACACCTAGATTTCCTTTCTCCAAAGGTTTCCTTGATTTTCCTGTATGCAGCATCTACCTTACCCAGGACCATACAGCCTTCGACATCCTTGCACTTTTCCTTCAGCCATTCTTCCTTAGCTACCTTGCACTTTCTATCCATTTCATTCTTTAATCGCCTGTATTCTTTTCTGCCCTCTTCATTTCTAGCATTCTTGTATTTTCGTTGTTCATCAATCAGGTCTAGTATCTCCTGAGTTATCCACTGATTCTTAGTTGATCTTTTCTTCCTTCCTAACATTTCTTCAGCAGCCCTACTGACTTCATTTTTAATGACTCTCCACTCTTCCTCTACAGTGTTTCCTTCAGCCTTTTCATTTAGTTCTTGTGCAACACGTTCCTTGAAACAATCCCTCACACTGTTTTCTTTCAACTTGTCTAGATCCCATCTTTTTGCATTCTCTCCTTTCTTCAATTTCTTCAACTTCAGATGGCATTTCATGACCAACAAGTTGTGGTCAGAGTCCACGTCTGCTCCTGGGAAAGTTTTGCAATCCAACACCTGGTTTCTGAATCTCTGCCTAATCATAATGAAGTCTATTTGATACCTTCCAGTGTCTCCAGGTCTCGTCCACATATACAGCCGTCGTTTGTGGTGTTTGAACCACGTGTTGGCAAGGACTAAATTATGATCAGTGCAGAATTCAACCAGCCGACTTTTTCTTTCGTTCCTTTGTCCCAATCCAAATTCTCCTACTGTACTACCTTCTCTTCCTTGGCCTACCACTGCATTCCAGTCTCCCATCACAATTAGATTCTCTTTACCTTTTACATATTGTATTAAATCTTCTATCTCCTCATATATTCTTTAGATTTCTTCATCATCTGCTGAACTAGTAGGCATATAAACCTGCACTGTTGTGGTGGGCATTGGTTTGGTGTCTATCTTGACGACAACAATTCTTTCACTATGCTGGTCGTAGTAACTTACCCGCTGCCCTATTTTCTTATTCATTATTAAACCAACTCCTGCATTTCCCCTGTTTGATTTTGTGTTGATAATTCGGTAGTCACCTGACCAAAAATCTTGTTCTTCCTGCCAACGTACTTCACTTATACCAACTACATCTAACTTTAGCCTATCCATCTCCCTTTTTAGATTCTCTAACCTACCACAACGTTTCAAACTTCTAACATTCCACGCTCTGTCTCGCAGAATGTCAGTATCCATCTTCCTGATGATCGCCCCCTCTCGTGTAGTCCCCACCCGGAGATCCGAATGGGGGACTAGTTTACCTCCGGAATATTTAACCGGGAGGAAGCCATCATCAGTACACCATTCATACAGAGAGAGCTGCATGTCATCGGGAGGTAGTTACGGCTGTAGTTTCCCGTTGCTTTCAGCCATGTAGCAGTATCAACACAGCTAAGCCATGTTGAGTATTATTACAAGGCCCTATGAGTTTATCATCTAGACTGCCGCCCTTGCAACTACCGAAAGGCTGCTAGCCCCCTTTCAATGAACCATTTGTTAGTCTGGTCTCTCAACAGATACCCATCTGATATGGTTGAACCTGCGGCTCGGCTATCTGCATCATTTGGGACACGCAAGCCTCCCCACCGCGGCAAGGTCAGATGGTTCGCAGAGGAGGACATTATTATTATTATTATTATTATTATTATTATTATTATTATTATTATTATTATTATTATTATTATTATTATTTTGCTTTCTTTCTCTCTCTCTTTTTTTTTTTTTAATACAGTCTGCCTTACATCGCACCGGTACAGATAGGTCTTATGGCGATGATGGGATAGGAAAAGGCTAGGCGTGGGAAGGAAGCAACAGTGACCTTAATTAAGGTACAGCTCAAGCATTTGTCTGGTGTGAAAATGGGAAACCATGGGAAAACCATCTTCAGGGATGCCAACAGTGGGGTCACTCACTATCTCCTGAATTTTGTGGATAGCTACATGATGCAAACCACACAGCCACTTGCTCGATCATATTCGACATTCAAGTAGTTTTGTCATCTTCATTTGTTATACTCGTTTATTTGATGTTTCCATATTCATTAAAGGAACTATCACAATATGGAATGCACGTGTACGAGTAAAATATTCACTCTACCACCAACAAGCTAATGAAATATGTGGGTGGAGAACACAAGCTCGAATGATGTTCCATATGCGCGTGCAGGTACATCGGGCGACTAGTTGAGCCACTAGTCGCCCACGGCTAATAGGTTACATTTACTGCAATGCCCTGTCATGCATTTGAGCAACTACGAGTCGCCAGAGCAGTTGCCGGCTCAGATGACGGCCGGTGACTAGTTGCTCAGTTGCACCACTAGTCGCCCGTGGCTAATAGGCCCCATTTGATCCAGTGGTTGTGACTCGCCAGAGCAACTAGTTGCACCATTAGTCACCCTCGGCTATTAGCGGCTTTAGATTATGTACAGAAAATCTATGCACAATAACTGATGCAATTTTACTGTACATCTGCATTTGGTTTAATTTATATATTTGTATAGAATGGGATTAGCACTTACTTAAATCGACATGTATCATCAGATTAGGGTTTCGATAGGTTTGAATTTGACAAAAATTTCTTTTAGCACACTGCGCATTCTGCAGGTATGTCTGATAACATGTATTTCCCTTTTGTAACTGTGTCTAAAGGCTTTCCTTTTTTTCTTTCTTTTTTTTTTTTTGAGTTTCTGATTTTCTCTATTTCAAAATAAAATTGTAATCCAAGGGCAATTAACCTCTCCATTTTCTTTCATAACAAAAGGCTACATTCCATTACCTCTCAGAGTTTCATGCCGCTTCTTACATCCATTCTGTAGTTGTCATGTTTCCCAACCTGTTTGTTTATATTTTGTACTGCAATTTTTTAGTCCGAATTTGTTTTACTAAGGTTAAAATTTCCATTCTTTATCATTATTATCCGGTTACAAAAATGACCTCAGATAAATGCATAAAATGGACACTCTCACCTCCCAACAATGAAAAGAGAACCGTACACTACTCTTTAATTGCAGTATTAGATTTAGTTAGTATACAGGTTACAGGCCAACCTTGACCACAGCTGTGAACCCCTCTGCCCTAGCTTGAAACTTCTAACACTGTACATATGCATGTGACAAGCTGATGGAAGGCTGTCGATCGCTGGTTATCACATAGATGGTGTTCTGTGCAGTGTGCTACATTGTTGACAGTTGCCAATTACTGTATGACCATGAAGTATAAGAACTAGACAACGAGCCAGCTTTATTCAAATCACGTTGGAGAAGAGAAGTTAAACAGAAGCATGTTTTCAAAAAAGTTTGACACACAGTATTTTAGAGTAGGTTGAGGCTTGCTGCCTTAATGAAAAATTCACCTCCCTTTTTATTTATTGGTGAGTGGTGATGGGGCGGAAAATCATAGAGAAAATGCATGAATCATTTCTGCGATGGTATGGACATGTACTCCATAGCAGTGAAACCTCAGTTGCAAAGACTGTCCTTCAACTGAATGTGGAAGATCGCCTACCTTGAAGGCAACCTCAAACACACTGGGTGGATAGGGTGGGAGATGACATGCGGCTCACCAAACTCAGCCCTTGGGATGCTGTGGATTGATTGAAGTGGAGGAAACACTGCAAGAAGGCAGACCCCACATAAATGAGAAAATGCAAATATGATGATAATGATGATGTGGCAGGGCAGAAAATATCTTGCCCCCCAAAATTGGCACCTATGCTATCTATTGAGCACTTTGCTAGACAAAGGCTAAAATCAGTTACATTTTCAACTATCACATCCTCTCTTTAAGAGAAGCCAAAACCAATGCTAGGATTTCATTCTATACTTTTTTATTTCCAGATCAAGCAATACAAGGAAGATAAGGACAGACTGGATGGAAAATTATTAGACCTAGAGAAACAACTTTCTGCTATCAATAAGTACAAAGATGACCAGAAGGACCAGAATGAGAGACTGCTGCAGTTAGAGAAAGAGCTAGCTGTGCGCGAAGCTTTGGTATGTTGAATACTTTCCATTGCTACTCATTTCTTCTGATATATACTTTCTTTTATCATCATTTTTAACTCTAGTTCTTGGTTTTTAAATATTGTAATGATGTTATGTACTGTGTCAGTCTTTTTATGCAGATTGTTATGTAAATTTTTTAATAGTATGAGCTGCACTTAAGAATTACTTTTTATTATAAGAGTCATCATCATCATCATCATCATCATCAAGTGCACAGTCCAAAAACTGGTCTGTTGTTACAAAGTGATTCCAAATCACATGATTACTGGTAGCCTCATTAATTGTTACACAGCTGTTTCCACCATGACTTGTGACACTTGAGGAATGATATCCTTGGTCTTCTGTGAGGCCACTTGCTGTCAGTATAACTTGCAATAGTTTTCATTATCTGGAAATGGTATAAAGTGTGGGCCCACCAAGTAATAATATTAATTTCACCAGAGATCTGCTTTGTTTTACTTGACATAGAACTTGAGTGTTTGTCATCTTATTCCTCCAGGTCACTTAAATCTTTCACCGGAAACACCACGTTTAGAAAGTTTTTAACATCAGTCTTGTTCATCATTCAGGTTTTTGAGGCATACAGTAAATCTGTCCAGACAAATGCACGTAGAATCTTGTAGAGAGGAAAATACTCAGCTGGTTATTGCTCAGCAATTTACTCTTCTGCAAAATGCAATCTTAACTTGTGTAATCTTCCTCCTTTATTTATTTATTTGAACTTTCCCCAACTGGAGATTGCCCCTGAGGACAAAGTATACAAAAAGACAAGGTGAATATTAAAAGTAGTTGTGAGTTGGTTAGCATATTTGATTAACTGTATGTTGTTGCACTGAAAAGTTTAGGCGATATGGTTCTTCAGGATTTTGATGGAATATTTCAAGGCAGTCATTGCAGTTTCTTTTATTAATGCCTGATTGAGGTTAAATGATTATCAGAACTGGATGAAAAAGAGAGGAATGGTTCCTGTACCACAACCATTAATCCTACAACTTCGATATCATCCAGCTGGTATTCTTGTTGATAGAATGGGATGGTTAGGTTGTTTACTTTTCCTCATGTACCTCATTGGATTTTGTTTCAGATGTCTCGAACCTGATCGTCAGATCTGTTATAAAGCCCTTTCGGTGGTCTTTGAAGGCTATTGTGTCAATTTGGCAGGTGCTGTCTGTAATAGAGAGACCATGAACCTCTTTGAGGACTGTAAAACCTGAGTCCCTTAATGCTTGAGCAATGGCAGATCATATTTTATGGTGCCTAGTATTTTTTACAGCTTCTCCATGTGAGCAGTAACTGAGGACAGTGCCGACAATGGTTAGTGTCCATAGTCCTGCCTGAAATAGCTCGTACAGCTGCTACATTGCTTGTCATTTTCAAGTCATCATGTCCTTGAAGGTGACTAATGCACTGATTGGCTGGAGGGTGTTTACGAAAAAGGATAACTCCTTTCGCTTTCTGTGGGAGATCGTACCACTTATCAAATACAATTTCTTTCAACTTGGTTCTTATTTTTCAGGGGTATAAAAAATCATTGTTTTTATTCAATGTGCTGTCATCTGGTGTTAGATGAAGCGTTTTCAAACAGTTGAGGCTTTCTTCTTTTGGTTCTCTTGTATCAATCAATCTATCTATCTATCTATCTATCTATCTATCTATCTATCTATCTATCTATCTATCTATCTGCATTTAGGTTTGTTACCCAGGTTGTAGATTACTTATCAATTGGAATAAATTATAAATTCTTCTTCTTCCACTGATTTTCTCACGTCTGTGGTGTCGTGGGTGCGAACTATGTCACACAATTGGATTTGACCCTGTTTTACAGACAGATGCCCTTCCTGACACCAACCCTATATGGAGGGATGTAATTACTATTGTGTGTTTCTGTGGTGGTTGGTAGTGTAGTGTGTTGTCTAAATATGAAGAGGAAAGTGTTGGGACAAACACAAACACCCAGTCCCCAACCCAGAAGAATTAATCAGATGCGATTAAAATCTCCATCCCGGCTGGAAATCAAACCCGGGATCCTCTGAACTGAAGGCCTCAATGCTCACCATTCAGCCAATGAATCAGACAAATGATGAAGGGAAATATTTGACAAATGTCCAAGTTCCTTAAAAATGTTCCCTTGACTTAGGGACTGGATGTTTGTGCTGTTAACAACATCCCTGAAACTCATACACCATACACAACACTATCCTCCACCACAATAATATGCATAAAGTTTTATATATATAGGTGTTGATTAAGTGGAACATATTTCCCAATTTATTTTAAGTACATACCACATAGTCCGCCTCTGTGGTGTAGTGGTTAGTGTGATTAGCTGCCACCCCTGGAGGTCCCAGTTTGATTCTCGGCTCTGCCACGAAATTTGAAAAGTGGTACTTGGGCTGGAACGGTGTCTACTCAGCCTCGGGAGGTCAGCTGAGTAGAGTTGGGTTTGATTCCCACCTCAGCCATCCTGGAAATGATTTTCCATGGTTTTCTACTTCTCCTCCAGGCAAATGCCGGGATGGTACCTAACTTAAGGCCACGGCCGCTTCCTTCCCACTTCCTTGTCTGTCCCTTCCAATCTTCCCATCCCCCCACAAGGCCCCTGTTCAGCATAGCAGGTGAGGCCGCCTGGGCAAGGTACTGGTCATCCTCCCCAGTTGTATCCACCGACTCGGAGTCTGAAGCTCCAGGACACTGCCCTTGAGGCGGTAGAGGTGGGATCCCTCGCTGAGTCAGAGGGAAAAACCGTACCTGGAGGGTAACCAGATTACGATACGATACGATACGATACAATACGATACGATACGATACGATACGATACGATACGATACGATACGATACGATACGATACGATATGATACGATACGATACGATACGATAATACCACATAGTTGACCATCTCGATTTCTCAATCCCAAGTCTTCCCAGCTGAAGTTTACAACATTTTTGTAACACTATTCCTTTGTCTGCATTAGGGGAGTACATTTTGTTTTCCTTAATAACATTCTTTATTGTGTTTGCTTTTCTGTTAATTGTGGACAGCAGGCATGGTGGTCTTCTCGTTAGTATTTCCTGATCATTGGCAAACTTGATTTTCCTGATAAATCTTTCATTTACTCTTCTCCCATCTTTGTCTCTGCCAGTGCTTCTTCTGTTCTTAGATCTCTGAAATCATTGATAGAGGGCTGGTGAGAGACGGGAGCCCTGTGTTACCCCTTTCCTGATGGGCACTGGGTCTGAGTGTCCTGCTCACAGCTTCTTGACCATTATGTAAGTTCCAGATAACTACTTTAGTCCTATGTTGTAGAAGAAAAAATGTTTATGCCAGGAAACTCTGTCAAATGTCTTCTCATAATCCATGAAGCATACATAGAGACTTTTCCTATCAGTCAAATATTCAGTGAGAATTCTTGGACAGCCTATTGCACTTCGAGTGCCCACATCTCTCTGAGAATGAGTATGTATAACTTATGTAGGAAAATGGGAGTGAGTTTTGTAGCTCCTAATGGGTGGATAGGAAGGTATGTTCAGGGAAATGGGGTGAAGTAGAGAGAAGTGATGAGAGTACAGGGAACTGGAAGTTAAGTAAGGATGACACAAAATCAAGACTATAGAAGTATTGTAGGGAAAGGAATAAAATTGTTTAATAGGTATATATTTACAAGATATTGTAATAGGAATTGAAACATGACAGGATAGAATCAAAAAGGGGAGTATTTATACTGCTGAAAGAAGAATTAGTAATCTGTGAGAAGGTTAAGGATGAGAAACATGAAATTGTAGGTGTAAGATGTATCTAAAGATATTAGGTCACTTGATATTTCTGGGGTGCACAGACCTGGAAGGGGTAAAGCTGATGCAGAACTATTTCACAAGATAATTTCATAAGATAATCAGACACAGAAAGGAACATGGTTGTAGCAGGTGATCTCAATTTACCTGATTAATTCATTAATTAATTTCTGTTGGTTGTTGCTAGCAATGTGCAGCCCTTGTAGGCAGACCCTCCGACAAGGGTGGGTGGCATCTGCCATGTATGGGAAACTGGAGAAATATCTAAGGATTGGAGTTATATATGTTATTAAAGAGGTCCACTATCTTATTAAATTGTTCATCATTGATAAGTTTGATAAAGTTTAGATGAAATCTTATCAGGACCCAAAGCTTTTCCATCTTTTAATTAATTTATGGCATGAGTTACTTCCAATTTCAAAATTATTGGCCCATCTGCTTATTTATGATTAACATGTACTTGTGGTCGGTTATCAAAAAAGAGGTCTGTAATATATTTTTCCCATGTTTTTAGTCTGTCAATATGATTTATTTTAGGTTTACCAAAGTTATCTTCTAAGAAATGGAGCATCTTCTTCCTGAAGGTCTCAGTTACTTCTTTGATGATTTTATGCATATTGAAGGCGTCATGCTTTTCATTGAGAGTCTCTATAGTTTTACATTTTTCATTCATTCAATCCTGTTTGTCTTTTCTAATTTCTCTTCTAATTTGATTATTAATCTGCCAATATTCATCCTTGTTGGATTTAACACTGCTGCATTTTTCCATCAAATCCAGTGTATGTTCTGTCATCATTTCTTCTTGTTTCTATTGTCTGGCTGAAGGTGTTTTTTGCTTACTGTCAGAAGAGTGGTTTTTATTTCCTTCCATTGGTTCTCTACCTCATTACTGTTAAATGCTAGTTGCTTTAGTTCTTCATTGAGTTCATGAGCAAGTTGTTGTTTTATTTGACAATTCCTTATTTTCCTCACATCTATTCTGCTTGAATGTTTGGTTTTATGCAAAACTTTGGATCTCATTTGTGCATCAGCGACTAGAGGGTTATGATCGGAACCTATATCTGCCCCTGGATATATGCTAACCGTTTTATTAAAGTTCCTGAATCTCTTATTGATGAGGATATAATCAATCTGATTGCATTTTGGAATGTCATGCTCAGTATCAGCTGGTGAAATCCAAGTGTACAATCTATGGTCTGGAAGTTGGTACCATGTATTAGTGATGACCATTTCATTTTCTTGACAGAACTGATACAACCTGTCTCCATAATCATTGGATTCCCCAAGTCCCCAATTTTCTACCATATTTCCATGCTGTCCTTTACCTAACTCTATTTCTTTCTAACCTGCACCTCCTTCTTATCTCTTTATTTCTCTGTTATAATATATTGGGTACCATTCGTTTACCATCTTTAAAAGTACATGCCTCTTTTTACACTTCTCAATAATTTCTTTAAGCCCTACCAATAGCCTCTTTACCTTTTTATATACCATACACCAGCGATCATAAATACCTTTTTTTAAATCCTTGAAGCCTGTCCAGGAACAGTGATCGATATGTTGCTGTATCTGCTGCCACTTTTACTCCGCTTATTTTACAGAAAGGCCATATCACTGTTGCACTTGAAAAACTGCTGTGATAGTTTTGTGCAAGAAATACTGATCTATAATACATTTATCATTTAGAGCAAGAATTCTTTGAAGTTTCTTGCACAATACTAAAAATGAAATGACCGAGCTCGATAGCTGTAGTCGCTTAAGTGCGGCCAGTATCTAGTATTCGGGAGATAGTAGGTTTGAACCCCACTGTCGGCAGCCCTGAAAATGATTTTCCGTGGTTTCCCATTTTCACACCAGGCAAATGCGGGGGCTGTACCTTAATTAAGGCCACGGACGCTTCCTTCCCACTCCTAGCCCTTTTCTGTCCCATCGTCGCCATAATACCTATCTGTGTCGGTGCGACTAAAGCAACTAGAAAAAAAATGAAATGGCATGCAGTGTTGTAGATAAGGGAGGGGATAAGGGGGATATATTCCCCCACATGAGGCACGCTTCCTTATTACTATAAATAGATATATTTATTATTTTTATGAAGGTAATTAATTAAATAATAAAAACATCCACCTCTAAAAACACACATTTCATATTATTATTATTATTATTATTATTATTATTATTATTATTATTATTATTATTATTACTGTGGTTTGGTGGATCGGCAGAGGTGAAAGAAGGTGCCAGGGTGAATGGGTCTTAACTACAAGGCCGAGATAAGAATTAAAATTGCATAAAAGGTTATATTTTCGAAAATAGCAAAACTTAACAATTCTCACATAGACTTTCAAAATTTAACAAATAACAACAAGTCGACAAATAACCGACAATCAGGTACAAGACCAGTAAAGCCAAGATTTAGGGACAAATTAACAATCTGGGCTTCAAGCCCCACTTTTTACAATTTCTGAGCTCTCCGCTCAACTGTACCAAGGCACATTTTTGTCCGAAGGGCAGAAAACCCCTTCATTCAAGGAGCCTTTACTCCAAAAACCATATCAGGCCTCCTAGAGGCACTTTTACCACATATCAAAGAGCTGACCCGCTCTCAATTTTCTGAGCCTACCAAAGGCCACAACAGACTTTATCATTAACTGCCCTCAAGGCACACTTACAAAGGAACAGGGGTATCCTGTACCCAACCTACTGGGCCTTAGTAGAAAAATAACAGTTTAAGTTAATGGCCCAAAATGCAAAATGAATGGAGGGTGAATTTGCAATCCTACATGAAACTTTTTAAAACCTAAGAGGCATTAGGCCGATGAAACAGGGGCTATTCCCAAACTATAGAGGTGACTCGTATACAGAATAAATTTAACACATTAAGGAAGAGTAGAAAATCGGTTACGAAAACGTAGTCACCTCAAATCAAAATGAAGGGGAGCTCGAGAGGGTAAAGCACTCTCTATCCCCGATTTACAGTTAAAGATAAATGAAGTTTTTACATAACCAGATAGGTTACATGGTAAAGGTTTCAGACCTTCCCTGCAGGTTAAACTGCTGAGCTAGCAAGAAATAAAGATGTTAAGCAGCCATTAACTTATTGAAGAACTGCTGCCTGAAGAAAGAGGCGCTTCCCGCCTCCTGCTACATATCCATACACTAAGTTAAATGTTGATGTAGTGGCCGAGAGACAGGAATATCAGAAGTTTTTATACCCTCGGGGAAGATTCGAGACCTTTCATGAATAATTAAGACACACCCACAGGCGTTTATTGGGTAGCTTACAGTTACACATCAAAATCAAAGAAGAAAAACACGATTGGTCAAAAATTAATTACAGAAATAATTGATTGGCTAACTTCAAAACTGGCAGAAAGAAAAGATTAATATTGCCAACCCACAAATGAAAGAACGAAATTTAGTAATAAGAAAACTTATGAGTACAAAATATCTTCAAGAAAGTTCCCTCACTTCGCACCAGCGTGCATGATCATAGTTTTTTTTATTAGAGACACCTATGAGACAATGTCCAAACTTCTTGATAAATAGTAAACAAAAACACGTCAAAATTAACACAGTGACATCTTCAGAGCAAAAGTTTAAGTAGATCCAGATCCAGTTTTAAGTTCACAGTTTCTCCTGTGGAGGAGTACTTTAAGGCAGAAAATTCAAATGTGCGGCGTAGAGGTTTACCAGCCGGTACAATTATTATTATTATTATTATTATTATTATTATTATTATTATTATTATTATTATTATTATTATTATTATTATTATTATTATTATTATTATTATTTTATTATTATTATTATTATTATTATTATTATTATTATTATTATTATTATTATTATTATTATTATTATTATTATTACCATGGTTTAGTGGATCGGCAGAGGTGAAAGAAGGTGCTGGTGTGAATGGGTCTAACTACAAGGCCGAGATATGAATTAAAATTGCATTAAAGGTTATATTTTCAAAAATAGCAAAACAACAATTTTCACATAGAATTTCAAAGTTTAACAAATAACAACAAGTCAACAAATAACCAACCATCAGGTACAAGACCAGGAGAAGTAAAAATTAACAATCTGGGCTTCAAGCCCCAATTTTTACAATTTCTGAATTCTCAGCTCACAACCACATATTTACCAAAAGGGCAGAAAACCCCTAATAACGTGGAGCACTTGCTCCCACCTAGCAATGTCAAGCCTCCTAGAGGCACGTTTCCAATACTTAAAAGAGCTGACCCGCTCTCAATTTTCTGGGCCTATCAAAGGCCACAACAGACTTTACCATTAACTTCCCTCTAGGCACACTTACAAAGAAACAGGGGGATATCTTGTACCCAACCTACTGGGCCTTAGCAGAAAAGAACAAGTTAAGTAAATGGCCCAAAATACCAAGCTGAATGGAGGCGTGTACTTGCACTCCTACATGAAACCTTTTTAAAACCTATGAGGCACTAGGCCGATGAAACAGGGGCTATTCCCAAACTGTGGAGGTGACTCGTATACAGCATAAATTTAACACATTACGGAAGAGTAGAAAATCGGTTACAAAAATGTAGTCACCTCAAATCAAAATGAAGGGGAGCTCGAGAGGGTAAAGCACTCTCTATCCCCGATTTACAGTTAAAGATAAATGAAGTTTTTACATAAGCAGATAGGTTACATGGTAAAGGTTTCGGACCTTCCCCACGGGTTAAACTGCTGAGCTAGCAAGAAATAAAGATGTTAAGCGGCCATTACCTTACTGAAAAACTGCTGCCTGAAGAAAGAGGCGCTTCCCGCCTCCTGCTACACGTTCATACACTAAGTTAGATGTTGATGAAGCGGCCGAGAGACAAGAAAATCAGCAGTTTTTATACCCTTGGGGAAGATACGAGACCTTTCATGAATAATTAAGACACACCCACAGGCGTTTATTGGGTAGCTTACAGTTACACATCAAAATCAAAGAAGAAAAACACGATTGGTCAAAAATTAATTACAGAAATAATTGATTGGCTAACTTCAAAACTGGCGGAAAGAAAGGATTAATATTGCCAACCCGCAAATGAAAGAATGAAATTTAGTAATAAGGAAACTTATGAGTACAAAATATCTTCAAAAACGTTCCTTCACTTCGCACCAGGGTGCATGATCATAGTTTTTTTGGTAGAGACATCTCTAAGAGAATGTCCACACTTCTTGATCAAATGGAAAACAAACCAAGTTGAAATCTACCCAGTATTGACAACTTCGTAATCACAAAATTTACGGTAGTGACATCTTCTGAGAAACTTATGAGTTCATCCAGTTTTTAAAGTTCAGAGTTTCTCCTGTAGAGGAGGACTTTAAAGCAGAAAATTCAAATGTGCGGCATAGAGGTGTACCAGCCAGTACAATTATTATTATTATTATTATTATTATTATTATTATTATTATTATTATTATTATTATTATTATTATTATTATTATTATTGCAGGGTTTCTGTGGATCACTGAGGGATAAGAAGTGCCTTGGTTGAATTGGTCGACAAGGAATTAACTACAGTAGAACTTAACACAACAAATTTTGAATTTTTATTTCTTTCCTGTTTTTTGTTCTTTTTTTCTGAGTTTAACATTGGAGAAATAGAAAATCTGAATGAATAACAACCATATAATGAGCTTGTCATCTCTAACAATATAGTGAACTAGAAGTCCAAATATCAGGTACAGAACTTGAGAGAATTACAACTGTTAATTTACACAGAAAAGACTGAATTGCTCTTGGTTGGTTTACAAGAGCAGGATTTGCTCCTATCATTCACACTACAGGGGAGTCCGCACTCCAAATATATTCCAGCCTCGCAGAGGCAACAATTTCATATGGCACACATAAATTCCACCTGACAACCTGTAGGTTGTCCTCCATTACAGTATTTACATATAGTTGCCCTGATATGGGCTTATCTATTGCTCAACAGTTATATAATTTACTGTTCCCAAAGGGAACTAACACGAGAAACACTTACTGAATAAATAGGGGCATGGTTGCCCATACTAAATGGCCTTAATGACAATAGAAAAAGGTTGGTTGTAACTGGCCATAAACAAAATGCAAGGAGGTGTAACACCTGCATTCCTTCTGAAATAGTTAACATCCTAAGTGGGCTTATGGCCCAAAGATATGGAGGCTAGTCCTATACTATGCCGGGCTGACTAAAGGAGAAATGTTAATGCCAAGTAAGTATTAAGAAATTTTGAGTTTTAGAAACTTTGCCAAGTTGAACAGGAACCAGCAGAGGGTAATCACTCTTTATACCCTTACATTACATATTTCCCAGTAGGGAATAGAACAGAATCCTCAAACTTGCTGAAAATTCTACATTTAACCCACCAAATTTAGAAATTTACATTAAATAAAAGAAGTGAAACCATCCCCTCAAACTATCTGCAGGGGCTATCACATATCTATGAAAATTCTGCCATTACTTCGTGTCGCTGTGCCTTCTTCGTGCAGGCCGCGCCCCTGCCTCCTGGTTCACGTCAATTCACCCTCCTCATACTGGAGCAATTCAGACCATACTGCCCTAAAGTGCCCTCCTTGTGTAGTATTTTTAATGGGAAGCTTCCAACACTCTTTACTGATAGGCTGGATTCCTGAACACACCCCCAGTTTTAATTGGCTAGAGAAAATATTTACAATTTTCTGATAAGTTGATTACTATTAAAGAAGGAACCAGCTGAAGTGTTGACAACTTTGATACATAAACAATTCTCACCGGGTGAGTTGGCCGTGCACATAGAGGCGCGCGGCTGTGAGCTTGCATCCGGGAGATACTAGGTTCGAATCCCACTATCGGCAGCCCTGAAGATGGTTTTTCGTGGCTTCCCATTTTCACATCAGGCAAATGCTGGGGCTGTACCTTAATTAAGGCCACGGCCGCTTCCTTCCAACTCCTAAGCCTTTCCTATCCCATTGTCGCCATAAGACCTATCTGTGTCGGTGCGACGTAAAGCGAAATAATTAGTGTTCATCTCACTAGAGGGAACAGTTAAACCGATGATAGAGACATCTAACAGTTGAAGACCAAAGAATCTTATCGTGCACCAGTTCAAGTTTGTTTACATACATGGCCTTAGAGAAGGCACACTGTTTAACTGGCCGGAGAAGGTGTACCCCCAATACAATTGTTATTCATATCCCCTCCAAGAAAAAGTCATATCTATGCCACTTATGTGACAGAACCTTACAGGCTAAAGTTCTAAGCTGAAATATTTCATATGGTGGTTTCGGCAGGTGTAAAAATGATATTTAAAAGTCATATGCACACCAAATTCAGAAATAATTTCAAAATAGACAGCTTTGCCATGTTTTTTTTTTTTTGGCATTTTAACAGTTGAACTGACTAGCACGTACATAAATATAACTTGCACTGTTAAAAATGAAACTTGGAAGCAGATAGGCTATACATATGTTGGAGGGCCGATGACTTTAAATGTTAGGCCCTTTTAAACAACAAGCATCATCATCATCATCATCATACATATGTTGGCACTGGGGCACTTGAACAAGCTGACTGAAATATGAATTGTTATATACTTCACTGATAACACCTCCTCAGCCCATCTCCAAGCCCTTTTCTGCTTCGAATTGATGCCTCATGCCATAACCAAGAATCAAGGAACACAGGATAAACATGAAAGGAGAAAAGGATTGAAATGGGATAATGTAAGAATGGGAAAGGAACAAACAATTATCAAATCAAGTCATATAGAGATAGGAACATGGAAAGAAACACATAATAGGACAAAAACACAATGACAGGTCAGTGTAGGAAGAGGGAGCAATATGCTCCATTTGCAAGTTGAAATTTTGTAAATTTCTAATGTTTATTTACTCATAAATATATATTTATTCCTTAAATATAAAGAGAATTTTGTAGAAATATATTCGGAAATGTATACCGGTATATAAATACATTATGATGTATGAGATGTGAATATTTTTAGAATTGCTAAAATTAGCATATTATTTACTGTGTTGATCAATTAAAAATACCTTCTTATGTTAGAGGTCCATAATAATTAAAAAAATTATTGATGTTTAAAGACTTAGTCGTAAAATTTATTATTTCAGATCAAGGAACACAAAGAAGACAAGGAGAAACTGAATACAAAATTAAAAGGTCTGGAGAATGAACTTGCAGTTTGTAGAGCTTCGGTATGTTGAAAACTTTTAAATATGTAATATTAGAGTAAGAGGAAAAAACAGTGTGGGTTTTAAGCAATAAGTGGAAACAATTCATAATTTTTATTTTATGTTAGTCAAGGAATTTGTGTACATGGATCCTCTGCTTGGGATTCCAGCTTAACTCAAAATTAAACTGAATATGTTTTTTATCCCTAGGAATTGAACACAAAGATATGGTTTTATAGGTCTAAAGAATAATACAGTACATACTTGTAAAATATCTCATTTTCAATGTGCCAATTTGTGAAGATAAAATTTACTGGGTATGTATTAATTAGTCTTTGTATGATGCAAGGTAACATTGTCAGTGAAAGTTGTTGTTCAAAGTATTAATTTTTCAGGCTGATCAGCAGACAGGAGACAAGGATAAAATAAATGAGAAGCTAACAGGATTACAGAATGAACATAATGCATGGGAAGCTTTGATATGTTGCATATAGCCTATGTACTGATTTGCATACATGAACTGATAAAGTTCTTGAGTAGATATTACTATGTGTGGAAAGAAATACAGAGGACAGAAAGAGTGGCTTGGTGTCTAAGAGTTTGTTCAACATTAGGTTGCTAGATTTCAGACAGGAGAAACTGGAACACATGCACCCATGCTGAACTTTTGGTACCATGGTGAATCAGCAGATAAAAAATTGCATCAGCTATTTAGTTTTTATTTCCATAATGGGTCATAACATCAAATGTATATCAGTAACTACTGCTGTGATTATGCTTTGGATCTTTGATACATTTACAAACAAATTAACAGTTTTCACTTGAATGTGCATTTTTCAACACTTCCTTTTAATAGGGATTACCGGTACCGTGTTTTAAAGTCACTGTGACTTTCATTGTAATTGAAATAAATGTGCAGCTCATTTTTTTTTTTAGATCAGCTATAGATCTGTTTTGCTTATCCCTCTATTTAATGTTCATAAAAGATAAAACTCGCATGGTAGGGCATTGCAGTTCTGACATCACATCCATTACAGCTGCCATCACATGTTCATCTTAAGATGTACAACACAAACTACATTATCAATGCAACAGGTAATTTGCTGCTAGATTCAATGAGTCACCATGCAGTGATTTTCAAAATTGTAACATTTTGCTTATGATGTACAATTTGCACTGTACACAGAACAAAACAGAAAAATTCCATGTTATTTTGGCTAAACCTGTACATCTGGCAAGTTCAGTTCAACAATACATCACAATCTTCATATATTTTCCTTTTCCAGATACAGCTGGCTCTGAACAAAATATGTTTTTTCACCTAGTTTATTTTATCTCCCCACCACTCTTTATCTATAACATAATATGTTCCAGTCCATGTCACATTACCTTAATGTTGTTCTTAATCAAGTTCATCCATCATAAAGTGACTGTTCCTTGGTTTATCTTTCCTTTTCATTTATACTTGCTTTGGCATTTTTTGCAATAATTTGTTTAATATGCTCAAACCATCCCAGTATATTATTCTCTATTTTATCTCCCTACTCTCTACATTCATTTATTTCTACACATCATCATTTCAGGAAATGATTTTTTTCATTTCTAATCTTCTGCACTGGATACACTTCCTGATACCTTATGAATGGTTCTTCTTTCCTTTGGTATCCAGTAGTACTCCCATAGTATGGCGAGTAGAATCTGAACACCAGCATGAGAAGCTCTCAAATGATGTTCTCTTATTATCACCTAAGTCAAAGAGTGATTCGATGGCAATAAAGTGGGTGCACAGAAATCATATTCATCCTTTCTGTTGGTAATTTTTGTGTTAATCCTGACAAGGCCCATCTGGTCTTTGAAAAGGTACAATGTTTTTTGGTTGTCCCTTTTGGTAAAATTCTCTTCTTGAACAATTTTCAACAGTTGTTTCTCCGCCATTGAAATTTCAAGACAGTCAAATTCAGAAGTGGCATTCTGCACTATGTCTTTTCTGGCAATGTTGATGAACCACAGCCTCCAGGCTACCACTCTGATGATTCTTGAATACTGGGATTGAATCTTAAATAACATGCTTTTCCTGGGAGACAAGCGTAGTAGTAGTAACAAGGCCTTTTCTTCTTTCTTCTTCGACCTCCTCTTCATTAATTTTTACAATTTGCAATGCCCAACTGTTTTCTTCCAACTTTAACAAAGCGGATCCCTCCCACCATTGAGAAGACATCAGCTGCAATGTAGAACAACCTCTCGAAGGTAGATCAGCTGGGTTGCCTGTGCCTGGTAGATTAAACCAAAGCTTAGGGTTAGTTAGTGTTCTAATTTATTTCACTCTGTTAGTGGTGAACATTCCCCAAGATTCCTCACTTCTTATCCAACATAGAACAGAAGAAGAGTCACTCCAGTAGTACTCCGGGATGTCCATCAGATTCAAGCTTTTCTTCACTGGTACTGTTGGCAAGCCTCTTCCATTCTGTCTTATTGAGATACATTCAGTACTGAAAAAGTGAGACGTGACTCTATAGTGCAAGCTAATAACTTCAGTCTTGGAATCGTTACTTTCTGTAGTGGGGGCTACCCTGGATCTTGCTGTGACCAGCGGCACTTCAAACTCTTTTCCATTGAAAGATCTCAAGAAAAATAATGGCTGCCTAAGCCGCTTGACTGACATCACAAAATACATGCATACTCCAAGAGGGTCTGTCCTGACAGTTAGAAAATCTTCTAGGCACTTGAATTTCAGCAATAGAGGATAAATCATTTAACCACTTATTGAATTTGATTTGAGTGTCTTCACTTAGTGGACTGTCATCATCATCATCATCATCATCATCATTTTACAGATCCAGTTTCCTGGGTACTGTTGGCAAGCCTCTTCCATTCTGTCTTATTGAGATACATTCTGTTGTTAATGACATCCTCCAGTGTCTTTCCCCAATCTACAACGTTCATCTTTATGATGTCCATCCAGTGGGTTCTTGGTCTTCCCACCATCCATTCCCTGCCATGTGACTCTCCAAGTTAACATAATTATGCTGTCCTTGTTGGCTCCATCCTCATTACATGCCCAAACCAACTCAGTCTGTACATGCTGACCCAATCTAACAATGATGTAACAATCCCAGCTTTCTTCCTAACTACATCATTCCTTAACTTGTCAGTTTGGTTTTTTGAATTGTGGATCTAAGGAACTTCATCTGCAACCTTGATGAGTCTTTTTTAGTGAAAGTGCAGATTTCAATACCATAGGTTAAGATTGGTACAAAGTACTGATTGAACATCACCAGCTTTGATATTTTTGGTACTTTGGGATTCCAGTGTTCATACTTGTTTGTAAAAGTGAGAGCTCTTCTGCACTCTATTTGCTACTTCCTTTGTGGCTAGTGAATCTTGAAATATTACACTGCCGAGGCATGTAAAGCTTTCCACACTTTCTAGTGGATGGTTTCCCAGCATGATGTTCGCTGGTCATCTGTCTCTGTTTATTGCCATCACTACTGTTTTGAGTTCACTTATCTTGAGATTGAACTGTTAGAACCTAACCTTCCATTCATTGAGTCTCAACTGTACTTCTTTCTTAGTTTCTTCCCAGATCATAACATCATCAGCGAAGGCTATTGCATTTAGTACACCAGAGATTTTCTTGATATTCTTCATTATATCATCCATGATGGTGATAAACAATAATGGGGATAGTGCACTGCCTTGCTGGACTCCACTTTTGGTCTTGAATCAGGATGACTATCCGTCACCCAATTGCACACAGCTGGTACAGTTCTCATACAGCATCTGAACTTTTCTCATCAGTCCTGCTGGCACATTCCTTTTTCTCAGGTATTCCCATATTTTCTCTCTTGCAATGCTGTCATATGCCTCCACAATGTCCAGGAAAACCATAAACAGATCTTTTCCCTTTCCCCAATATTTTTCCATTAATATATATGGACACTGAAGATAAGGTATGTTGTGGAACTGTTAGGCCTGAAGCCATACTGTTTCTCTTCAAACTGTGGCTCTAAGACGACTCATAATCAGCTCTCTAAGATTTTCTCAAGAATCTTAAGACCATGAGAAAGGAGTGTTATTCCCTTGTAGTTGGAGCATTTTCGGTAATTTCCTTTCTTAAGCAGGGGGATAATGACACCCTTGCTCCAATCAGTAGGTATCTTGCCATCTTTCCAAACTGCATTAAGCACTCTGTGTAACCACTGTAAACCCTGGACTCCTGCTGCTTTAATCATGTCCGTGCTGACTTCATCAATTCCTGGGGATTTCCCTTGTGGCATCTTCTTAAGGGCTGCTTCTGTTTCTGCGCATGTCACGGGAGGTTTCTCTCTGCAGGTTTCAACCGCTGGCTCTTTTGTTCTCTGATCTGCTTCTGTCCTGTTCAATAGGTGATCAAAATAATTCCTCAGAACCGCTCTGATGTCCTCTTCATTCCTGGCCAGATTTCCATTAGGATCCTAAATTTCCTTGTTGTTTTCAACTGAATTCCTATCCCAACTTCTTTTCTCTCTCCAACTTTGCTGTAGTAAAACCTTAGGCACAATGAAAACTGGACAAGTAACACCATTTGGATCAAAACTACTTTGAGCCACCAACAAAACTGTCCTCCTTGTGAGAACATCAGCATTATTTAACTTTACCATTTTACATGACAAAATATCAGCGATAGGGTCCCACAACAAATTCAAAACAGGTGTCACTTTGGGTACTTTATTGTCCTCCAGACTCAACCTGGTATGCTCCCACCTTCTTAGGTTAAATTTTTCTTGCAACAGTAGCTCCCTCAACTCACAACTCATCCATAAATTGTTTAAGTTCTTCTTCTGTGTTAGGATGTGACACAGTTGTTCACATACAGGGAGGTTCTCAGGTTATCTGCAGTTTCATGGAAGCATAAATTGTTTTTCAAGTAAAGGTCCAGTAAGGCTCCAAGTAGAAACAGACTGCAGTTAACTTCAAAAACAATCCATTTGCAGCAGTATATTTTAAGAGTTCCCTCAACAAAATTCTCCCACCACAAGAATTTCAAAGAGTTTAAATCCTTTCAGAGGCTGAAATTTGAAGAAATACCTTCTTTATGTTTGAAATCATGCCTATCCTGTTTAATCGGAACTGGTTCATAATAGATGGAATTACTCCAAATAATAAGGACCCTTTTCCAGACAGTTGCTGAATGAAAGTCCTCCTTTCAATTTACATGAAGCATTGAACACAGACCTCACTGCTGTAGTCGATCCTTCCTTAAAAAATCTGTGATGCAGTAAAAAATATCCAGCATCACGAGAGCGTTTTTGGGCAAATTCTTCAATTATCCCTTCCTTTTCCCAGTCCTGGAGCACCTGCTGATACTTCTCAAAATGTTATTCCTTGATTAAGCAGTGTGTTGCAGAAATCGGTCTTTTTAATGCAACATCCTTGTTGCCTGACAATAGCTGCTGATCGTCTTTCCATGGAAGTGTGACTTCATATCGTCCTTCCTCATTGATCTTAACATTTTCTTGCAAATGTTTCAACATTGCAATTTCAATTTCCTT
Source organism: Anabrus simplex (assembly GCF_040414725.1). NCBI lineage: Eukaryota > Metazoa > Arthropoda > Insecta > Orthoptera > Tettigoniidae > Anabrus > Anabrus simplex. The sequence continues at coordinate 178,331,559 of NC_090271.1, read as the reverse complement.
CTTCAACAGCATTTCAGCAGAAAGAAAAATTCCAATGCTTTCCAGGTTCCATAGTTCACCCAAAGAAGCATTTCTCACAAAGAGAGACTTCACCAAGGACACTGTGCTACAGTTTCCAGTTGTCTTCCAGAGCTATCCCATCACTGTCCAACCAAATGTGGTCCAGTCAATAAACTACCTGCAGTGTCTGAACCAATGAGTAGCTCAATCTCCGAGGATTCCGAACCAAAATCAGAGAGCCAAATTTTATTTTCTCTGATTTCATTGATCCAAGGATGCCGTTTTAACCATAGGATTAAACCACAAATTACATTTTATCCCGACACCTTTATTTTGTGAGAAATTGAATGATGTAGGTTGTCAACAGTTATCTCATACAGGTTGTGATGATTTGAACTGATTAAAACACTACCAAAAAGCTTGTGTTCAATTTTTACAGATTTTTTTCTTTCTCTTGATGATTTAATCTAACTACAAGAGTTTGCAACATTACTTTTGAAACATCACTAGTTTGTGCATTAAGGGTTTCAACTGGGCCACCTGACAATTTTGAACCCCTTTCTTGGTGCTTCTCATCGCCCTTATAAACCCCTTTATTTAGGTCTAAATCTATCTTGGGTCACATAATAGTCTCATATTTATTACTGTATATGAGACATTTTAGTTTCGTAATACAATCTGCAGCCCTATGTCCAACCTTCAGACATAAAAAGCAAGCCTATTTTCCAACAGCCTTTTACGTTTATCCCTTAAGTTCACTTCTTAAGCAAGATGGCACCTCTTGCTGTCATGCGTTTCTTTACAGAAGACACACTCGAAACAATTTTCTTCCTTTTCTATTTTTGCTAGTGGCTTAACATAGCACAGACACAGATAGGTCTTATGGCAACAATGGGATAGGAGTTGGAAGGAAGCAGCCATGACCTTAATTAAGGTACAGCCCCAGCATTTGCCTGGTGTGAAAATGGGAAACAATGGAAAACCATCTTCAAGGCTGCTGACAGTGGGATTCGAACCCCACTATCTCCGAGATGCAAGCTCAGACCCGTGCGCTCCTAACAGCACGGCCAACTCACCTGGTTTCTTCACCTTTACCAGCGAACAGAACACTAGCAGTAGCTAAACTATGCTCCTCCTGTTCCTTAACTTTGGCACTCCTTGAAAGTCCAAAACCAGTTTGAGCAAATTTAATTCTCTCTTCACTCTCTACTTCACCCTTCAGAAAACTAAGTAATGCAGTCAGTTTGTCAGAATGTCCATTATCCTGATCCCTTATAATTGTTGATTAACTCCTCATCCAGACATACAACACTTCCTCAGGCAAGCAAGATTCTACTATCGGGAAAGGCATTGACCTGTACTTATTTCGAGTAACATCTATTGGCACTGAAGCTCTCAGGTATGCTTCCAGCTTGTCATACAAATTAGCAAATAGAGTCTTCTCTCTTATTTGAGAAACATTTTAACTACAAGACTTATGAGTTCCCTGACATAGAATTCAGTCAATTAGTCCTCCCTTCCAAATCTACCCTTAAGGGATTCCACAGTCTTAGAGTAATTTTCAGCAGTGGGGGGGAAAACTAGTAACTAATTCTCTAGCATGGCTATCAACCTTTGTCGAGTGAATCAAGTATTGAATTTCTCTTCATCCTAAATCTCAGAGTCCTCATTAGTGTGCTGAAATTGTCCGCAAAATTCCAACCAGTTTTTAACCTCCCCATCAAATTTCATAAGTTCTCTTTTAAGTCATTTTGGCTGCTCTTTGTTTTTATTTTCAGCTGATGTAGCCATTTTAGCTGATACCACTTCTAACACATTAGCATTAGCCTGCAATCATGAGCACATTTCTGTCTTGCACCATCCAATCTGTCCCTAAAGATGTCTACGTATTTGTACTCACGGTCATACTTGTCCCCTTCTTTCTCTAGCAACAAATCTAAAACTTTCTCATCCAGTGGTGCCAACTCCATTCAATAATCTATCCAACTTGGTTAGCAAGGCCTACAGGGTGTCCCCATCCATGCTGTCTTGGATTTCTTGATTTAAATTTTGCAAGAGAGAGTTGTATGACTTCATAAATATCACTCTTTCTGGCTCCCAGACTTTCATTAACCTCTCTATTTTCACAAACATGAACACCTATTCTTTAAACCAACACAGTCTTCAAGTTGCTTGAATTAATATGAATCCTGGCAGGGTTGCCACAATTTGTTAGGGATCTACACCTACCTGGTACAAGGATAACCATTTAAATACATTAACCCTGGAGTGGTCACACAGTGTCTGAAAGACACCACACTAGATTATTTCTGTCACTGCAAGGAAAAATTAAAAAATTAAAATACACTAATGTAGGCTTAATTAAGGTTATGTAACCCAATAAGAAAAAGAAAGAAAGAGTAAAACCAGGGATGAGAACAGTTGAAATAAGTTTTGAAAATCCCTGAGAAATCAAAAATAACAATGGTAATGGTGGTGGTGGTGGTGGTGGTGATGATGATGATGATGATGATGATGATAATACCATGTCAAGCTTCTTTTGGGTGACTTCAATGCTCAACTAGGTCGTGAACAGAAGTACAAGAAAGTTATAGGAAATTACCCTGCTCACAAAAGAACCAATCCCAATGGCAGAAGACTGGTGTCCATTTGCGAAAATCACAACCTGCAGGTCATGTCAACCCACTTTTGCCATCTACCCAGAATTTAAAGTTAAAAATTTCATTGTTCGTATTGAAGAATATTACAGTTAAAATTGAAATAATTGATAAAGAGATTCAACCTATTTCAATACAAAAGAATAAGAAATGTAGTGAATTACATTCTTATTTAATAATAAGTAGAAGTGGTACCGGTTTCGACCCTAGTCCAGGTCATCATCAGCCGATTAAAACATGAAAAACAATGCATAGGAAAAGGAAATGAAAGGTCAAGTACACTCCGGATCAGTAGAAGAGACGATATAAAAATGAACGGGGTAGACACTGTAAAATTTAGAAGAAGTAAAATGTAAGTCACTTAAAAGAAAACGGTGCGTAATTTTCTGAGTGGCAGTATGGCACACGCAGTGTTAGGCAAAGTCTTATAATGTTTATGAATAGCGGAGAATGGTTAAATGAGCTAGTTTTTAAACACTGTCAGGCACAAAGTCATATCATAATCGAACACATACGAAGATCGATATCGTGCAGGAGTTGAAGATGAGTAGATCTATTGAAGTGACTTGCCAGCTCCCGGTGATCACCGTGATATATTTAACATCAGGCACTGTGGTTTCAAACGCCAAAGTAAAATGGAGAATAGCTTGATGATCCAGTAATTTTCTTCAGTTGCGGGAAAGTAAGTATATAGATAAATATAATATAATTCTTCTTCTTGTTTTCGAATGGGTCTGCTATGGACCACGTTAAGCATCATTCATTTACGGTTCTTCCTCTTTCGATCGGCCCAGTACTTCTTCATCCTTTCGGAGTGGGCTTCTTTACGTTCTCGTGACCAGTTGTTGCCGGTCCGTCTTTTGCTACTTTGATCTTGGAATCCCTTCATTTTGTTGATGATTTTTCTGTATTCCTGTCTGTTGTATACTACCTGCTGTGATGTATTATTTTCCTCCATATCCTCCTTGACCCCTTTAAGCCAGCTAGTTTGTGTCTTCCTGTTCTCCATGTATTCCAGAATTCGCTTGGCTGTTCTCTATGGTGGCATTCTTTTAATGTGTCCGTAGAAGCAGAGTCTTCTCTTCCCGAAGGATGTTGTGATTTTTTCGGTCCTTTTCCTCATTTGGTCGCAGTCTAAATTCTTGACCCACTTTCCTGGGCCCTAGTATCTTCCTCAAGATCTTCCTTTCTGTCTTTTCAATGTTTATTCAATATAATTGAATACGGTAAGTAATTGTGCTCCTATAGAATTCTTAGAACAGTTAACGTGAAAAAAACAACTGTCTCTTGCATTCCTTTGACATCAAAACAGGAGTCCAACAAGGTGATGGGCTATCCCCGATACTCTTCAACTGTGTTCTTGAAAAGATCATCAGAACCTGGAGGGTGAGATTACAGGAAACCAACTACAGCCCATTAAGAATAGGAACCAAATCCAAGGGGATCGCAACAGACTGCTTAGCGTTTGCCGATGATATTGCTGTTCTCTCAAACGACATAGAAATCGCTAGAGCTCAAGTTGAAATTTTAAAGGAAATTGCCGAACAAACTGATCTGCAGATATCATTTGAGAAAACAGAAGTAATGACTAACATCAAAGAGGCTCCACCAAAACTCCATTACCCGAGTAGACAAATTCAAAAACCTGGGTGAGATCATCATGAAAAATGGACTGGACAAAGAAGCACTTCAGGAATGAGTACGCAAACTGGAAATAGCCTACCAAACATCCCACACAATCTACAACAAAAAATGCATTTCCCAAAACACCAAGATACGCCACTATGAAACAGTTCTGAAGCCAGTAGTTCTATATGCAGCCGAAACCCTGTCTCTAAATGCCAACAAAGGACTCCTTGAAGAACTGGAGAAAAAAGAACGCAAAATTGTGAGAGGAATCTTGGGATCAAAGTACAGAAATGGAATCCATCAAAAGAGATCCAACAAGGAAGTCTACAGCAAAATAGAGAAAATTACCGCCACAATCAGAAAAAGACGGGCATGGTTTTACGGTCATCTGAAAAGAATGGACGGAAGAAAGTTATCTAAAGAAATCTTTCACCTTTTTATTCAGACCCCAAAACCACAATTCCCTGGTTTAGAAATACCAAAGAAGACCTGCAAATGCTACATATCTCAGCTGAAGACACCCTTAACAGAGATCGCTTCCGGAAGAAAATACTGATGAACGGGCTAAACCAAGACGAGCAACCGAAGAGAAGACACGTTGCCCCTCGGACAGAGGGGCGTAAGGAGGCCCACTCACAAAGAATGAGGGAAATTTGGGCTCTAAAGAAGGCCAAGTTCAGCAACAAGACTTAAGTGATGATTACCAGCGCATTAAGGAAACACGAAGAAAGATCTAGCCCCAAAATAAGGGAAGAATTAGCAATAAAATCAACAAGGGAAGATAAAAAGTTAAGGCCCAGATACACAAGGCCCAGGAATACCATCGCTGAAAAATATCAAAAACCAACTAAATTTAGACCCAAAGGCGGAAAAATATAAGGAAATTGTGGATAATCAAACAAAAACAGAATTAAAGGTTAGAAGTAAAATTTAGATAAGTAGAATTCATTTCAAATGCGAACCACAACAATGCAATATCACATTACAAAAACCAAAATGGCGGTCAAAAGGCGTCACTCTGAGAGGAACACCAAAATCATTCCACTACTCTCACGTAAAATTAGAAACAAAAAGACTCACCAAAAGATAAAATTTCATAACCTAAATATAAAATGCACAGGGCACTTGCAAGATGGGTGATGTATTCCTCAGTAACTTACCACATGTAATTTCATGCACTGGTAATCACCTTTTTCCTAATTGAAACAATTAAATTTAAAATTTTACATTATTTATCTTGAAATAATCCCTTATTGGGATTCTTGTGCCGGTCTCACCCGACTGACTTGACTTAATTTTCACTATCAGTCAACGAGGCATGACTTGGCACGTCTATCCTCCCACGAACAGAAGCCGTGTCATATGCTATCCCAGTCACAAGAAAATCTGCAGGGAACAGTTGAATAGAGAAAATTACATGCACCCTGGCAGAAGTGGTTTGTGCTACCACTCACTAGGCATTAGTTAGCCGTTTCATTACCAGATGGCATAGAAATCTGTAATCAAGTAACACACTGTACTCAGAAGGTACAGAGAATGAATTTCTCCAAATAATACTCAGACAGAGTAACAGAATGTGCTAAGGTAAACTTTATGCAAACGGAAGAGTTATATAACTGTTCATAATACCTTTTTCTTTCTTTTCCACAATTAAGATTCAGAAGAAATATTAATCAATGTTCAAATTCATCTTTGTAACACAGATAACTACTAATATGTCATAGAAAGAAGATAAACAGGATATAGTTTCTTTTCTGTCCAAAATTCAAAATCAAATACGCAAGTCCATTATGTTTGTTATATTACAACATCACTATAAAATTGACACCTTCAAAAGCAACTTTTTTTGTCTTCTGTACATTTATTTATGTTGAAAATGTCAAACTACTGATGAATGGAACTGCTGTTTCAAGGTGCATCATCCACTTAATGTACAAAAAGTTAGCTGTTAAGAATGTTCCACCTCCTTCTGGCTCATTTCCCTGTGAACATAACTGCTGTAAGTATCATTTTCATGTAAGCCTACCCAGCACTACATTCTCTTCCAACATGAATGAATCTAATGCCATACAAGGTTACCTAGAGTGCACCTCAACCAACATTATCTACCATCTTCAATACAGACATTTTAGCTCCATGGCTGAGTGGTGAGTGGCTCGGCTTTTGATTACTGGGGACTCGGGATCAAGGAAACTTTTAATCTTGAATGGTTAACTAATTTGACTCAGTTATTGGGCGTTTATTCTGTCTCCAACCTACCTGACCGAGCTCGATACTTGCAGTCGCTTAAGTGCGGCCAGTATCCAGTAATCAGGAGATAGTGGGTTCGAGCCCCATTGTCGGCAGCCCTGAAGATGGTTTTCCGTGGTTTCCCATTTTCACACCAGGCAAATGCTGGGGCTGTATCTTAATTAATGTTACGGCCTCTTCCTTCCCATTCCTAGGCTTTTCCTATCCCATCATCGCCATTAGACCTATCTATGTTGGTGCCACGTAAAACAAATAGCATTATTTCATTCCAACTTACCTGCAACTCATATACTACACAAAACACTATCCTCCACCATAATAATGTGCAGTTTCCTATATATGACCGATGCTTCCCACCCTCACCATGGGGTACTGACAACATTATGCAAGCAGGTGTAAGTACCAACAGAGTTGGGGGTATGTGGTAAATAGAACACGGGTGAAGTTTAAGGAAGCGGAGATTGTTATCAGTGGAATACTGTGTAGGAGGGATATTGACTGAAATGTGACTGGGGATTTGAATGAGACTATGGAGTGGGTATGTGAGAAACTGGGAGATGGAAGAGGTCCAACATTTCAAAAAATGAAGGTGTTAATTTAAGGAAGACAAGGGTCATGAAGGGCATGAAAATGAAAGATTCTTTAAGATTCGCAACCTTATACCATTGAGGTCAAAAAGAAGAAGGGTTGACCAAGGGAGGTCGGATAGGATAGGTGAAAGTGAGGAGTCTTGCACAAGTAAGTGGAAGCAATGCCGGGACTCATCTAAGGGAGCCATGGTCGCCAACCCATGATCCCAAGGTGAGAGCCAGCACTGTGTATTGTGTCCCAAATATACAGGACAAATGCCACACCCTGCTTCAAGGCTGTATTGATGCAGTAATGATGAAATCCTCATGCAGAACTTTCACAACATCCATTAGTCTAGTAAAACTATTAAATGCAAAAATTTGAGAAAAAGGCAGATAACAAAACAATAGATTTAGAAGTCCTAAAAACTTTTGCAAGGAGAATATTGTACTTACATGTTTAAAACCAGCAAAACATTGAAAATATACAAGAAAGTATCATACAAGCGGAGGAAAACTCTGCTACCAAATTTTAGTACATATAGTGACATCTAGCATCATCATCATCATCATCATCATCATCATCTTTTTTTTTTTTGCTAGGGGCTTTACGTCGCACCGACACAGATAGGTCTTATGGCGACGATGGGATAGGAAAGGCCTAGGAGTTGGAAGGAAGCGGCTGTGGCCTTAATTAAGGTACAGCCCCAGCATTTGCCTGGTGTGAAAATGGAAAACCATCTTCAGGGCTGCCGATAGTGGGATTCGAACATACTATCTCCCGGATGCAAGCTCACAGCCGCGCGCCTCTACGCGCACGGCCAACTCGCCCGGTATCATCATCATCATCATCATCACCATCACCATCATCATCAATGTCCCACCTCAGTCGCTCGGGTGTGGTTAACAAGCCTCCTCTACTCCTTTCTCCTGCTCCATTACTTCCGCCACATCCAATCCAGCTTCTCTAATGTCCTTCCAAATCTGATCCATCCACCTTCTGTTTGGTCTTCCAACTGGTCTCCTTCCCTTATCTTCACTTTTCAATTCCCTTCTTGCTACCCGATCCTTTCCCATTCTCTTTACATGTCCGAACAATCTCAGTCTTGTTTAATTTAATTTCTGGGTTGAACCGTGTTGTACTTGTATGCACATCAGGTACAGTTTGCCGATGTTTCGAATACATTGCAGTATTCTTTGTCAAGGCGACTGAAATACCCCTACTCGATCCGAGGTAATCAGTCTCCCAGGCACCGGAGTGCACCGGAGTGCACCAGAGTGCACCGGAGTGCCTGGGAGACTGATTACCTCGGATCGAGTAGGGATATTTCAGTCGCCTTGACAAAGAATACTGCAATGTATTCGAAACATTGGCAAACTGTACGTGATGTGCGTACAAGTACAACACAGTTCAACCCGGAAATTAAATTAAATAATTCTTCACATCGTAGAAGCTTCACTTCTAAAATCTCAGTCTTGCTTTCGGTATCTTCTGTACTAACGGTTCTATATTTAGCTCTTCTCTGATTTTAATACTTTGAATTCTATCTCTTCTTGTCTTTTTAACCGATGTTCTTAAAAATTTCATTTCTACTGCTTGGATCTTACTAGGCCTATCTTGTCTCTTATTAGTTATCAGTCTTTCATTAGTTAGCAGTAAACTTTCAAATAAAAGGGGGTGCAGCAAGTCTACCAGTGCTGCATGTTACTTGGTCTTACCATTATACCTGCATAACACAGAATTGGAGATGGTCCCTCTGAATGGTTCAATACAACCAAAGGAGTACAACAAGGAAGTGCCTTATCACCTCTTCTATTCATAGCAGTTATGGATACCATTTTAAAGGAACTAAAAGGAAAAGGTAATAAAGATCTTCAAGCTCTGGTGTTTGCAGACAATGTGGCAATATGGGATGAAACAGAGAAGGGAGTGCAAAATAATCTGAATGCATTGTGTAAGAAGTTTGATGATTATGGAATGAAACTGAACCCATCAAAAACAGTAGCATTGAAAATCAGCAGACATAATAAAGAATGCAACATAAAAATACAGGACCACCAAGTTGAAGTAGTACACCAGTTCAGTTATTTAGGAAGCCTAATGGCTAATAATAACAGAGCTGAGATAGACATAACAAGCAGAGTAACCAAAGGCTCTAACTTTTACAGTATCGTTAGACACCTACTATGGGATGAGAAGGTCCCACAAAGAATAAAAATGACCCTGTACAAGTCATATTTCATTCCCATCCTTACATATTCTCTGGAACCTGCACACTGACATCAATGGATTGCAGTAGGATTCAAGCCTGTGAAATGAAATTTCTTAGAACTGCCCTCCAAAAGACCCGACTTGATCATGTGAAAAATGATGAGATCCGATCTAACCTAGGTCTAAATGAATCGATGGAGGAAAGACTTAGGTCATCTAGGCTTAAATGGTTTGGGCATGTTAAACGAATGAATAGCACAAGGTTACCATGTGCTTATTTGGAAAAGAGAATAACAGGTAGAAGACCAGCTGGAAGACCAAGAAGAAGATGGATGGACCAACTGAGGAAAGACGTGGAGAGAAGAGGATGGAATTGGGAATCTGTCTTGGACAACGAAATGTTTTTGAATAGGCAACTTTGGAAAACACTTGTTTTCAAACACAATAACCGGCTCACTGGAAGGACAAACCGATGATGATGATGATGATGATGATGATGATGGTGGTGGTGGTGGTGGTGGTGGTGATGATGATGATGATGATGATGATGAACACAACCTGAAGTTAAGTTTAAAAAAAAAAGAGGAAAGGAGAAAATTAACTTTTCCCACTGTGATTATACCATGAAATATTTTGATTTTTAACTATGTCTACTGAACCTAAACTTTATTTTTGTTCTAGAAGTGTAAAAATCTTATTTAGTGAATTTAAATGTTGATCAATGTTGATTTTGTTTCAGATTAAAGAGCACAAGGAAAATATGGAGAGGCTTACTGAAAAACAAAAGGGATTGGAAAATGAACTTGCTACAAGCAAAGCATTGGTATGTAGTATACTTACTTAATATACAGAACAAAGTAATTAACTAACTAAATACCAGTGAATATTGAATTTTCATGACCGCATTGTAATCAGAATCGGGTTTCAACCTATTAGGTCGTGTTACGTACATTTATTACATGTTGAAGAGATGTTAAGTACAGAATAAAAATGGCTGACTGGACACCAGTGGGATCTCAACCCACAACCTCCTGATTTTGCGTCGGTTGCCATTTTTGTTCTGTACTTAACATTTCTTCAAACACATACTAAATGTACGTAACACGATCTAATAGGTTGAAAGCCAATTTCGATAACTAAAAACCACATACACACATGCACATATATGAACACACAAGGGTTTCCTCTATGTCCCATTGTGCAAGCTTCTTCTTCTACTTCTTTTTCTATTATCATCATCATCATCATCATCATCATCATCATCATCATCTGATCAATGGTCAAGAGTCTGACCATGGTCAGGGTTTGCACAATTCCAGATGTGATCTGGAAAGGTGATAAATGAAATGTCATATGATATAAAATGCTTGGTGGAATGAATAGTATGATACAACAATACTATGCTGGCATAAAGCCTGGATGAATGATCAACAACAAAAAACAGAAAGCTCTAGAGAAAAACTAATCAATGCTAGACAATTAACGGCTAAAGAAATCAGGAGAGTTAAAAGAAATTATCAGAAGGAAATATTAAAATCTATTGATGAAGCTTCCAATCGAAATAAAACAAGAGACTATTATAGGACATTTAAACAATACCAAAAAATATACTCCCCATACTCTCCCGATGAAAGATAAGAATGGAAAGGTGGCCCATAATGATTATGACAATGCAATAATTTTGGCTGAATACTTCAAAACATTACTTAATAGCGATGAACCTGAAATTTATTTTGTATTTGATCTATTTCCAAGAAACAAAACACCTTTGGAGAAGGTCATATCACTGGTTTACGATGAAGTAAGTGCAGCTATTGATTTGCTGAAAAATTGTAAAGCAGCAGGAGAAAATCAACTAGTAGTGGAACTCTGGAAGAATGCAAATATACAGACTATTCAGATTCTACATAAACATCTCACTGACATTTGGAATACAGAAAATTGCCTGAAAAATGGAATGTTGCAATTATACACCCAAGCCAAAAAAAAAAAGTGATATATAAGATCTTAGTAACTATCGGGGAATTCCTTTGCTAGATATCACCTACAAGATTTTCTCTAAGATCCTCTGTTCCCGAATCCATGACCAGCTTGATAGTGAATTGGGTGAATATCAGGGTGGTTTTCATCCAGAGTAAAGTTGTCCAGATCAAATTATCAGTCTCAACTGGATCATAAAACATCAACATATTAGGAGCAAAAATTTAGTTATCACATTTGTTGATTTTCAAAAGGCTTATGATACTATCATCATGAATCATTACTGCATATCCTTACTGAATTTGGTCTACATCGGAAACTTGTTAACCTTATTGCGGTCACTCTGAGAAACACAAAGTCTAAAGTAAGGTTCGGAAATGAAATCTCTGAACCATTTGAAATTCATACTGGTCTTCGACAGGGTGATGGATTATCCCCATTGATGTTTAATTGTGTGCTGGAATAAATTATGCGTGAATGGAGTAAGGTATGTCCTCCGACTGTTAAGATTGGAAGAAATATTCAACTAAATTGTCTTGTATTTGCTGATGATCTGGCGCTGTTAGCAAATAGTATAGTAGAAGCAAAATTTCAAGTAGAGGAACTAGGAAGATTGGCAGCAATGGTTGGGTTGTTGAAAATATCTTTTGAGAAAATGGAAATGATGCCATTCATTAAAGCTGACACTCCCCACATTATATTAAATAATACTCAGAAAATAAAAGATGTAAATAAATTTAAATATCTTGGTGAAATTGTCACTTGGAAAGCTAATGAAAAAGCATCCATAGATAATAGAACTCTAAAATTGAGACGAATGGAGGAGGATAGGTTACCTAGGAGAATAATGGACTCAGTTATGGAGAGTAAAAGAAGTAGAGGGAGACCAAGATGACGATGGTTAGACTCAGTTTCTAACAATTTAAAGATAAGAGGTATAGAACTAAATGAGGCCACAGCACTAGCTGCAAGTAGAGGATTATGGCGACGTTTAGTAAATTCACAGAGGCTTGCTGACTGAATGCTGAAAGGCATAATGGTCTATAATGATGATGTATGTATGATGTATCCACTTAGTGGGGTGGGGGGAGGGTGGAAGGACTGATGAATGTGTTGAATTATTTTTATGGGGATACTTATATCTCAAAAACTGAAGATATTACAGGCATGGAAATCAGTATTTGGTATGAAAACCTACAACCTGTTTTCCAGTCAATGACTGGGTCAGGGATGGGATGAATGAAGCCCCCAACTTGCGTTGAGGATGGGAATTGTGCTGGCTGCTGAGGCCTGTTGCACTCCTTTGGGGCAGTGATTCATGACTGACAGATGAAGTGAAATGGAGAGTGTTGCTGGAATGAAAGATAACAGGGAAAACCAGAGTACCTGGAAAAAAACCTGTCCCACCTCCGCTTTGTCCAGCACAAATCTCGCATGGAGTGACCAGGATTTGAACCACGGTATCTAGCGGTGAGAGGCCGGCGCGCTGCCACTTGAGCCATGGAGGGGTATTTGGAATCTCCTTTAAAAATAAAGAAACATGCATTTCTTTTGTTTTCAGCTTGAGACAGGACTGTTTCTCACATGTTGCATGTTCCAGAGTTACTGTAGCTCTTGTCAGTAGCCTGTTCTTCTTAGCCCCTAAGGGCAGTACCACAAATGTGGTGTAGGGTAATGGCACTATATATCAAACGCCGTTTAAATATCAAACAGTTCACACATCTCGTTGCAAAGAAAGGATATCGAAAAGTTTACACAACATCTGAGATTTCTAAATTCACCCTTCTAAACTTAGCTTTATGACAATTGATAGGTCAAAGTCGTTACCATGTTGGTGAGAGCGGGAAAGTTTCAAAACTTTGGAGTTGGCAGGATTCTGATAAGCTCGTTGTATTGTTACTAAGGTGCAATGCCCCTGTGACTACCTGTTTTTGCTGATAAAATAGTGTCTTTGGAAGTATCCTTTAAATAATAGGTTGCATTAACATACATACTTGTTTATTAATTTCTTGTATTGTGAGTTTTCGCCTATCTTCATATTTATTTCTAAAATAAAATACTGTTTGATGTTTGACTCCCATTTTATAATATTGCAAGGACGTTCGATAAACGAGGTTCATTTAATACAAAAAGAACCTTTAATATTGAACACCACTGAAACTTAATGGGCTGATTATGATTTTAATTTGTAGTATTGTTTTATTTGGTGCCGAAGTCCGGATTTCTGTGGTTGTGACTGCTGAAACGTCTATCTGTAACTTGAGAGGGCCTGAATTTGAACCTCGTCAGGTATAGTTAGATTTTCTTTACAATGTCTGATACCGTAGATTGTTCTAATCACTTTATTTAACAATCCTATCACTATCCAAGGTTTCTCGTTGTTGGCAAATAAAGTGGCATCAACAAGAGGGGTTGTGTTGGGGCAGTTACCCTGCACTCTTTGGAAAAAAAATAAAAAACAATTTTATTACATTTTAGCCATTTAAAACTAGAAAGCAGAAAATAATTGTTATTGCAGTTCTTGTTTATTTCCTTAAGTGCTCAGAGCTTGACTATGGTCAATATTAAGATGCCTAATGGGGGAATTGTCCCAAGAGCCTAAGTTAAACCTGTTGAAATAATGAAACACTGTCAGTATTCATTATCTGCCTTGACTGAAGCTGTTCGACAGGTTAAGTCCGGTATGATGTCGCAAAGGGGGAAGGCAGGCATCTAAAACATACCAGGTCCCTTTAACAACGTTAAACGACAAACTATCTGGATGTCAGAAGATTCAGACTACCCTTGGGTGGAAGCCGTTCCTGAGTTAACAAGAAGAAGAGGGTCTTAGTGAATGAGTAATCAACATGGCTAAGGGAGGATTTCCATTGAAGAAAAAGAATTTACTTGACACAGTTCAGCAAATTGTGCAGTCATCAGGAAGGAGCACACAGTTTAAATATGGAAGACCTGGTAAAACCTAGTTCAAATGTTTTATGGGACAGCATCCTTCCCTGTCTCAGAAGAAGGCTAAAACCATTAGCAAGGACAGGGTTGCTGTCTTGGAAGAGAGAATATGTAGTTGGTTTTCTGGACTGTCGTGCTACCTAGAATCTGAGGATGTAAGATCAATTATGGAAGACCCAAGCAGGATCTTCAATGCTGATGAGACAAATTTTCTGTTCCATAAGGTGTCAGGAAAGTACCTTGGAATCAGAGGGGAACAGCTTCAAATTACGGTGACCTCTAAAAAGAAAGAAGGCATAACAGTGCTTGGAAATTTCTCTGCCGATGGGCATTGTGCCCCAACAGTGATCATCTACAGCAACATACAACTTCAGCAACTTATCAAAGATAGTGTACTTGAGCCTTGGATCTACGAGAAAACTGAAAGTGGCTGGATGAAGGCCCCAACATTTCTGAACTACCTTCAACACTTTAGGTCATGGCTAGAGGTAGAGAAAATTACGCTTCCTGTTATTTTATTTCTTGATGGACACACAGGAGTCACTTACCCCTTCAAGTCAGTGAATATTGTCATGATCATGGAATAATATTGTGCTGCCTTTTCCCTA